>NC_137455.1:321556501-322049001 GCF_964235325.1 Thermobia domestica
AGACCAATTCCATTATAATTTAAGTAAGGATACGAAAAAAAAAAAAACGGAAAAAAGAATAAAGATATCGGAAATGGATGATTTTCAATCTAAATGGAGGAATGTTTCCAATCACATCAGCTGTTTGGGCTCCAGACTGATGCGCCGCCTTAAATGAAAAAGCAATGTTTCCATTTCAGCAAGTTGTTCGAACGGAACGCAAAGAAATGCAAAAATGACATGCGCAACATGCACATTGTTATGTGAGGAAATGTAGAACATCTTGAATTCATTTCCTAATACTGCTGTATTGTTGGTATGGGGAGGGGCAAAGGGAACAGCCTGTTAAAGTGACGAAGTTGTTTTTTCATCTAACATAATTCGTTTTACCAGTGTGGAGTCCAAAAGGCTAGTACAATTTAAAAAAAAAATCACCATTTTCGATTAAAAACCACTTATTTCCAACAACTTTTCTCTCTTCCATTTTTCCTTGTCTTTACTCATAACTGAGTTGGTCTATAGCCCCGGACTTTTGATGTACCCTATATTAATAAAGGTCGAATACATGATATAGTTTTCAATTTAAGTGTACCTGTGTATATCCTTTATCTCAACTATTGATGTAAATGTTAACTACAGCCTACAACAACAGACTTTGGTTAAATAATTGGACTTAGGTTTTGATTTACGTATATATATATTTCAAAATTGTAATTGTTAACAGAAAACAAGAGGGAATAGAAATCGAAAGAGTCACTCACTGGCAATCTGGCCATTTGTATATTTCAAGTGGAAATAAATAGAAAAGGGTGAAAGTAGTGTATCGACTTTAAACAAAGTCTCCGAAAGAACGCACACTTGCAACATTAGCAGAAAATTGTTTAAACTTCTTTTGCGTATTATCTTAATATTACGTGAGTTTATATTTTTGAGTTATTCTAAAATTTCTTGTTATTTTAAATGTTGGTGTAAACAGCAAATTATAAAATGAGAATAATGCAGTGACAAGTTATTCTCTTTTATGTTAATAGAAGATACGTCACATGCAAGGAATAATACATACATTCGCTTTTGGTTAGTTACATTGGAGTTGAGCCTATTACACGGAAGGCTTGAACTTTAATACAAGAGATAGACTACTAAAAAGGACTTCAGAAAGCACAGAGTATTTTTTCTTTTTTTAAATCACATTTATTTTTCCCCATAACCTATATTGATCATCTTTGTTTTATTTCTTATTTTACAATATTAAAAATAATATACACTGAATTTCAACTGGAACATATATCGTACACACTTGTATAGCAGTTCAAAAAGTTACTTTTATTATTTTTATTTAATTTATATATTTATTTTGATCAATTAATAATAATTCCTTTACAAGATAAGAAGAAACACAATTGCCCTACCTAAGAAATCCAAGCTCAAGTTATTGAACGAAATTACTCCCAGCTTTGAATAAACATTATTAACAATGCTTGTATTTTATACTTTACTGATTTATAATACTTGTACACGTACTAAGGAAAGTGAATTTCCTGTCAATAAAATCCACAAAGAACACTAGATAATCATACGGTTTCCTACTTAGATGACATGTGATAAACACATTAGGTTCAATTATTATTTCTCTGCTTAAATCAGAGTTGAGACACACAGCTAAAACACTAATAAATTAATTTACGTATTAACATAGACTTACAAGTGAAGAAAAACCTCAATTGAGCATGCAGTTTTATACAAGAGTTCTAAAAATATCATTACCACTATATATAGAAAATTATATAGTATATTTAATAAATCAAATTGGTTCCAATGGTATATGTAAGTATATGAAAATTGTCAAATACTAAAAATACACATTATAATTTTAAAATAGAAAATGAATGCAAATAATTACAATATACTAATATCGTATATCATAATATTGTTACAGTATATCATAATGTTTCGTCAATAATTACTTATCTTTCGACAAGAAACATATTCATAAATAATGTTCATCGTTTAGTTGTCAATTTCGTTTCATTTACATTAATTTTCTGTTTTTACAAAATGTTGTCAATTTCTTCCCTGGAAAAGTTAGGTATTCCGTTCCTCATTAATTTCGAAAGGAATTTGTTTCTTTCGTTTAAGTAAAAAGTTTTTCTCTTCTCTTATAAAAAAAATCTCATATTGTTTATACACTATTTTAAAATTACAATAGCTTATGCATCCGGGAAATACACATACCATCTATCATACAATTTTCAATCCAAAAACCTATACATTTAAATTTTATTCGAATTATTAGTAAATTAAAAGGAACGAAACTTCTGATTTATTTTATCAGAAAACAAGAAAACAGAAATACGTCCTATGGTTTCATTTCCTTACAATAAATGAAATTCTACAAACATGCCCCCTTAGAACATATCCTTTCTATCCAGAGTGTACTTAGGAATTTCGTAAAAAAAATTAAGGATATTTTTAATTCTTTTAAATTAACTATATTTTAAATTTTATTTCTCATCATTTTGCAAGTTTGAGGATGAAGTAGGAAGATCCATACGTCACATACGACACTGAATTAAGTATATGGACATCAAACATTATCATCTATGTAAGTTTTACAGAATTTACAACTCCATTTAATTTACTATAAAGTTCTACTGCCAAGTAAAAAAAAGCAATAAATATAATGTAATGACATATGGCTTTTTATTTTACTTCATAAAAAAAGGTGTTTTCATAAACAAGCTATTTTAATACTAGGATAATATCTTAGCGTTGCAAAAAGAAAAATCACTCTTTCGTTTTCTTTTTTCTTTCTTTCTATTTTCTTTTTCTTTTCTTTTCTACAGAGGATTACATATTATTGTTAATCTCGTACAATACGCGAAAAACTTCGAAGCAATCGAATTGTTAGAATTCTCGCTTTTCGTTCTAGTATCAGGTTTAGTTTCGGTGTATGGTTTGTCTTCATTAGCGAAATTGATATACAGTAAATGTAAAATGTAAAAATAAACATACCAATTTCTCTATATACACTACTTACCCCAATCGCCAATATTTGCAATGCTATTAGTCTGACTACGGTAGAGCAAAAATGTGGAGGAGGAACTTGACTCATTAAGGCCACTGTTGCTGATGACACACCCTCTGACATTCCTGGTCCGTTTGCATCTCCAATAATTAAAGACTGAGAAAAATGTTTAAACTAATAAATTTAGTCCATTCACAACGAAAATACAATAAAATGTAAAATTTATGAACATATAGTGAAATGTTAAAAAAAAAGTTATACTTAAACCATATTTCAAACTAATTTTTAGAAAAGAAGCACATTATGCTTAAAATGAAGTCCATGTTAAGGAGGCAATAATAAGAAAAATATTCATAATCCGTTGCAATATTCACTACTTTACAACGATACGAGTCATTATTCTAACTTTTATATTTAAAAAATATCTTGAAGTTTATCGAAAATATAATTTAACGTAGACAAATTTGAACCAAAAATTACAACTACCTTTTAAGGAATTATAGTCAAGTCAACGTAGGAAAAATAGAAAGATAAATACATCGTGTAGTTTTGAAATTTGGCAGTTGTGAGGGACAGTTCCCTAAACGATATATTAAAAGTTCGCGAGGATGAGGGATCTGCTAGAGGGTTTAAAGTTAGTTTCTTCAAGATTTTCTTAAATATCACAAAAGTTACGGGTCTAGCAAAAAACACTTCAAGTACAAAATTAAACTACATAAAATATTCTACGAATATATTTCTACACTTTTCTTTGATAGAATCGGGAGATGAAAACTACATATTTAAAAAAAATCTTATTGCAACTAAAAATAAGCTTTAGAAAGAAATCTCATGCCTATACAACAATATATAAAGGCAATACACAACTTCGTGCACAAACACACTAACGCACGGGCACGGGTGTGAGTCGCGACGCGCAAGCGACTTGTACAAAAGCGATTGGCATTAGTGTGTTTGTGCACAAAGTTGTGTAATGTCTTTGTGCATTCGTGTATAAGCATGAGTTTTTTCTAAAGGTTACCTGAATACTTTTAGTTACAATAAACAGTTCTCTAAATATGTTCTTTTAATCACCCTCTATCTATTGATCTTTGAATTTATATAAATATACACGACTATTCTCGTAGGAAATTTAATGTGGTTAATTTTGTACTTGAAAGGCTATTGTTAAACCCTATTGTTTTTAAGATATTTAAGAACACTTGAAACAAACTACCTTTAACTCCCTTTCCACCACCCGCTGATTCTATATCCTCGGAGACTTTTAGCATGTCGTTTGGAGCAGTGTACCCCACAACTGTGCTAAGTTCAAAAACTACACGATGTATTTTTTCTAATCAGCGGTTTTTCCCCTTCGTTGGCTAAGCCACCATGGAACTTAAAAAATGAAATGAAATCTTTAAGTTTTACGACCCACGATTATGCCGTTTAGGCTAAAGGAGACGGTGATGATGGGAGATGAGTGAAATTGTGGGATAAAGAAAGTGGGAGGAAACGGGAGAACCCCGAGAAAACCCACGAGCACGGTGTTTGTCCACCACAAAGTCCACACGGCGCAAGCTGGGATCGAACCAGGGACCCCAAACACCGGAGGTGAACGCTCTACCACTGAGCCACCGCGCCCCCACCATGGAACTTAAGTATAAATTTTCGATAAATACATGTTTCACGTAAACTAACTCTAATTTATTTTATCTGATTATTTTGATTTTCTATCCAATTTTACGGGTGTAAGGCACAATTTAAGTATGTTTCGAGATTTTGAAGAGTCATATGTGAGGGAGGGACTATGGGAAATTCATTTCGGAAAATGAAAGGATTAGGAACTGTGCCTAATGATTGTACATGAAATGGAATAATTCTACAATTATCAGGTACGAGAACGCAAATAATCTACATTTCTACTTCGGCAAATTTGCCCAAGAACGACTTTCGTGATGATCCAGAACATCAGTGGACACAACTCGTATCAATAAGTTTCCTGAGCCACAATCAAAAGGATTATTTCACATGTTTTCCATTCAGCCTACCTCTTGTTAACTGGACAACAGACCCTGTAGCTAGTTAATATATTATTCTTTTGTCAAAATTAAAACTGATGTGTTCTATTATATATATATATATATTAAATATATATATATATATATATATATATATATATATATATATAAAAGTTAGTGCATATGAACGTACAAAAACGCATGTTTAAGCATCTATACCTTAAGTCATTATCCTTTGTTCAGATGGTATTTAGATGTACTAGACATAAATTATTGCTTGTCACAAGTAACTTGCATATGGAATAAAATTATTCGGAAAAGTGTGACTGAACCCTGATACACAACAGGTATTAGTTTACCTCTTGCTATGTCAGGATATATTGGAATGTTAATAGAGTTTACAAAACGATTTGTTTAGGCTCTATTTCAAGTTATATTTATTATGGTTTAAGAGGCTCTGTAAGTTAAACATACATTGCAATAAAGCAATATAAGTATGTAGAACATGTTACATATATTCGTGATTGGAATGAAATAAGTCGTTAACTATTCTGAAGTATCTCCTGTGACAGTGATCGTGGCTAAAGTTTATGATTTACACATGACTACTAGCATTACATTTGTAGGTTATTTGGTGCAACATTAGTAAAAGCACAATATATATACACACATATATAACATTAAAAATAATAATCTATAATCAATTAAAAGAATTTATCATCTTTTAATTGGAAATTTTGAATTTGTAATAAAAATGAGGTAACGGGCTCCGCAGAAATTAGTTTTTTTTTTCTTTTTTAATGGTGGATTTCATCATCTCACTTTTTACCAAGTTGAGCTCCAACTGCCAGGATTAACTTTTAAGCATTATAATGATAATAAATAAATAATTAAACATAACACATGATGTACATGAAAGTCGGAAATTTCTTTATGAAAGTTATCCTAAAATTATTTCAAGTTGGATGTGAATCCAATACTATTGTTGTTTTTTGTTGAAGTTTCTTTTACAGCACAAAAGTAATTCCGAGACGTGGACCTACACGTCAGGGTACAATCCAAATCAACGTAACGTGTTCATATTTTGATGATCTCTCACCGGAATTGAACCCAGGACTCCGTGCACTAAGGCACATACATTGGCTACTATATCAATGGCGACAGTGCTACTAATCCGCGAATTCAACTTTAAGCAATAAATCCCACTGAGAAACCTTAAACTAAATGTGCCATTTGTCATGAAAATCTAGTGATTTCTAGGAAAAATAAACTTTTTTTTGTACGATTGGTCAATTCACTCCTTTACTTCTGACTTATTTCAACTTCAGGCAATACTGAGAGGCTTTAAAGATAGCCCGAGCCAAGTTCCTTAAAATAAATAAATAAATAAAATAAAATAAATAAAAAATCGCTAAACACGTTTCCTGAAATCAATTGAAGTAATTCTTTGAAAGTAACGGATTTTTTTAAAACCATATTTATGATAAAACCTATCTTTCAAGATTAGGTAAATAATTCACACGTTTATGCTTGACCGATTTTAACCCAAAACAACAACCAAGATTGGTAAGACTTGAAGAATGTATACACAATACGAGTATTAATCAATATCTAATACTTTTCACGAACGTTATTGTGGAAAATTATTTTGTTATTGGAGTTGATTTTGTCCCACTTTTACTTCTTACTTCTTGGGTAAATTCGGCCGCAAGCAAGAGGATTTCTTCCCAAGCTTCACAAATTTCATTAAAGGCAAATTTTATTAAAGTTCTAGTGGAACAAACATACACATACACAAAAATACTCACACAAATACATGTGAAGTGCAATTGCCTAAGATCAGTTACGAACGCTTCAAAATCTTATTACTAGTAAGTCAATTAGCTTTGAAATATTTATTTACCCACTACTAGACAGTTTAGATAAAAAGTAGTGATAACATTATTCTTACAAAAGGAGGTGTATCTCGACTTTACAAGAGTTCGGCAGATGATAGGAGAATGTGAGGCGATGAAGTGTGGCTAGTGGTAGCGACTGTGTGTTATTCAGTCAAAAGAAACAGTGCAGTATGTTTCGGAAAGAGAAACGACGTCCGTGGATCAAGATTGAAATGGCACGTTGGTGTAGTGCACAACAATGTTTTAAGTGACTTCGTAAACGACCTCTTCGCTAAAATGAAGAAACAACTTCTCGAAAAGCACCGCGACCCAAGAGAAGACCATCAGTGGCATATGGAGGGTCATCTATCAACAAAGATTGACACGCTGACGGTGTACGGCGCCTTCTACACTTATGGCAGAACGAGATAGAGATGGAAAGCAATTACATTGAAATATATAGCAGGTGTTCTGTGCATAAAGCCAGGTACGAATTATAACAATGTTGCCATTATTTTTTTTATCCAGCCCTTGTAAATATTTATATGAAAGACTATTTTATACATATTATATAAAAATTATACTATATAATTTATTCCATACCTGACAGGTGTTTATTAATGTTTTGATATGTTGCATATGAATAATGTAAGGATAACGTGACAGCGTTTCATAAATTCCTTTTAGAAGTCCTGCTGCTGCGTCCCAATCAGTGTGACGCTATGGAACATGAATGAACGAGAATTTTATTAAAATAGTTAACTTTTACATTATTTACAAATATTTTATACCATCATACTCATTAGGTAAAACATATATCCTTTTAAAAAAAACTCTCATCTTATTTTTCAAGTGTTTTGCCCTACAAGAAACACTAATAAATTATAAGAAACATGCACTAATAGGACGTACAGAATACATTTTACAAGACAAAATTGTAGTAATCTTTCAGTATTCCTAGTAGGCTGAAATAATTTTAGAGAGTAT
The DNA here is from genome assembly GCF_964235325.1 of Thermobia domestica. Taxonomy (NCBI): domain Eukaryota; kingdom Metazoa; phylum Arthropoda; class Insecta; order Zygentoma; family Lepismatidae; genus Thermobia; species Thermobia domestica. The sequence continues at coordinate 321,564,370 of NC_137455.1, forward strand.
TCATATTCAAGAACCACAGCGACTTAAATCATATTAAGCAGTAACATCTTCACGTGCTTGACGCTTCTACACCAGTGGAAAATTTTCAATTTATATAACTTATGTACTAATTTTAATACAAAGTAACGTATTTTTGAAAAATAAAAATAAAAACTGACTGTAAGATTAAAGTCATACTCTTGTACATCCCCCCACAATATTACGAGGGCCGTTCCGTAAGTAACCTCCAATTGGTTAAAAAAGAAACATCAAAGTAGATAAGAAGAATTATTATATAATCCAAAAACTATGTCTTTGCTCTAGTTTTCAACATAGTTTCCATAAACATTCCAGCACTTATCCTTTCTTTTCACTAGCTTAGAAACTCCATCAGCATAAAAATCTCACGCCTGTACCTACTTAAATTTTGTGGAAATTCGTCACAAAGCTCGGAGAGTGTGAAACGTTGATTTTCACAAATTTTTCCATCAATTTTCGAACGAATTTACCAGTGGTCACTGATAACTTGCCACTCCTCTCTTCGTCATAAATGTTTGTTCGTCCACTTTTAAATGAACGAATCCATTCACGAACAACTCCTTCACTCATCACACTTGATCTATACGTGGCACAAAGTCCCCGATGAATAGCTTCTTTCGAATATGTTTTGCCATAAAAAAAGTATAACATCTCGCATCTCGCACTTGGCTGAGTTAGCTATTGCAGTACACATTTTGAGATGTTACAAAAGTGAAACTCGTGATCAGACAACCTTCACTCTACCACGGCTGGATGCATACTAATTTACTGCGCAAGTCTGTTCAAAGATGGTAGCACTGCCCCCACTACTTCACGCACAATGACCAATCGATGGTTACTTTCCGAACGCGTCTCGTATATGTATGTAAGTGTGATAGGTGTGATAAAATAACAAATATAAAACTGGGTTATTATTAATATGTTAAGTGCATTTATCACACTAATTAAACTTTATTAACCCTCGTTAAAGCTTACTCATATATGTAATCGAAACACAGAAAAGTTTATTCTGCATTAAGGGATACAAATAGGTGAGCACTTTAGTTATGTATTCCATACGTTGTATCAAACAGTATGAAAAATTTCCACTGATGTTGAAGCACAAAGCATGTGTAGATCTTTTGAATATGATTTTTAAGTCGCTCTGGTTTTTGAAAATTGATACTCGCTGAAGTATCCGAAATAACGGAAATTATTTCAGCCTACTAGGAATATAAATTTACTACCATTTTTATCTTATAAGAAACATTACTAACTCCTCGCAGTTTTGATATCTTTGAAGATAATGGTAAAGGCTTATAACAGTATTTTTTAAAAACTTATTGCTCTATGACGTCATGGCTTCCAGCTTCTCTTCTCAGTAAAGCACATGGAGAGGAGAAGAGTGGTGACAAAAAAAGAAAAGTTTTGCAGCCATACTACTCCTGAGTTTATGACTACATGTACACTGTATACACATGTTTTACCTTGTCTCTCCCCTCCTTTGCTTTAGTGCTTCTCTCTGATATTTCTAAGGTTGTAAAAGCACACTGTTATGTCGTAAATCAGCCAATTTGAAATAATTGGATTAAAATCGTTGGAATATGGTCTTAATAACGGTCTAGCACAGCAAATCTGTGCGCCTGCATCATATATGACCTCCTTCTCATAACTTTGAAACCAATTAACCATTTTGGGCCCTTTCAAACTCACTAACAAATTAAGTCGCAGAATATATTGTTTTTAAGATATTTCAATTTTCATTTCCCTCTGTGTTCTAAAGAATATCCCACTTTGAATATATTCAATTAGTAAGAGATAATATTAAAGTATCTTTAACCCTTTTAGGATTTCCACTTTTTGAGGTAAATTTTAGACTTTCACTCAAACAGCTACTGCTTCCTTCCTATTTGTCATAGGATCATGGTTCATACCTTGTTGTTTTCAGGATAAATCATACTTTCCAACGGTACTACCTCCTTGTCCGTATTATACACCAAAAACAGGAAAATTGGGAAAAATCGGGAGATTTTTCGAAAAAATGTTTTTCGGAATTTTGCGCCCCTCTGGCCAGCCTGGGTGCACGTATATGATCTGAATGTTTGTTAAAAGATACATTGTTATGTACATAATATATGTGCAACATTTCAATCTTATATCTTGAAACCTGAGGTCGGAAAATTTTTTTGAAAGTTTGAAGATGACCCATTTTCATGTATATATATAAAATTCAAAAATGTACTGCATCATTACTATTTGATCTCAAGTCATGATTCAAACGCCATTTTCTTTAGTATAATGAGCCCTTTCCAACGGTACCACTGACATGTCCGTATCATACACCTGAACCGGAAAAAATGGGAAATTTTTCTGAAAAACATCACACCCTCGGAACACTTACTTCCCTCGGGCCCGGCCCCGGTTTTGCATAGGGATCTCAGAAAAATTTGATAAATATCCAAAGGTACACACAATCTGTTTGCAAAGTTTCAATGTGATATCTTGTAAACTAAAGGCATGTTTTTTTTTTTTTTTTTTTTTTTTTTTGAAATTCGCCTTAAGAAAAAATAAAAAGGTCACACCCCTCCGCCAACACTTGGCCCCATCAAGTTGACCATCCGGTTCCAAAACGCATCTCGGAAGTTCTCTGGCCCATCTTTGGCTTGACCAATAGAAAAAATAAATAAATAAAAGAAAACCGGCTTAAATACCTGTTACAAAACCTAAATAAGCAGTCAAAGACGATACTACGCCATGGTAATGAAAGTTACCAAAAATGCTAAAAGGATTTAAAATTGTTATAGTGCACAAACAGGACACTCTAGAAAACACAGTTATTACATAGATATTACTAATATAGATATTAAACTAAGAACAGAGTACGGCTTTCAGTTGTCTCTCACTGCAATTTTCTTTCGGCTCAACATAATGGAGTAGGAAAGATAAGTGAATGGTTGGCATACTTAATAGCTTTTGTGTTTTATACCAGTGGAAAAAAATAAAGCTCTTGAAGCATTGTTGAACAGGTAAATATGGTACTCAGTCCCAGCATATGTGCAGAAATAAAGTGAAAGAAAAAAAAAAGAGCAGGGTCTTTCCACAAAGAATGAGATATTAAGATTTCGGTCCATTAAGAGTATGTAATAACTCCTGCTAAGACAAGGAATGAAGTAAAAGTAGCAAGGCAGTGATTTCTCTGATCAGGAAAAAAAAGGCATAGTTGTAACCTTACACCATTTGAAGAATTATGTAAGATATGTAAAAATTACTGTTTGTCTCTTTACTAAAATAATTAATTATGGCATGCTAATGAATTACTTAAAGTGTTCCAAAATTACAGTTTGTATTTTTGTTAGAAATAATAGATCATGATGTCCCAATTTTTATGTACTTTACCCTAATTTAAATTTAACGGCAACTTTGGTTAGTACATAAAAAGATTCGATAGTATATCGTACAGTTTGAGTTTTTGATTTATGTAAATTTTATGCTATGTTATAGTATATGTAAGCCCATATTATGTATTTTACATCCATAGACCAAAGAAAATTTTGTGCCCCCTTCCCTTATTTGTTCATATTGAGTTATCTCTAAGCCAAAGAAACAACACAAAAACCAACAATGGACGAAACATTATAGTGTGTTTCTAGGATATACAATAAAATAAAAAATGACTAAAACTACAATAATAAATAATAGTCTACAGAAAATTTAGCACAGTATTGTCAGTAAGTTTCCAAATACAATTAGTCAGCTTAATAGTATCTAAATTCAACTCCGACAATGATCTTCTTGCTTTGGCATTACCAAACACACTAAAAACATTTTCAAAATCCAAATTAGGCAAATCATGCTCTCTCTGGAAATTTGCCGCCTTGGACCCGGGCTTCTGTGACCTGTGCGTAAGTACGGCCTCAGCATATGTCTTAGTTATATCTTTATTACTTGAATCTCTTTAAATTCTACCCTTCATATTTCTTTTTGTAGTTCCTTTAAAATTGGCATTTATTCCGAAGTTGGTCGTTTGCATAGTTTTCGACAAAAACCGAAAAAAAAGCTAAGAAAATTTAAAAATCATCAATTTTTAGGTTCACTTTAGAAAGGTATAATAGAATAGAGTAGAGTAGAGTAGAGTAGAGTAGAGTAAGGCAAGGATAAATAGGGTAGTGCAGGGTTAGGGAAGTTTGGACCTATTTGTTAATACTGTAATTTCACCTCTCTGCGTAAGGATACCAACTGGAGCGTCTCTCTACACCTGCAGGCATTTTCAGAATACACATGTTCGCTACTATCCCACAATCCAACAATGCGGTAACCTTGCGCGAAATAGTTCTCTCCGCTTGCCAAATAGTTCCATGCTTATAACCGCTTATAAAGAAAACTAAACACAACTTCTGCTCTTCTTACATATTATCAAGCACACAAACGAGTAAATGATCCATTTCTTCCCGGTAAATTTTCAAAATTTTGCTAGAAACAGACGACCAACTTTGGAATTTAACCCCTAAAATTCATCAATCCTCTACTTACTTTTTATACTTAGCTTTTGAAGAGGAAAGAGTTACAGTGAGTAACTGAATGCAGGCTCTGTTTAAGTAACGAAACTAGCAAATGATAATAGTGTTTTCGGTTTGAGTTCCCATGAAAAAGAATGCGTATCTTCACTTCCAATTGCGACTGTACTTACAAAGCAGCATGCAATTAAAGGATCATTGCTTTCAATACATATATATTGGTCATTACAAAGAATTCTACATTTCTCTCCATAACGCTGTTGTTTCCTGAAGAAGACTTGCAGATTATACGCAATGCTTTAAGGACATTTCTTACTTTCTTCCATATTACAACATAATCAAGAACACAATATAGTTGTAATGATGTTCAGTTTCTCAGTTATTTTGAAGTAAAGGCACTATAAAAAGGAAGATACTCTATAAAAGACTTTTATATTGCATTTAATAATTATAAAAAATGTTTGACATCTAACTAAAAGTTGAATACTATAAACTGCTGGCTTTAAAAATGTCACAAACAAGATAGGAATTTACATCTGATTGTACTAATTATACTTACACGAATGGAAGGCTTTTTGTAGATCTTACTGAACGTTTTGTCTAATCGCCTAAGTATGGTTATCAAAGCTGGTCTCATAGCTTCATTGGTCCACTCTGTAGAAGGAAGAATTTCGCTCATGTATTTTTGAAGCCCCCTACAGGCCATTGTGTCTGGGTCATATGGTGAGACTTTCAGTAAACTATGAGCAACATCAGCCAAACGCTGAAACAAATAAATAAAAAGGTATAAATTAAGTTTTGACCAGTACAGTCAAAAATATACCGAATTTTTATAGTGACTAGCGACTTTTATTGCAAATGAAAGATAACTTCTCATACACCACCTTCGGCAGTAACACACTTCTACCAGCGTTCATACCACTTGTCAAAACAGTCTTGCAGTCCATCTGTTGTCATCTTCTTGGGATGCTCGTTCATTCGTTTAGACGTCTACTAAAACGAAACTTCACGCATTATGTTCACGACATTGTTTCTTCCGTGTACGCTTGGCAGCAGAATATATGGATCAGTAAATCCCTTGTTAAAAGTACAAGCTCACTTTATTACCTTATGACGTAACAAGATGTTCAAATTCATTTGAACTAAAGAAATTTATACTGTGTTTAATACTGTAGTCTGTTAAGTGGAATGCTAAGTGTAATGTTAATTTGAAACTTTTGTGATTATAAACAATCTTATTTTGCCATTAATACAGAGATTCTCAGTGTTTCATTATTTGATTAAATTAAATTACATGGAAGGACATAAGTTTGATGCAAAAAAGTTGGCATAAGCTCGGCGTTGTTGAAATATCATCTTACTAAACTGACAGATTGTCTTAACAGCATTGAAACGTCTTCCACATAACATTTTTACTTTGATACTTGTACTAACTGTTTAATACATTAGTTACAGCACATCAAAGCAAACACTTCTGCACAGGCGCAAGGCAGTCGTTTCAAATGCAACACCATGACAACCAAAGTTCAATTCATTTTTCTCTTACAGGTATATTTATTGTCACGAGCTATAATTGATTTTTCTACTTGTTTAACCTCTTGAAATAGTAACTTTTTTCATCATTAATCAGTACGAAAGTAGCAGGAAGAAATCTAGTCACTACTGACTGTCTTACATGTATAACATAGAAAATCAACTTTCACCCGTATATCATTGAGGAGAATTAACAAACAATTATCAAAATTTGGCCACATAACTGACAATAAGATTAGGAAAAATATGCAACAGATGTCTACATGCAGGCTCTGTGTCGCAAATGGCCATTCGAGTATGGATATAAAACGTTGATATGTTAACTACTTAAACTGTTCAAGTTATTTATGAATATATTTGCAGTGATACACAGACACTAGCTTAAAAAATCGAGAACTGAAGTTAAGAATTTCAGTTCTTCTAATATTTTGCAATCACTAAGAACAAATGTTTTGCTCAGAGGTTGAGAGGAAGGAGACGGAATATCAAGCAAGTCAAAAATAATGTTCTTAAGATTCAATGTGCCGATCACGAATTCAACATCTGGCGAGCTAAAGTTCTTCATGAGCGAAAAGAAAGACCATAATTTATACGAGAGTTGACCACAAAATAACAGACGTTTTGAAATAAAAAAAAAAAGTAACAGAATGAACAAACCAAATTGTATTATATACATTTGAAAGGTATATTATTAAGCTATTTTTCCACATAATCGCCATGCAAAATTAAGGCATTTATCATACCGTGGCACAAGTTTTTCAACACCGTCGCGGTAAAAATCTGGCGCCTGCGATTTCAACCACTGGCTTGCACCGGCATGCAGTTCAGCGTCAGCATTAAAGCATTGTGTAGCGAGCTATGTCTTCATCGCTGGGAAGAAGTGGTAGTCTCTCAGCGTCAAATCCAGGCTGTATGGTGGGTGATCGAACTCCTCCCATCCAAACCCATCCAATAAATCTCAGGTACGCCTGGTTGTGTATGGCCGTGCGTTGTCGTGAAAAAAAAAACCATTATTCTATGTCCGTACACTTCTCACAGTTGGCAATGGATTTCAACTGGCTTGTGTTTTTTTGCCAACTAAAACCTAATCATAAAACGCATCTCACAAGAGGCGGGATTTTCTATTCCAGCGCGCATTGTAACATGTCACAGAAAGCACAATAAGAGCGTCATAGTCCTCGCGCTACCATAGCTCGATGCATACTGAGTTTGGCAACGTTCTGACACTAAAAATGCGACTCAAGCCCCCCCCCCCCCCACTGCCGTGATATGCCAAAACGTCTAGTCTTTCTGGACATCTCTCTATTATTATTATTATAAACTCCAATATTTTGAAAATTAATATTCAAGTGACCATGACAAGTTCAGAAGGTATACTTACAACATGAGATCTAATATCTAACAGCTCTATAGTCTTCCCATCTTGTCCTTTCTTATTAAGTTCTGGTAATCTTGCAGAGCACGTGGTGAGAAATTCTGCTACTATAGAAAGAAGTATGTCTCTTGGACGACGAAATTCATTTCGTAAAACCTAAAAAATGGAAATAAATACTGTTGAAAATAACTCTACAATAATTAATGTTATACATATATATATTTATTTTTTACTAGTACACTTATAAGCATTGATGGATGCTGTTTCAAGAATGAAATGTAAAATTTATATCATATGTTTAATTACAAATACACTGTATATCTCATAAGTAAGAATACCTAAGGGATAAATCATGGGGGTCCAAAATTGATGAAACTTGAAAAATGCTAATTTGCAAATAATAACCTCAGTTCGTCTCTGTGGCTACAAGTATTTCTTATGTAAATATCTATGGACTTAAAACACTTTTGGTATCTTTGGTGATTAGAATATTCTATAACAAACAAAGAGTGAAAAAGCGACTGACTGAACCGAGGTTCGAAGCCGGGACCTCCGGCATACCGTGCCGATGAGTTAATCACTACGATACCCAATCCGCTTCCCAGAACAGCCATTTACTCTCTTACTCTCGAGGTCGGTGCTCTCATCTTGGACTAGTGAATTGTACCACAGACCCGTGCTGTGATTGGACAAACCTGTGTCCTTTTTCCGAGCACCTTATGACCGTGTTCGAATCCCGATCCAGTCGGTCACTGTTTCATCCTTTGTGTGTGAATTCGCACCTTTAGAGAATCTGGTGTGTAAAAAAAACATCGGTTGTTTCCTTCTTTTGTTAGTAGATATAGAATATTCTAGTTGGTTCAAAGAGCTCAAGAAAGGGCTGATATCTGTTCCGAACAAAAGTAAATTCTCTTGTCCTCCCCCTCGACTCTTTAAAGTTGGCTTTTATTAGCTTTAAACATGCATGTGTATCTTTCCACTTTATTTTAAAATAAAAGTCCACTTTACTTCTGTTGTAAAACATAAATGAACAATGATTTTTTTAATGTTTAAAATATCTTATGAGAATTCAATGAAACTATTTAGTTCTATGAAATTATATTCAAATATAATATCGACGTTTATCACAATGTGTAAATATTCAAAGAATACATTTTGTTTCAGGCCCGACTCGATTACTGTGCTTGTGTAATGCGCGATTACAGCATGTTTATCGTAGCTGATGTAGTTGAAATCAGTAATTAATTGAACTAGTGTTACAAAAGCAAATTCTGTTTATTTACAGTAGTTGTTATGTAGAAGTTTATCATAATATAGCAAACTATAAATATTACCTCTGAATCTTCCATATCTCTCTCATATATTATTTTGCTTCTACTATGATCACTCATGTATTTTGAATGTGAATCCTCATCGAAATCATATCCAGGTGAGTACGGACCTCGGCTGTAATTCCTCTGACTCGAACCTTTGTGATCTGGACTGGATTTCTGAGGACCATTATAATTTCTGAAAAACAAGTATTAGAACACCAAAGTAGCCAACTAAGATTATAATTATAAACTAACATGAATAATTTATTATTTGACACTTTTAGGATTTTTGTTAACTTTTATTACTATATCATAGTATCGTCTTTGACTGCTTATTTAGGTTCTATAACAGGTATTTAAGCCAGTTGTTTTATTAGTCAAGTCAAGGATGGACCCCAGATGCGTTTTAGAACCAGATAGTCAACTTGGCGGCTCCGAGTTGGGGCGGAGGGGCACGACTTTTTTTTCTGAAGGCAAATTTCAAAACTTTTTCACGCCTTTATTTTTCAAGATATCAGATTGAAACTTTGCATACGCATTGTGTGTACCTTTGGGTATTTCTCAAATTTTTCTGAGATCCCTAAGTGAAACCAGAGTCGGGGTCCGAGAGGTGATTTTTTCAGAAAAAAATGTCCGGTTTTTCCCTATTTTTCCGGTTCAGATATATGATACGGATATGTGAGTGATACCATTGGAAAGGACTCGCTATATTGAAGAAAATGGCGTTTGAACCATGATTCTAGGTCAAATAGGAATGATGCAGTACATTTTTAAAATATTTTATATATAAATGTATATACATATACGAAAAAATAGGTAACCTTCAGACTTTCAAAAATTTCTTCCGACCTCAGTTTTCAAGATACAAGAATGAAATTTTGCTCACCTATTATGTACATAACAAAATATTTTTTTTAAAATTCAGATCCCTATATAAACCCATGCTCGGGCCAGAGGGGAACAAAAATTAAAAAAAAAAAAATCCAAATATCTGTTTTTTTATTTTTTTTCCCGTTTTGGGTGTGTAATACGGACAAGCGAGTGGTTTCGTTGGAAAGTATGAACTATCCTGAAAAAACGAGGTATGAACCATGATCCTACGATAAATAGTAAGGAAGCAGTAGCTGTTTGAGGGAAAGTCTAAAATTTACCTCAAAAAGTGGAAATCCTAAAAGGGTTAAATTACACTAATATTAGTTATTAGTTAAAAAATACAGTAGATAAAAATGAAATGTTCATATCAGAAACTGTTTTGCATCATTTGACACACTCCAAATGATGTATGCTTCTCTACAATGTACAGGGTAGTTAAAATGTTTTGCTATCCCCTGTAATAGTGTTGGAAATATATGTGAATAAGTTCTGTACATTTTTTAGCAGCGGTCTTTGTACACGGAATCTTCTCACTCTACATCGGATGCCTGACACGAGCTTCTACAGTCTGGAAAAAGGTCTTATTGGAAGTGTATGGGCACTTTAATATGTGGATTCTGACAAGAGCATGGAGGATATGCGATGTGACTTCACTGCACGATTCGGTAAATCAGCCTTTCCGAAAAGGATAAGACTGCGTTGGCAACGTAAACTTTCTTACAGGATCAACGAAGGACGAACTTTCACGGAAAGCAACATGTGCGAAGGTGGAGGTATCTGCGTTAAGATCATCCAAGAAATCATTGCGAAAACGGTCTTTCAAGGTAGAAATTTCAAAAATCATAATTTCAAAATAATGCCATTGACAAAAGATATGTGTGGAAGGCACGTGGAGGCTGCTTGATGTGTTTCAGAATATCCCACAACTTGGATGGCTGTTTTTCTCTCATGAATGTGTCATTTATCAAGTAGATGAGGTAGAAATATTTATTTTTGAAGTAAAGAAAATCTGCAATATTATGAAGAACAACACCCCCGCATGTGACGATCTAAGCCACGATATCGAGTAAGCACTCTATTTCACATCTGCTTCTTTACGACCTTACATTACGATAAATAGAAGATGTAACCTAATACAGAAACATTATTAAATTTTCAATTCCTATATTTAAAAGAAATAAACTTACTTTGCTAGAGCTTCACAATTATTAACTAAAGTCTTAACGGCTATAGCAAGTTGGTAAATGATTTCTTTTTCTCCTTTTCCTTCCGATGTGTAAGAAGGATCTCTGATATGTTGTAGATAACATGGTAATATGGCTTCCAAAATAATCTGAAAAACGAGAGATTTGTATTTATAAAGGAACAAAACTACTCAATGGAAATGAAGTTGCACAAATAACTGATCAGAAAATTAAATCTTTCAATACAATATAATTTTCTATGTAAATTAAGAAAATATAATAATATAATTTTAAATGAAATGATCAAAATACTGATTGTCTTCAATTTGCCATATATTCTAAATATAATAACTCTGGGGCTACGGTGGTAGAGCGTTCACCTCTGGTGCATGGACTCCTTGGTTCGATCCCAGCTCGCTCCAAGTGAACTTTGTGGTGGACAAACACCGTGTGTGTGGGTTACCTCGGGGTTCTCCCGTTTCCTCCCACTTTCTTCATTCCACCATTTCATTCATTTCTCATCATCATTGTCTCCTTTAGCATAGTCAGCATAAGTGTAGGATGTAAAACTCGAAGATGGCATTTGATTATTTTTTTTTCGAATTAGGTTTCACGATACTGTAACACATACAGAGAGACTAAGGTTTTGAGGAATAACAAATGACATTCTTGTCTCTCTTGCATATACAGTTTCAGATATTTCGTCAATAATGAAAAACCCGAAAACAACATACTATCATTCTCTTTTCATATCCACATATCTTTAACGGTAAATGCAAAGCAAACTTTGTGGTCCTGATCAAATTCTAGATCCTCTTGCAAATTAGTTTTCTTTCAATTTGATTGCTCAGGCTCATTTGCTAAAGTTATAACATCACTTGGAAAAATATGATCAAAATAAATGAAATCTTACTTCAGTAAGTAGTTTGAAGTATTTTTAATATTATTCACTTACCTAACAAGAACACGTACCTAGGTATAAAAATGACATTCACAATATGAACTTTAAATTAACATGTCATTCACTTTGAAACAATGTGGTGTAATTACAACGATAATGTGTATGTATTATTAGGACACTTGTCCCGTACCTAAAGTACTTTTTTTTATTGATATACAGACCTGTACATTTATGCTGTCAAATGTTACCGTGGACATATTTGTACACTCATGTCTAAAATTATTGTCGCATGTCTATAAATATGTTGTTGTAAGAATATAATTTGATAACGAATACGCCCGGTATTTCTTAGAATGTTAGTATGTGTATAAACAGCAAGAACATGTATGTGGCAAATTTCATGTCAAAAGAGCAGCAAATAAGAACAATAAAGCAAAAATAAAACTTTTTTGTCCATTTAGCAACATTTTGTTTTAATCATTCTAATTTTCGTATTTATAATTCTTTTGCTATGAAATTTAGCACAAATATACATTTCCCGATTATACACATAGTAACAGTATTTAAAGTATTCCGCGAAATCATTATCAAATTATATTCTTACAAGAAGACACTTATAGATATGCGACAATCATTTTGGTCATGAGTGTACATTTAGGCAATTAAGGTATAATAAATGTGAGAGCACCATCTTAGAAGGATGTGCTTTTTGAATTACAGCTAATAAATGATAAGTATTAAATAAATTCAGTGCTTTAACAGAATAAAGAAATAATTTAATTTCTTGGACTAATTGTCGTAGAAAGTTTGGGTGTTAAACAAAAGATTAATCGAATCGGGGCAGCAATAAATATTATAATGTTTGTTGCATAATTTATTCACCTACATTACATTTTTTAAACTTGTATTAATGTTTATACAACGCTGGAAACAAAAACTACATGGCATTAGAATAGTTCATTATTTTCTTTCTCAATTGTCTAGTTTTAAATATACTATGAGGCAAAATATGGAGTAATGAATCATGTAGAAACTAGAAATATTACTAGATCAATAAATTCTTCTTTCTCAAATCACATAATTGACTATAGATGTTCCTTTGCGTCTTTACGTCACATACACTATAGACATAGTTTTTGAAGTTTATATGTGAACAATATTATTGACTGCAACTATGTAACATTTTATCTTTGAGAGAAATACATTTTACGTATAAAGGAGTGAATATTGTTAATTATGCGGTGCATCAAGGGCTATTATTTTCCTACTATATACCTGTATTTCGCAAATTTTACTGTTTGTTTAATCTTGTAGTCCTTCGGATTACTTCTTGAACAGTTTCTTAATTCATTTTTTAAATTTTCTTCTTCTCCTTGAATTAACTTTAGCACTTAAAGTCGAAATTTTGTGGATAATATGATTTTCTTACTTTTCTGAGAAATTGGAAAACAATACACAGAACTTTCATGTTTCTTGTTAAAGCAAAGTATTTCCAAATGCACTAACATTGAACTAGGCAGATGCTTAATGGAGAGTACTGTGGGAATTTCGGTGCAGTAACAGTATGTGTAAGATTTTATTGTTTTTGTAATTTATGATGTATTCTCATTGCTTGCCTAATTTACATTTATCTAGATTTAACTTTGGAACCTTGGTCCTGATGAAGACTGATTCGTATACCTGTCTTTCTACAAACGAAGAAACTGTGTACAGAATGTTGATTTGTAACATTCTATTAAACAGAGCTATGTATTCAGAATACTTAAAGAAGCTAGGCGCCGATCAAAAGATATTAACAACTTCTTTTAAGATGCCTTGTATCAAAAATTCATTGAAAAAAGTATAATAATGCACAGCAAGATATTAAAAGTACTCTTGAAAATAGCGGTCATTGAAGCTTAGCTTGTAATAGTAATCCTTTTATGAATAATTGGAACAAATACAAAGATAAGGATGTTCGAAATTACTGGAGAATATTACTTACCAACATCTGTTGACCTCGGACAGAATCAGCAGCATACGCTATGACCATAATACACAGTGAAATACAATCTAGGACAGTTACCATCTCATTTTCATCATGATAACAAAAATCGATTGCCTTCAGTGGTTTATCTTCTTTGACAAGTTCACCGATATTTAAAGGATCGGGCGAAGGTGTTTCCAAACTTAGTAGTAAATTGAACAAACAATTTGCTTGTACCTAGAAATGATAATAGCAATTAAAAAATGTGGTCTATTATATAGTTAAACTAAAATAAATAAATACCTACGTGTAAAACTAGATCTAGGTGCTGGGCCAAGCAATATATACTAAACGTATTTTTATGTTTATCGTGAAAACAAAATTTGATATTAATAATTCGAAATTAAATAGGGTACTTACACGCGAAACATACTTGGAAAGACATATAAAAAAGAAAAGGATGAATTTTAGAATTTATATAACGAAGACAAAGTAAAATTTGTAGAACATGCAAAATGTTAGAATTAATGATAAGGAGGGTAACAGAGAATTAAAAGAATGAATAACAATGAGGGAAGAAACACTCAGTGAAAACTTTATGAAGGGAAAAAGAAATAAGCAAAAACTGTGTTGCTCACAATTAGCGAGGAACCTTATTGTAAAGAAATTATAAGTTTAATGATTCATTTTGGAACACAAATTTAATTTTTTAAAATTAACTTATCAGTAAAAAAACTAAATATAACTTTGCAGTATATCAAAATCAAAATGACTTCTCAAGGTAAAATATTCAAGCAAAAATAGAATATATCAGTTTTGAAAGTCATCACTGTTTCCTCAAACATACTTAGTTGAATAAAAAATGTTACCGACTTTTAGAACAAACTGTTTCTTTTGAAACATGCTTATTGTTCTCATCTTTAAAATTAAAAATAATTATTTAACTAGTGTACTGAATAAATAATAATTAAATTGCTATTATGATGCTAATTATATTACACATGTCAGATTGAAAAAAAAATGATTTTCACAAAACACACTCTATATGAACTTGTTGAATTATTCATTTTAAAATTCGTGGGAAAGCTGAGTGAGTTTAAAACGAGATTAATTCTAAACTAAAAAGTTTTGATATTGAATATTTTTCTTACGCATTACAAATGTGTTGTTATGAAATTAACTTGTGAATTCATATTATTTTATTTCAATACCATTTTGTAATGCAATTAAGTTAGAGCAACACTTGCAAATAAAGTTGCAGGTTTAAAAAAGCCAAAATTACTTATGATTACGTTATGAATTATAGGAAATTTAATCACAGCGTATATAACACACATCTCTCGAAGGGACGTTCACATCCTTTTATATTTACACAAACTTATTTTTTTCTCTCTAATGAAAGTCAAAACTACCATGAAAAGATCGTGCAAATCAGATAAACTTACAATAACATCATCTAAAATTCTATATACAAAATATCTTACAGGAATATTTAATACCATTTTCCGCCTATAGCTCTTTGTAGGCATAACGTTATAAGTTTTCGTCTTTTTTTCCAATATTATTTACAGCTATATTATAGGGCATGCTTCACACTAATTTAAAAATAATCTTCAAACGTGCAACAAGTTATATGAACTATCATGCTATATTCTATTCTATGCTTGCAATTATATAAGAGATACCAGTATAAAACATTACAACACTCACGTATATGTGTAAAATGTTAAAAGTATATTTCAATCTAATTCACTAAAACAGCATTCAGAAGGGTACAAACACGTTAAGGCATCTAGTCTAGACTATAAAAACCTTTGTTTTACGTTTAAAATATTTATAAATTAATCATATGTTGCTGTCAATGGCAACCATGATTTTAAAAAATACGAGGAAGCCATAAAATTTCAAAATCCAAATTAACAGGTTGATTTTTGTTGTACTATCAAGATTTGTCTACTATCAAAAAATTGAAAACATTTATCAAAAGCATCCGATAAATGAGTTTTACCTTCGGAATAACTATTTGTATCAAAATTAACGATAACTAACATAAACGAAAGAAAATTCAGAGAGAGACAAATAAAAGTCTCACGACCAGAAATAACTGTTACCAATGGTACATTTACGATTTTGTTTCGGGGGGAGGGGGCTTTGCTAATTTTATTCCTGGAAATGTGAAAATTCTGCAAGATATTTCATATACTTTAACCCTCCTTCAATACGTCATTGACTCTTACATATAACTAATTCTGATTCCGTTGCGTCTTTGTTCATATCACAAGTCTATCATGAATATAAACTTTCAGTATGTAAGTTCAAACTTTGCCTATAAGTTCATAAAGACAATTTTATAGTAATTTTGCTACGAATACTAATGCACCCTTAGTGAATTAAACAGAAAATATGTGTGCGATAAAAAAATAAAACTAAAAAGCCTACGCAACAAATTATTACTCTGAAGGGAAGAACTTAACAAGAAGTATATTTTTAACACTTCAACTCGTATAATGTAGACAACTTTCCATTAATCAATATTATTATTACCTATAAATCTTCAAATTACTTCTCCTAAACAATTAATTGCGCAAAAATCCAAGTAACTTTGCATTTAAGCTCTATAATCAAACAATTGTTAATTAGGGAAATATTGAACTGGAAAAAATAATTAACAGAAATTAAGAACAATTTAATCAGTATTCTATTGAAAGCCACATTAGAAGAAAAGTTTACATAATACTTCAGTAAAGTTTCATTAATCTTAAAGTTTGATGTTATCGAAATTTCTAGTTTGATAAATAAAACTTAAAACAGGAAATACAAATTGAAGGAAAGATATTTATTGTAGATTAACATTTGACTTCGTCCTGACGTTAATAAAGAGTGCCAATTCAGAAAAATAAATTTCATCTCCTTGTCTTTCAAGTATCTGTAATTATACTAAATGCATCATATAACAAAAAAGTAATAACGTAAGTTTAACATAATTAATAAAAAATATCTAAGTTACCATACAAGAATATTTTAAATAAAAATACCATTATTATAAAGATTTTCGTAAGTTTATACATACCACTTTAAATATGTAACTAGATAATGTTAAATATTTTAGTAACATTTTGATTGAGTTCATAAATAGGTTTCTGTGGCTTCTTCGAAATATTCTACGTACCTTTGCATGCGTAGGAATGCATATTAAACATAATGAATATTTTTGTATGTTTCAAACACACTATCAAATCTCACTAGTAATCATGCTCACAAAACATATTTTTCACATTGACGAATTTATTAATTCTAAACGCTGTGAATACTGTATCTTTACGTGCTGCTTCAAATTTTATATATAAGTAACGTATCTCTAATTAAAAATTTATGTATCAAAAGTTACTGTAATATGTGGTTTTCTATTGTAAGTTTCAAGAATGAATTCCGCTGACTTTTGCTCCTTAGAGTAAAAAAATAGTCACTTAGCAGTTAGCACCAATGCTCACAAAACATATTTTTCACATTGACGAATTTATTAATTCTAAACGCTGTGAATACTGTATCTTTACGTGCTGCTTCAAATTTTATATATAAGTAACGTATCTCTAATTAAAAATTTATGTATCAAAAGTTACTGTAATATGTGGTTTTCTATTGTAAGTTTCAAGAATGAAGTCCGCTGACTTTTGCTCCTTAGAGTAAAAAAATAGTCACTTAGCAGTTAGCACCAATCATTAAAAGTTTAAAAGTTACAAGCTAAACTTAGAAACAAAGTAAACAAGAAGAAAGCAACTGCCTTCATCCATCAATGTTACAGATACGTTAATATATTATTGCATAAAAGATTTTGTGTTGTTATGACATGTTCAACAAGAATTGAAATGATCTTTTCCATGCAATCCGAATTTTCGTGGCATCTGTAATGAGTTACATTTCTTATTCCAAAATTTTTGAAGAAAAAAAAACATTGGATCAACTGTTTTGTTATTAGCTACTAGTGGCACCATCAGTGGTGACCGATAGTACTAAATTGTTCATGTATCGCCATTCGAAAGTCTAGCATCATAATCATTCCGACTGCTAACTGGGAGAGTGTCTAGTGAAACAACTTGTAATTGGGTTACTTGCTACGCAGCTGCGTCTTTATAAAATTCAATTTATACCAAAGTTCGAATGAGAGAGTCGAGTATCGAGGAAAAAGTTTATGAAGATAAGTGTCGTTTTATATGATTTGCATTGCAAGTGAAAAAGTATTATTCTAGTTATATAAAATATACCGAGTTTAAAGTGTTCATGAATAATCTGAAATTTGATTTTGGTGATTTAAGTTTGATTGAAAGTGTTAATGCAGTTCATGCTTTAATATTTCCATTTAATGAATACCATATGTACTTTGGATACATCGAGTTTGTAATTGAGGTTATTCTACCAGAAGGCTTTGCTAAGAGACATTGTTGCTGCTATTGCTATTACATTACATTTCTATATGTGGCAACTGTAGATAACATATACTATGAAGTTATAAATTTAAATTAATCTAACACAGCATTTTGTTTTCACTATAGTATGTTATGCTAAATTTTAAAATAATGTAATTAGGGACAAATCGAGTAAACGGATGTTACCGGCAGGGAATGTGCTTTCCCTTCCTGGCGTCATCGCTCCTTAATAAGTACTAGATAGAATTGTACTAAAATTTGAATTTTTGGATAACGATAATGATGGCTTCTCTAAACTAAACGTAAACACAGTGAATGTTATGTGTTGCCATTGGAAAATGCTTGAATTAACAAATGCTCTAGAGATGAAATTAACAAATGCAGAATTTTTACTTAAATGTTGATGATAGCTCCTCTAAACTCAATCTATCTGGTCGATGAAATGTCAAATTATAAACTGAAAAAGCCTTTACACTTAGTAGCCTTAGTTTAAAGAAACTCTACCACATTCCAATTCGCAATAATTGTCTTTTCTTTCTCAGCTATGCATTAAGTAGCCATACAATAACTTCTACAACTTCTGATTATTACACAGCCACATACAAAAAATAAAAGTTCTGTGCACCGGAACCCAGGGCATATATTCACTGTATTTTGTTACGCAGGATCCAAATTTCGAAACCTCAAGACAATCGATAGTGTCATTTTTTTAACGGTCGAAAAACTTTAGCGATTTTGCATAGGGAGAATACACACAAGACAGCCACACAAAAAACAAAGTTTTCTGCAGTGGACCCCAAGATATGGATTCGATGTATTTTGGTAAACAGAATCCAAATTTGGAAACCCCAAGACTATCAACCGTGTCATTTTCTTTTATGGGCCAAAAGCTTTTTGGGGCGAATTTTGGTACATAAGACAACACATACGTTTTACGCCTATCAAACAAAATTAACAAAATTAACACGATAAACGTCCTCGTGTTTCGAAATTTGGATTCTGTGTACCAAAATCATCGAATCCATATCCTGCAGTACGCTTCACAGAACTTTTCTTCCTACTTAAAATCGTTAGTTTTTTGTCCATAAAAAATTGACACAATTGATCATCCTAGGGTTTCGAAATTTGAATTCTGTGTACCAAAATACATCGAATCCATATCCTGCAGTACGCTTCACAGAACTTTTCTTCCTACTTAAAATCGTTAGTTTTTTGTCCATAAAAAATTGACACAATTGATCATCCTAGGGTTTCGAAATTTGAATTCTGTGTACCAAAATACATCGAATCCATATCCTGCAGTACGCTTCACAGAACTTTTCTTCCTACTTAAAATCGTTAGTTTTTTGTCCATAAAAAATTGACACAATTGATCATCCTAGGGTTTCGAAATTTGAATTCTGTGTACCAAAATACATCGAATCCATATCCTGCAGTACGCTTCACAGAACTTTTCTTCCTACTTAAAATCGTTAGTTTTTTGTCCATAAAAAATTGACACAATTGATCATCCTAGGGTTTCGAAATTTGAATTCTGTGTACCAAAATACATCGAATCCATATCCTGCAGTACGCTTCACAGAACTTTTCTTCCTACTTAAAATCGTTAGTTTTTTGTCCATAAAAAATTGACACAATTGATCATCCTAGGGTTTCGAAATTTGGATTCTGTGTACCAAAATACATCGAATCCATATCCTGCAGTACGCTTCACAGAACTTTTCTTCCTACTTAAAATCGTTAGTTTTTTGTCCATAAAAAATTGACACAATTGATCATCCTAGGGTTTCGAAATTTGAATTCTGTGTACCAAAATACATCGAATCCATATCCTGCAGTACGCTTCACAGAACTTTTCTTCCTACTTAAAATCGTTAGTTTTTTGTCCATAAAAAATTGACACAATTGATCATCCTAGGGTTTCGAAATTTGAATTCTGTGTACCAAAATACATCGAATCCATATCCTGCAGTACGCTTCACAGAACTTTTCTTCCTACTTAAAATCGTTAGTTTTTTGTCCATAAAAAATTGACACAATTGATCATCCTAGGGTTTCGAAATTTGAATTCTGTGTACCAAAATACATCGAATCCATATCCTGCAGTACGCTTCACAGAACTTTTCTTCCTACTTAAAATCGTTAGTTTTTTGTCCATAAAAAATTGACACAATTGATCATCCTAGGGTTTCGAAATTTGAATTCTGTGTACCAAAATACATCGAATCCATATCCTGCAGTACGCTTCACAGAACTTTTCTTCCTACTTAAAATCGTTAGTTTTTTGTCCATAAAAAATTGACACAATTGATCATCCTAGGGTTTCGAAATTTGAATTCTGTGTACCAAAATACATCGAATCCATATCCTGCAGTACGCTTCACAGAACTTTTCTTCCTACTTAAAATCGTTAGTTTTTTGTCCATAAAAAATTGACACAATTGATCATCCTAGGGTTTCGAAATTTGAATTCTGTGTACCAAAATACATCGAATCCATATCCTGCAGTACGCTTCACAGAACTTTTCTTCCTACTTAAAATCGTTAGTTTTTTGTCCATAAAAAATTGACACAATTGATCATCCTAGGGTTTCGAAATTTGAATTCTGTGTACCAAAATACATCGAATCCATATCCTGCAGTACGCTTCACAGAACTTTTCTTCCTACTTAAAATCGTTAGTTTTTTGTCCATAAAAAATTGACACAATTGATCATCCTAGGGTTTCGAAATTTGAATTCTGTGTACCAAAATACATCGAATCCATATCCTGCAGTACGCTTCACAGAACTTTTCTTCCTACTTAAAATCGTTAGTTTTTTGTCCATAAAAAATTGACACAATTGATCATCCTAGGGTTTCGAAATTTGAATTCTGTGTACCAAAATACATCGAATCCATATCCTGCAGTACGCTTCACAGAACTTTTCTTCCTACTTAAAATCGTTAGTTTTTTGTCCATAAAAAATTGACACAATTGATCATCCTAGGGTTTCGAAATTTGAATTCTGTGTACCAAAATACATCGAATCCATATCCTGCAGTACGCTTCACAGAACTTTTCTTCCTACTTAAAATCGTTAGTTTTTTGTCCATAAAAAATTGACACAATTGATCATCCTAGGGTTTCGAAATTTGAATTCTGTGTACCAAAATACATCGAATCCATATCCTGCAGTACGCTTCACAGAACTTTTCTTCCTACCTAAAATCGTTAAAGTTTTTTGTCCATAAAAAATTGACACAATTGATCATCCTAGGGTTTCGAAATTTGGATTCTGTGTACCAAAATACATCGAATCCATATCCTGCAGTACGCTTCACAGAACTTTTCTTCCTACTTAAAATCGTTAGTTTTTTGTCCATAAAAAATTGACACAATTGATCATCCTAGGGTTTCGAAATTTGAATTCTGTGTACCAAAATACATCGAATCCATATCCTGCAGTACGCTTCACAGAACTTTTCTTCCTACTTAAAATCGTTAGTTTTTTGTCCATAAAAAATTGACACAATTGATCATCCTAGGGTTTCGAAATTTGGATTCTGTGTACCAAAATACATCGAATCCATATCCTGCAGTACGCTTCACAGAACTTTTCTTCCTACCTAAAATCGTTAAAGTTTTTTGTCCATAAAAAATTGACACAATTGATCATCCTAGGGTTTCGAAATTTGGATTCTGTGTACCAAAATACATCGAATCCATATCCTGCAGTACGCTTCACAGAACTTTTCTTCCTACTTAAAATCGTTAGTTTTTTGTCCATAAAAAATTGACACAATTGATCATCCTAGGGTTTCGAAATTTGAATTCTGTGTACCAAAATACATCGAATCCATATCCTGCAGTACGCTTCACAGAACTTTTCTTCCTACCTAAAATCGTTAAAGTTTTTTGTCCATAAAAAATTGACACAATTGATCATCCTAGGGTTTCGAAATTTGGATTCTGTGTACCAAAATACATCGAATCCATATCCTGCAGTACGCTTCACAGAACTTTTCTTCCTACTTAAAATCGTTAGTTTTTTGTCCATAAAAAATTGACACAATTGATCATCCTAGGGTTTCGAAATTTGGATTCTGTGTACCAAAATACATCGAATCCATACCTTGGGGTCCGGTACACAGAACTTTTATTTTATATGTGTGAGTGTGTGTTATTAATTTGTAAAACTCTGATGTAACAGGAGCAAGCAACAACATGTTCCAACGACAGCTTACATAATGTAAAGAAACCAGCCATATAATGTCCCTACTGTTAATAATAAACGTCATTGACCGCAGGTTTTAGTTTCCGTTTATTGCATGGATGGTATTTCAGTGAATGCTGTTGGAGAATTTTTGTGAAGCTTAATCGCAATTGGTGTACTAAACTGTGTATCTCACGTCATCCGGACTTCTTTCTTGGGACTTTTGAAAACAAATACTTGCTTTGTAAGAATATTTGCCATTTAGTTTCTAACATAATTTAAATAATATGTTACGTAAATGTGAGACAGTAATTGTTACGTTTATATTCAATAATATTAATAATAATTTATGGGTTTTATGAACTTTTTATATTTACTAAATTGTGGACAAATATGTAATCTTGTTCACAATGATATTTAAAGCTTATTTTCTATTTATATCTTTCTTAAAGTAAAATTAACGAAAAAAAAATATGGTAGCCGACATATAATAATAATTATTAATATTATACATTGTGTTTTTATGAGACAATTAGAGGAAAAATAATTTAAAATATGATCATGTATGCTATTCTTAAATTATTTGTAAAGTACTGAACATAATATTCTAAATATTAATACATCATTTAGTAAATCTCTTATATTACAGACATTAGTATAATTATTTTCTGATTTTATAATTTCGTAAATTAACATGGAAATACGAAACTTACCAGAAATGTTTTCATAGGACTAATAATTTTGCTTTTAATTATTTTACAGAATTGTTTAGATAAACGAATATATAGACAAAAGGCTGTTGTTACCATCAGGATCCTCAAACACTTCATAATGTTATTGTTTTATCATACAGATTAAATGTATGATGGAACTAACTTACCATGATGATCGTATCATCAGTTTAATTTTAATCCAGAAAAGACAGTTACGGACACAACAATAACATCAAACACATACCACAAAAGCTTTACATTCAATTAGCACACACTGCAAACACACAATGGTTTACCACAACAGGCTATGAACATTCATAGATTAAATTCTCACTTTGTGTGCATCCCCAAACTGACTATCTTCATCTGTATCTAATATGGCGGAAACACTTCCAAACATTTGTAGAATAAAAGGCTTACGGTTCATCAAATAGAATTGTTTGCATGTGTACTCAATGGTTCGCTTTACCAATTTATTTGTTTGATGGTTAGAATAAATTTGAAGGAGAGTGGGCATTATTAACAAATACCTGAAACCATGAAGACTATAATAGCAATCGGAATAGCAAATGACAATCTTAATTAAAACTTTCTGAATTTTTTGTAGTTGTTCTGAATTTATCCAATTTTAAAAATCGAATAGATTCTTTCTAATCAACACTGTAAGTACTCTATACTTATAAAACGTTTAGCTGAGTAGATAATAGGAATGTAACGTGCATAAATTATGTGTTAAATTAAAATATATTACATATTCATGTGCAAAAGTAAAAAATAATAAACTAGAACAATCTATAATTGTAGAAATAGTTCATATGTAGGCCTATATTTTTTAAACTCTAGATTTCATTAAAGTTAGAGTTCGCGTGGCTCAGAAGGAAACTTAAGCTTGGGATAAACATCATAACCTTACATAGGACTATCTTTTCTACCTCTGCTCGTGGTATGTATCATTCTTCTATCCTTTTGCTTTATACGGAAGATCCGACTTCGATTCTTGGCGGGAGCTTATATGGTTCGAATTCGATATTAAGCTATAAGTCCACGTCTCACACAGCCTTGCTGTTGAACGGGACGTTGAAATCTAAAAATCAAATCAAATCAAAACTTTTCGTTATATCAGGTAGGATAGTTTAATTATGGGTTCCCATTCTACTTTAATTGAAAGACATTTTTTAAATCTGTTCTTCACACAAATGTAAGCCTATCTTCTTGATAATTGCGCTGTCAATTTATGATTGTTTCACATTTCGATACGTTTCATACAAAGAGTTTCTTTTTTTATCTCCAGAATATATTATCTTTTCTGTAAACTATACACTTTGATCAGAATACTTTATCGCAATGACACGCAAATACAGTAGCAAATCCAGTGCCAAAAATATAATAAAATGCAAGACAAATTTCACTCACACAATCCAATATGAAAAGTATGTTCTTCAGAAAGTATTTGAGTGTTTTTTATTGCATTTTTCGTATAAAGTTTCAATAAAGGTTATATGGGCTGCTCTGGTATGAACATGAAATCCAAAATTAATTGCATTTTTTTATTTGTGCGCATTGCCTTAAATTAAGTAGTGCTCGCACTTAACTGAGTGTTTATAAGTTCCATATCAAAACTACTGGGACATTTTGAAGATTATTTTAATATACACTCTCGTACTCTTAAGATGGAAAATATCTCGATGCAGTAAGGGCAATCTTTATTTTAGGCTATGTATACTATAATTCTATTAATTGTCATATATATAGGTAAACTTGATATATATAGGCTTCCAATAAAAGCCTCCAACATAATTTTTCTTTTTATGTAATCACATTTATACTAATACCAGTAATTAAGACCATGATTTCTACTCTTCTACCTATATTTATAGGATGGTTATTTTGAAATGTGCTCTAGCAACAAAGACTTGAAAGAGAAAATATCTATTGAATAATTATCACATAATACTACTGATTATGCATCTACCTACATTTTTTGGAATGACAGTGTGAGATTGCTAAAAAATTAAAATACTCCTAGCATGAAAAGATGCATTGCAAGAAATTTAAAACTTGTATTACTAAAAAGATTGTTTCATTACCAGCTGCTTTTGATTTTTTAGTGGTTAAATTTCTTGCAGCAAAGCACGCATATTTTCAAATTCCTTATCCCAAACAGTACTAATTCTTAAAACATTTTAAATTGATAAGTCGTAAGAAAAAAATAATTTATGAAACATTACATACCCATTCGTTGAGAATATGTTTTTGAAATGATGAGCAGCATTAATGTATGTTGCCATAACATATCGTAGTATACAGGAATCTTCACTATGTAATATCACAGCACCATTAAGTACGTTCAAAAATAAATGAATGTCACCAGAGTAGGCAAAATTTCCAGCCATAGCTTCAAACATTCTTGCTATTAATCTTACCCACATGAACTTGTGAAGAACGTCTAATCCCAGAAGCTCCTACAAATGACCAGAAAATAGAAATTCAATATACTTAGAAATTAAATGAAATTTATAGTTTTAATGTTTCATATATATATCCGGTAGGCTAAAGGAGAGGAGGAATAAAAACATAAATGATTCATGTGAGAGCAAACAGGAAGAAGAAAAAATCCACGGACACGACGTTATTCAACCCAAACACAGAGACTTGGGATCAAACTAAGGTCCAGAGTCCTGGGGTCAGAATTCTATATATTCAGAAAATGTTCTTTAACAAAATTAATATGTTATATCTAATTCAGGGAATTCTGCAGAGGCCGAAACAAATGATAGTCGGACGGTGCCATGTGCGGATATAAGTGGATCCATTAACACCTCTCAACCAAGTTTTTCTTTTTCTTTCTCTTTTGTTCAATTTCTGACGGATTGTAGAAGACGCATGCGGTCTGGTGTTATCAGTGATACACGACACTATATCTGTTGGCCAGTTCCGGCCGTTTCTTCTAATTGTAGGTACACTCGTGCTATTTTTGTCGACAGTATAATGATGCATGATATCTTTACAATCCCACCAAAAGGACAGCTTAACCTTCCTAGGCATCATTATGGGCTTTGCCACAAACTGTTGAGCTTCTCCAAGCTTCGATCATGATCCTTTTCCCACAGTGTTGTCGTAGATTATCCACTTTTTTATCACTCATGATTAACCACTCGAGTTCGATACGTTTTCGTAGAGATTCGCAGATAGAAATTCGATCGAGTAAATGTTTTTGAGTCATATCATGTGGCACCCAAGCACCAAGATTCTTCTCCAAATGTTTTAACACTGTTTGGTGATTGATTCTTAGGTTACTGGTGATGTCATGTCTGCTTACATGTCGGTTTTACCCGAATTTGTCAGAATATTATCAATAGGGAACGGAACTTCATGTGCTAAAAAACTCAGAAATATTTATTTATTTATGTGCTATAAATTTTGAAAATATGTGATAAAATTAGAAAAATATGTGACAAAAATAAAAATATTTGGCAACTGAAACTTAAATATTACGTGTATTGTGAACATCTTAAATTCAGTTTTGAAATGTTTACCTTGTAGCGAGCTATTCTTTAGATTACCATAATTTTCTCCAAGTTCTCCATTGTAAATTTGTGATGATTATCCCTAAAAAGCACCTTATGTTGTGAGAAAGATCGCTCCATGTTACAAGAAACAATTCTCGCATATTTGAAACACGAAATTTCACTAACTCTGAAATTGGCCACATCTTCCTTCACCATCTCCCCTTCCAAAACACGTGCAATTTTACACAATGTTTGTAAACCTAGGTTTCTTTCAAAAATGTATGTAAATTTAGACATTGGCACTTGTCCGTTAGCAATAGGAAGTTCTATCAGTTTCATTTCTATTATGTGGATTTCACCCACTGAAGCTGACAGTACGTTCCATGAAGATTCAAGCTTTTCTATACAACGAGAAAGAAAGGACAGGTTTGTTGAACTGAATGCTAACTCGAGTTTTACGGATGGATCTTTTAACAGTTCTTGTAGAATTTCTACGGACGATGTTACAAGCATCGACCATAGATCATTTACGACAGATACAAATTGTTCAAAGTTTTGGGCATAATACTTAACGGCATTCAACCAAGTGCCCCATGGTGTAACTACAGGAGCGGTTGGAAGAGGAATCCCAGAATATTTTTGATTAAAAATGTCTATTCGTTTAGGTGACTTGATAAAAATTTTCTTTCCATTTGAAACTAGTCTATCGACCTAGGGACAAAGAACTCTTATCTTTTCACATATTCTATGCAACGCATGAGCCACACAGGTAACATGAACCCTTTTGGGGTAGCTAACGGCAAGGCCTATTGCAGCTTTTTTCATGTAAGCTGCATTATCTGTAACAAGAAGAACATTGTCAAATTTTATGCCTTCTGGCCACAAGTTGCATTGCTTCGTTGAAAAGCCTTGCTGTCGTTACATGTGTAGCAGCAGATAGCTCTTTACACACTAGCAAATAATTTTTCGTCGACACCGTTTCATCACCATTACTTGGCACTCCTACAATCACGTTTCCCACTGTTTTACCACTGGAGTCTGTAGTTTCGTCCATACATACCCAAATATTTTGATGCGCACATTCCGAGCGAATATGTTGTAAAGTTTGCTCGTAACACCTGTGCAGATAAGTTTTTCGCAATGTTGATTCGTCAGGTGGTTCGAAGTTCGTATATTTCACGAGAAACTTTCGTAATTCAGGGTTCTTTAATTTGAACAGTGGAATATGTGCGAATACAAAAGCTCTGCACAAATCCATTAAAAAGGCGGACAATTTTGACGGTTTACCAGAATTAGATACAATTGGTTGACAGATAAATGCCTGTCTCTTGCTCAAACGTGAAGCAGCAACAATATGCTTTTTGCTCTCCAAATGCTACTTAATTTGTGAACGTTGGTCAGCCGCGACAGATTTACCACACGGTTGGAAAATAGCATTTTGTCATCAGTAGAAAATACATCTTTATATTCATCACATAACTTCTGCAAACGAGATGAAACACGCTTTTATTTTAAGCATTTTACAGTAAGGAAATACATACACTGTACTGAAGCACCACTTAGAATAGAATAAACGGAAAGACACGTAGTGGATTCAAAGTCCTGCAGTATTGTAACTGGCTTATGGCTGGGTAGAATTCCCTCAACAGGACCTTACGTGTAGAGTAAAGTAAGGCACCAGAAGTCTGTCAGTCAACGTGCTCAAAGACAAAACAAACCTGACACACGATATGAAAGAGATGTGCGAAAATAAGCATTTTTTCTTTCGAAGATTTCGATGTAGCAGTCCTCAATGAATGAGTTTATGTTTTTAAAACGAAAACTCTTAAAATATGTATTTACATAAGGAAAATTGGAAAATATGTGTTTTTATGTAAAATAAAATTTGCTGAGGTGGCATAAAAGGATATGATCAACATTTTGGCAAAAGAATGGGCCTCTATCTCACTGCAGGAAAAATATTTATTTAAATAAAGTTCCGTTCCCTAATTATCAATTACTTTTCCTGTGATTTTTCACCTACTGCGGGAAGCATCTTGGATTTCGAAATTTCCAAAACGATAGTGACTGAACCGTCTTTTGGCTGTTGGTTTTGACAACTAACTTGCACAAATTTCATACACAGCATATACAGTTCCATACATATACAATTTCATACAATTTCATACATATACAGCACAAATTTCCTCCCTGGTCTGCGCTGCATTTGTGCCTTTATCAAAATAACACTGTAAATTGTAGCGTTCACGACACAATATCTTACGTTTCATTATAAAACTTCTAACATCCTTTGCAGCTCTATTAACTTCAACTGTTAGTGTCAAATGACGTTAGAACTGACCCAGTGCTACTTTATATTCTTGTATTTAGGACACTAATGCTATTTCGTGTGCAAAATGCTCAATAGTTTTCAGACTATCTGATGCGTATCTTTAAGCAGAAAAATTAACATATATATATTGTAAGGATCCCCTCCTTACAGCGTGAGCACATGTTATACAGGCAACACGTGCTATTGTCTATAAGCAGTAGACGATGCACAAAACAAGTAAGACACGAAGAACAGCACGACGGGAACCCAAGAGGAACGAGAAACCTGAAAATGGCCTATAAAAGTGGAGCCAAAGAAAAGGGAGGCATCAGTAGACCACTGATCGCTAACCCATACCTGCTCCGGAAGTCCCCTTGGACGAAGAAGCACTACCCTGCCTAAAATCCCTGGAGGCTGCCTTGAGTGAAGGGAATTCCTAACCACAAAACATACCTCTCGAGACTGCCATGAGCTGAGGAGGTTACCAAAGGACCATAACCTGAAGTCGCTGCAAGACGCCCTGGAGGCTATCATGAGCTGAAGGGATTCCCGTATAAAACATTCCTTCCTTTACCTCTCTAGTCATAAGGAAGATTTAAGATATCAACTTTGTAGACACAAAGACTATTTTGTAACATTTTGTAAAATAAGTTAGGTGAAGGGCTTGAATTTCGGACTGTCATTGTCTCTACCCATACAAATATTACAATATATATAATGAGCTCCATCGTCACAGTGTGGATAGCGTAAGTGTCTTTCGCGTAGGAGGCCCGGGCTCAATTCCGAGCGGTAGCTCATGTGGTGTTTGGATCTCAAGTTAAACTTAGATCCAAGTTTCATATATCCTTTCTGCTGAACAGGATGCTAATCTCAAATCCAAAAGGTTAATTTTCTTGCTAATCAAGAAATGTAGAATTTATATACAACATTTTAAAATAAATGTAACAACTTAATTCACGTACCTGTCCCAACTCTCCTCCTGTATAAAGATCGAGATCTGTTTCAAGTGCCTTTCTCGGAAAAGACGGAAGTTTCATTAATTCTTCGTGTAGGAAAACGACACGCTGAACAACCTAATAAATGAAGAATAAAAGATAATAAGAAAAAGTACGATGTCAAATTATTACATTTTATTTATAATTTATTTCATATTTCTTTATGGATAATTATAAATTTTAAATAAGTAATACACGTACTGTGTTTTGATTACATGCAAAATTAAATATTAAAACGATGAAGTTTTAACATAGGAAATTTAAGAAAAGCGAAGTTCTTTACGATCATTATTATCTCTTTGACAATTCTAGTAAGTGATGGTGTGTTCTAATTTTGACAGTTAATTTTCTATCAAATAACGCTTTCAGTTCAATATAAACCCATAAATTGAGTTTTACTTTTTCCATGTTTGGCTTTTTAGTAGTTTGTCAGTAGCAAGTTATCAAATGAATTTTAAAATTTTTAATAATTTTTATTTCTTGATGATGTGTTTTCATGGTCTGTATCGTTGAAGAGGTTTCAGTTCTGAAATATTAGGTACAAATTATTACTTCTGTTATATATTTTTAGTATTACCTGCCAAACATTATGGGAACAAAGTACCGAAGAATAGATATTTACTGTTTCATTTTTAAAGTTGATTTTATGATTATTCAATTCTTTTATCAATGAGTTGCATCTCTAAGTTGTCGTTTTATGCATGATTTATTCTAATAAGATTAATCCCTTGAAAACTACATTAGATAACATTATACATTTCCAGAAATTATACAATTTCAAAAATATCATTAGTTTTATCATCTCCAGAGTTTCTTTCAAAAATTAAACACATCCACACTTTACCGCTAGAGTTTGTGATACAATGTGTGTTTCATCACGAATTTTATTTTCTATTGAATAAAAACTTTAAATTTGATTTATATTTAAGAAATTTAAAAGCAAATAATGTCATTATATAATTCACAATAATTTGCAATAATTTAACAATAAGATTACAGTGTTCACAGCAACAATTTAAATAATATCCCTAGTAACAATTATAGGATTTAATTAATTTCAAACTAGAAAACATTCTCTAGGAACTTCTCTCAAAAATAACTACAACACAAGATCATTTTGATTAAAGCTGTATCTGTGAAATGGTGCTCTGACAGTTGATAAGCTACAAATATTGTATTTTGTTTATTTATTTATTGTGGCTTTTTCGGCATATGTGAATGAAGTTGGCCAGCATATCATGATTTACGTTTTACTAAATGTTAGTTGTGGATTAATAAATATCTTAGTTCAGTAGATTCATCGATTTTCTTACTTACAGCGACCAATAATGTGAGTAGGAGCGGCTTTTGAAATGATTTCGCTGAGATAACCTTGGTACGTAAGGTTAGTTATATGATTTAGATAAAATTAATAAAGTTAATAATAATTATTTCAGTAGAAATAGGGTTACTATATTGTAATAGTAAATAGTCTGGGAAGAATGCTATAGTATAGTGAATAGTCTGTGAAGAAAGTTAAAGTATAGTAAATAGTCTGTGAAGAAAGTTAAAGTATAGTGAATAGTCTGTGAAGAATGTTACAGTATAGTGTATAGTCTGTAAAGAATGTTATAGTATAGTGAATAGTCTGTAAAGAATGTTATAGTATAGTGAATAGTCTGTAAAGAAAGTTATAGTATAATGAATAGTCTGTGAAGAATGTTATAGTACAGTGAATAATCTGTGAAGAATATTTTAGTGAATAGCTTGTGAAGAATGTTATAGTATAGTGAATAGTCTATGAAGAATGTTATAGTACAGTGAATAGTCTGGAAATAATGTTTAAGTATAGTGTATAGTCTGTGAAGAGTATAAGAAGATAATAGTCTGTGGGGTTTGGCAGTTTTGTGAGCAGGAGTTGGAGAATATAAGTGTGCATGCTATAAGAATAGCATAAAGCAAAGAAATAATATTTCTTAGCATGAAAATAACAGTCAGTATCTATGAAGTAATTTGAAATGTTATGTGCAAGTATCTATACCAGTAAATAAAAAGTAGCCTAGTTTTGGGAAGTAGTTTTTAATAAGTAAAATAAATAGCATACATCTAAGCATTTATGCAAACATGTCTGCAATTTGAGATTTAAAATTTTCGTCTGCATAGATTTTTAAAAATACCATGATTTGTCTGCATTTCCTAAACTCAAGTGTGTTTTCAATTCAGTTTTAGACATTTTCCATGAAAATATAAGTGTGCTATTTATATTCAGGGAAGAAATTGTTAAAAAAAAAGATCAGATCTACCGTATAATATGAATAAGCAAAATCAAGATGATGCTGTGTAAGTATTGTTGTTTCATTATTTTTCATTCATTTCAATATATATTTTTTTAATAATATTCTAAAGCAAACTTGAAATAAAAAATAAAAACTCAGTATTCTTGTATTGAAAATTAATTTCTATATAACGAATTAGCCAGATGGAAGTGTGTTCGCAGTTTGATATTTCGGGATAGAAATCCCGAAGTCCTAAGTAGAAACTGCACAATAGCTTAAAGAATATTCATAGCTTCCATTTCCACTAAATTAGTATATAGTTTTAGTATATAAATGATAATTTTGAAGTTTATCTCTTGTATAAATCAGTGTACAATCTATTTCACGTTATTTATATCCCTTTATAGAAATTTTAAAAAATAGTATTCATTACTTTACGAAAACTATACTTAATATTGCTTACAATAACATTTTATTCCACAAGAACAATACTACCATAAAATGTAATCAATAAAGTAATATAGTAAAAACCATGTCAAAAAGTGTGTAATAGTTTAAAATAGTTTCATAATAGTAATATTTTTTAAAACTTAATTTCCGTATTTATCAGTCATGTACTCACCATATCAACATTCTTTAATATGGCCCAAGTCAACAGAACTTTCCCAATCTCTACGAACTTCAAAATCAGAGCCTGTCTTTGTAAAGCGTTGTAAGCTTCCTCAGGCTCCATATGAATTAATGACAATTGCGGGTATTGAGATCGTTTGAAGAAATAAAAGTCACGAACATATGCTGATGGGCTATGAATTTGATCTGTTGGGAAGAAAAATATATAACATATTGGAATAGCACTATTTAACCTGGTATTATTAGTACCTGACATATTAGATAATATTAATATTGTAAATGCTTTTCTTATCAAACCTTATTAGTTAGGTTGTATACTCAAGTAGCATTCGGAAGGTAGGGGACGGTGACTCAGTGGTAGAGCGCTTACCTCTGGTGTATGTGGTCCCTGGTTTGATCCCGGCTAAGTAAGTTTGTTGTGGACAACATTGTACTCGTGGATTTTCTCGGGTATTTCCGTTTCCTCCCACTTTGTTATTCCACCAATTCTTCAATCATCATCATTCATTTGCTTTAATCATCGTCTCCCTTAGCATAGAGGGCATAATCATGAGACGTTAAACTCATATATTGCATTTCATTTCATTTCTTTTTTCAAGTAGCATTTGATGTATATGTGAATGAGTCAAAGAGCCGAGGTGGCTCAATGGTAGAGCGCTCACGGCTGGTTAGATCCCAGCCCATGCCAAGTGAGTTTTTAGTGGAGAAAATCCACGAAAAATATCAATTTCAGAATGTTGATACTTTAGTTTCCTCAGGACTAACCCCTTTCTTTCCACTTTCGTCATTCCACCGTTATCATATATTTCATCATCATATCGTATCCCTTAACCTCAATCCACAATTGTGGGACATTAAACTAAACAAAAAGGAGGTGACAAAGAAATTCCGAAGTGAGGATGTAAAAATTGTTAAAGGATAAAATACATTACACAAACACATAAATGAAACAGGAACAATGTAAGAGTTGTCAAAACTACTTCATTAGACTAAGAAAATGAAACATAAAGAAGATTTTATTTTGTCAATTGATTTAAAGCTTTTTGTCCCTTTTCGGAATAACTATATGATTACATGATAAGAAGTGTACGAAGCGATGATATAATGGAATCCAGTCACATGAAAGTGTTGTTAGGTTAAAAGTGGAGAGAGAAAAAGAAAATTTAGTGTAGAAGAAAAACTCGCGAGTCGAATTGGTCAATAAAAGTGTAAGGTAAAGAACAATGAATCAAGATAGAAAATATATCTATTTTACATAGGTATTTGCCTAGATGTGTTTACTCACTTTTTGTACTCTATATAAATAAATTTTCTGTTCTCTGTTACACTATTACTGAAAAACGGCTGAACTGCTTGAAATGAATTTTTGAACATACTTAGTACTTAGCTCGAAAAAGAAATATTAAAAAGAGAAAAAAGAAAGTAGAAATAGAAAAGAGAGGAAGTAGAAATAAAAGCAATATTAAATATAGAAAAAGACAGGAAGTAGAAATAAAATAAATATTAAAGATAGAAAAAGACAGGAAGTAGAAATAAAATAAATATTTAAGATAGAAGAGAGAGGAAGTAGAAATAAAAGAAATATTAAAGATAGAAAAGAGAGGAAGTAGAAATAAAAGAAATATGAGAGATAGAAAAAAGAGGAGATAGAAATAAAAAATATTAAAGATAAAGAAAAAGAGGAAGTAGAAATAGAAGAAATATTAAAGATAGAAAAAGAGAAAGTAGAAACAAAAGAAATATTAAAGGAAAGAGCTGTGACAGCAGAAACGTATATATCGGTGTCATATTCCGGTGACCAGGATGCAAGGTTACGTGATAGTTTTGTTAGGTTCAAAGTGCAGATTTTAGGAAATTGCGGTCTGGGCTCTTTTCTACAGGCCTACAGCAGATACTCTATAGAAGCCTCTAGATATCTATTTGTCTATTATAAAAGCATCATTTCAGTAAGAAACAAAATTACTAGAATTATTTTAAAATATGTATATCTCTTGCTTTTTAATTTCAAATTTTCAGATAGAGTTGCGAAGTACTTACGTGTCTTGTGGTCAACCAGAAAAAATTCTTTGTGTCGAGATTCTTCAATGCCAAAAAAGTCAAGGGATTCTCGCAGAATCTGACAAAATTGCGTGTCTTCTTGAACAGGAAATTGAGACGGAATCCCTCCAGCATCCGGTTCTGCAATAAATATATTATAGCATCAAACAAATGCATATATGGTATTGTATGTTAACTGTTCGGGTTCAAACTAACTGTGGTTCGATACAAATTATAAATAAACCTATCTTTCTTTTTTTTATTGAATTTGAAGTTAAATATCCGTTTTATAGTACACAATTACAAAACTTCAAATAACAGTAAATTTAAAAATATTACAATCATGATATATGAAGTATCAACATCATTAAATTGATTTTTTGCCATTTTATTCTTCGAGTCGGAAGAAAAGTTTCTAGTGGAGACAAATAATTAGAATGTTGAGCATGTATTATGCATTACATAACGTTATACGCTACAGTAATCCTATATCTCTCCTTATGAAAGAACTACTGGAAAATAACAGTGCATGACCAATATTGTACTTACCTTGTGGTCCATGAACTATAATCTTCTTAGCCGATGGAACATTTGCTGTCAAAAGAATAGAAGCATCACATTGCTCCTTCCTTAAAATTTGTTTCAGATCCTTAAACATTATACCTTGCACACTATGTACAACCTGAAAGGAAAAATGTACAAACGTAAGGAAAATTAATTTGGTGTTAATAATAATTAAAATGAATGCCTTATTCTTTGATAGAAAGAAGTACAGCATATACTACAAACGTCATGTTTTTCTGAAGAAATCACTTGAGAAATATATTATTTGGACATATGATTTCTTACTTGCAATTAAGGGTTACACTACTAGAGAAAGCGACATAATTTCCACTAATATTTGAGATAATATTGCCTCCTTCTGTACGGAAAATTAACTGAAAACAGTAGGCATAACAAGCACGATATAATTTTATGGATAAAGGAGACGGTGATGATCAGAAATGCATGAAATGGTGGAATGAAGAAATTGGGAGAGCCCTGAGAAAACCTACGTACAAGATGTTTGTCCACCACAAAGCTCATTTGGCGCGAGCTGGGATTGAACCAAGAACGCGAGCCGGAAATACACCAGAGGTGAACGCTCTACCATTGAGCCACCGTGCCCCTGAACTATGTTGAAGGAGTGCACGAAGTAACTACTAGATGATCAGGATTATTTCTATTTATAAAAATTGAAAAATAATTTGAATGTTACATTATCACTGCCAGAAAAACGTACAACTTATGTAACAAACATACAAAAAATTATTTGGTAA
The DNA here is from genome assembly GCF_964235325.1 of Thermobia domestica. Classification (NCBI taxonomy): domain Eukaryota; kingdom Metazoa; phylum Arthropoda; class Insecta; order Zygentoma; family Lepismatidae; genus Thermobia; species Thermobia domestica. The sequence goes on from NC_137455.1 coordinate 321,600,415, forward strand.
ATGGAGGAAACAGCCGATTTTTCTTACTTTATATCCATTATTATAGGTGCAAATTTAATGAAATTCAAATAGCAATAAAAGAGCGACTGAACCGAGAATCGAGATTTTCAGTTTCCCTTTCATTTTTCATTTTTTCATCACAGCAAACTAACTTAAATCTAAATAAACTCAACTGCTTTTAGTTACATAATGTCTTTTAGAATAGACTAGCAAAATATTCGTTCTTCGTACGGGAAGTATAAAATTTATGGAAAATATTTGAAAGACGTATACATTTTTTCTGGCTTCAAAATACTTGTTGATTCGAGTCCGATTTCACTGAGTTACTAAAACGCTCACCATAATTTGTCCCGTTATGGGTCACATTTCTTAAAACTTCATTTTACTGTCAGCCTAGTTACATAGGAAATGTTTTTGTAAATTATTCATTGCAGTTCTGGAAGATTCAAGATTGCTAATAAAACTCCAACTGACCAAAGAAGTATATATTTGGTCTAGGAATTAATTCGTGCGGTTGGTACGCACACATTGAAGCTGTAGTACAAACACAAAATACATAAATAATTTAAGAAAAATATTGTCCATCGCTAGCCACCACTTTCGCCCATCTGTCAGGCAATGTACGGATTCCGTGGCGAAAGAAGTCCTCATCCTTGGAAGCGATCCAGTCAGAGACCCATGTTTCGATATCTTCTGAAGAAGTAAACCGCTGTCCAATCAAATCGTTGTTCATGCAATCGAACAAGTAGTAGTCCGAAGGAGCAACGTCTGGTGAATACGGCGGGTGGGGTAAAACTTCCCATCCGACATTTTCTAAATAGGTTTTGACCGGTTTTGCGACATGTGGGCGAGCGTTATCATGTTGAACAATAAGTTTATCATGTCTGTTCTCCCATTCTGGTCGTGTTCTGGCCAGAGCTTGCTTCAAACGCATTAATTGTCGTCGATAACGTTCTCCATTCATAGTTTCACCCGGTTGCAGCAGCTCATAGTACACCACACCTTTCATATCCCACCATATGCACAGCATAACCTTTGCACAGTGAATATCTCGTTTTGGTTGTGATGGACCTGGTTCACCTGGTTTCACCCAGGCCTTTTTTCGTTTAGGGTTCTCGTAATGGATCCACTTTTCATCACCCGTAATAATTCGATGCAGAAACCCCTTTCTGCTCTGTCGTTGAAGCAGCAATTCGCAAATGGTTTTTCGTCTTTCAACGTCTCTGTCTTTCAATTCATGTGGAACCCAATGTGACATCTTTTGAATCATTCCCATGGCTTTCAAGCGTTTGGAGACTGTTGTTTGATCAACGCCTAATGCTGCTGCAAGTTGTTCCTGCGTTTGACACGAATCCTGCTCGAGCAATGCTGTCAATTCTTCGTCTTGAAATTTTTTTGGCTGTCCAGCTCGCTCTTGGTCTGCCAAGCCGAAATCACCACTTCTAAACCGTGCAAACCACTTCTGACACGTTCGCTCAGCTAGAGCATGGTCACCATACACTTCCACCAAAATACGATGACTTTAAGTCGCACTTTTCTGCATGTTAAAGTAATGCAGCAGGACACCCCGCAAAAACACTTTATCAGGCACAAATTGCGCCATGTTCACTTAACTACAAACTGGTGTTGTTGACGCTTTAATCCACTGCCCTATACTACGAACGATACGCGATGACAGGGGTTTGCAACACATGTGTGGATACACGGAACTGTGGGACGCTCCGTTCGTTGCGCCATCTCTTGTCCACCCGCACGAATTAATTCCTAGACCAAATATATTTTAAGAGTGTATATATCTGTGTTACAGTTTTGGCTATGTAACCTAGTCTTCCTTAGACACATTATCCTGAGAAAGGCATTGTTACAAAGCCGAAACTATAACACAGATATATATATATATATATATATATATATATATATATATATATATATATATATATATATACTCTTAATATATATATACTGCTTTGGTCAGTTGGAGTTTTATTACCAATTAAATACTTATACAGAATAATAAGATTCTACGCCTAATAGTGTTAAAGATATGGTTAACGAAAAAACAAGCCTCCTTTCCTCCATTAAGAGTGACACCTCACAAAATTCATCTTATTTGTAGCCTAGGGTACACATTTTTACAAAAATTTCAAACTTCTATGCCTAATAATTTCTAAGATATGGAAAAAATGAATGCAAGCCTCCTTTTTATTCTTAGGAATACAGTCACATTTCGTAAAAAATCAACTTATCGTCAGCCTAGATTACGTGTAGAATATTTATACAAAATTTCAAGGTTCAACCCCTAATAGTTTCTGAGATATAAAAAATGCAGAAAGGAAGCTCTCTTCTTTCACTTTTACAAAATTCTGTCTTATTTGTAGCCTGTGATACAAATTATTTCTACAAAAAATTCAAACTTCTATACCTAATAGTCTTGAAGATCTGTAAAACAAATCCAAGCTCCCTTTTTCGCCTAGGAATCACATTTCTTTATAATTCACCTTATCATCAGCCTAAGGCACATGTTAAATATATATACAAAATTTGAAAGTTGTACGCCTAATAGTTTTAGAGATCTTGTAAACAGCAAAATAAGAGTCCTCCTTCCCGCACTCTTAGGGGTCACATTAGCAAAATCTACAGCCTAGAGTGAGCAGATATAAGGACAATATTTATACAAAATTTCAATGTTCCATCTTAATGATTTCAGAGATTTGGTGATGAGTGAGTATTTTATATATACAAAAATATGGATATTTGCCCTCCCATGCGTGTTAGTGCGCGTGGCCGCGGGTTTGATTCTCAGTGAAAACAGAATTTTACATATTAAATTAGCATCATGAGGCGAGTGTGAAGCTCCTTGAATTAAAATGTACCAAAAATGACAACAATGGAAGTATACAATGGCATACATCACTAATTACAAAGATATCTGAGTATTTATCGCTCTTGTCTATACTGTAACAGAGTTTGGTCTTAGTTTAACAATAAATAATTACATCTTACCATCCACAAAATAGACAGGGCAGTACCAATCAACTTCTGGCCCCCTTCTTGCGGAGACCTTACGTAGAACATTACGTATCCAATTATGTAATTGTACAAAGCAAACGCTGCCTGCTGAGGTAATTTAGGAACAAATCGTATCAAATGACGAAGAATTTTGAACATTAGATCCTGTTTTTCTCTTGTCAGTCTTTCCAGTATATACCGAAGGAAAAGTGCGCTATCTTCCACTAAACAGTTCCATATCACCTGAAATAAATTGTCAAATTATTAGTTTGGGGCTAAAAAATGAACGAGTATACTGTACGGTGACTAATTCAATGAAATACAGTTACAAACTAATTACGGTAAATATTAGAAGTGTGCTCAAAGTCACTGTGCGCATTATCGTGTAAAGAAATAATGAAGAAGAGAGAATGTCTCTCTCTGTATGAAATATAAATTTATCCCGAGGATATAAGCATATTATTGACTGACCTCGTCCAAAATAGCAAACTATCTTGTATGCAGTGACCACTTAAAAAGTTAAACAAGAAAACAAAAAGACGTTCTATTAAACGTACAATTTGTATCTTCATACATTCTGTTTATTTAATATTAAAAAGTTTGAAAGTAACCGTTCTTTTCCGATGAATAAGAAGCCCATTGCATTAACATATTTGTACGTACGTAGAAAAAGCTGGCTGTTCAAATAATTATAAGTTATCCCTATGTTTTGCTTTTCTGTTTTAACTGTATCATCAGATAATGTATTTGCACAGTAGTACGTAGAGTTGTACTCTAATAATAATTAGACTGCAATAACTTACCAGTGGAAATGTTTTGTGTAATTACATTTATTTTGAGACAGTGTAATTTAACTACAGGTTAATTCATTCAAAAGTTATAGACAAAACTAATTCCTCTACTGAAAGATTAGTCTGAAGTTAGAATAACTATTGCGAAAAATAATCATCTTTTACCAAAGTCATTATTACAAAGACTTAATTACATGTAATACAATAACGTTTCTTCGCAATGATTACCATAATTACATAAAGTACTCTGTAAGATGTATTTTAAGTGTACAATTACATACAGGCAATTGTAGTTTTGCAGCTTATAATATGAAGAGTATATATATATATATATATATATATATATATATATATATATATATATTCTGAACTTTATAATTGAATGCAATACTATTATTATCCATTCTTATACATAAAAATATCTACTAGTATTTTATTTTCACATTAAATACTAACCTGATAAGCAACCTCATAAACAGCATTTCCATCAGGTGAAACTGCTGCATCATCTAATAAGTTTATGATCTGAATCACAGCCGAACATAAACACGAAGGAAATAAAGAATGTGCTGCATGAATATGATGGGAGGTATTTCTCTGCTGTGTTTCTGGCTGTTCTTCATCACCTAGATAAAGATAAAATGATACAGAAAACATATGTACTGAAAAACGAACGAAAAAGAAAAAAAGATAATAAAACCAGCTGGATCCAAAAAGATTAACATTTTATTTACACATATATTATCGATCAATTAATTCTTTTTGCAAATCATTATGACACTTCGAGTTCTTATAAATCTAACAAAATTAGGATTTTGAACTAAAATATTATATTTACTATTATACTACAACATGATACTTTGGGGAATAAAATTTATCGTTATATGAATTAGGTTAGATTAGATTTAATTAGATTTATTATAGGTATTAGGTTTAAGTTTATTAATGTTACATAAAAAAATGTATTCAAAGTTAAAACAAGTAAATTTCGTTTCACAGTGTGAAAGTGCTGTTGACTTCCATACTATGAGGATCTGAGGATCCAATATACAGTATATATATATATATTGCCGTTTTATCCAATGTAAAGCAGGATTGAAGCCCATTTTATCCAGTGTATACCTGAGCATAAAGGGGGGTATAGCCCCTGTAGCTTCCCTTTATGCTCAGGTATACACTGGATAAAATGGGCTTCAATCCTGTTTTACATTGGATAAAACGGCAAACTATGATTTAGCCCCTCCCTTGATCACTGTATATATCCGCCACTGTATCTATCTATCTATATCTATATCTATATCTATATCTATCTATCTATCTATCTATCTATCTATCTATCTATCTATCTATCTATCTATCTATATCTATATCTATCTATCTATCTATCTATCTATCTATCTATATATATATATATATATATATATATATATATATATATATATATATATATCATTTTCTTTCTCGGCTCTCTTCAAATTATCACTCAGAAACTTTACATATATGACCTTTTTTTAGGTTTCTGAACTATGTTATGGATACATATAGAAAGTATTGTAAGCCACTCTGAAGGCGAGTAATTTTTAAAGAGATATAGAGCAAACACAGTACGAAATAACGAGAAGCAAATCCTTGACACTGATTCAGAGTCCTAAGAATTGGTTCTAGTGCCCGTATGTCTTTATTGAAATCGGAAGTCGTAAATTCTACATTTTTTATTTCTATATTCGAACCTCATAAGGAAATACAGTACCAGATATTTTTATTATTATTATTATTATTATTATTATTATTATTATTATTATTATTATTATTATTATTATTATTATTATTATTATATTGCCTGAGAATATCATTAGTATATTGCCCTAATTGGAATTCCTACCGTTACTGAATTATATGTAATGGAAGCAATTACATTAATTAAATCGAACACTACTCCAGGTCTAGATAATATTGCTTATTATGTAATGAAAGCTTGTGAACTGAACTTTCAAATAGTTTGGCAAATATATTTAACGTTTGATTAAGTACAGGTGTATATTATTCAATGTGGAAGAAAGTATATGTTGTTCCGTTATATAAATCAGGTAATAGACAGAATGCTAGTAACTACAGGCCAATAACTCTTGTCAGTGCATTCTCGAAGATATTTAAACTAATTGTACATAAACACATATATTTTAATGTGAGAAATATCTTGAATGAGTCTCGACATGGTTTTTATAAGGGCAAGTCAATTGTAACAAATCTATTTCATTTTACAGACTTTACCTATCAAGCACTGAAAAATAAATTGCAAGTCGATGTAATATACATAGATATTTCAAAAACTTTTGATTCTATCAGTCATAAGTATCTCATTAGCAACTAATCAAATATTGATTTGTCACCTTTGTACATTCGCTGGTTTGAAAGCTATCTGCCAAACAAAACTTACAAAGTTAAAATTGGACCTGTACATTCTAGGTAGGCTATGTAAAAAGTAGAATACCGCAAGGGTCGCCCTTGGGCCTCCTCTTATTTTCTTTATTAAATGATCTTGCAGAAAAAGTCAAATACTGTGAACTTAATTGGATATTATATCGTACAGATTAGAATAAATGCCTTTTAATTTCTTACCTTCATCATGGTCATCCCCTACAGCGTGATATAAACTTGGTTCGTATGCAGCTTGAACTGTAATAGGAATCGTTGTAATGAGGAAATTTTCTCGTTCGATTCTCTTCTTATCCTCCTCTGCCTGAAGGGCCATTTTGATTAGCTCTGTCTGTTGCTTTTTACGAGTCTTGGTTGCTGTTACTAGAGATCGCTGAGAAAGATAAAGAAAAGAATTTTGTTACCAAGAACTAGAACGAATAATTAAAAGACAATAAAGAATAAAATTAGATTAACTCATATAACTTAAATTATTTTGTTTACAAATCAAGAGTTACTCTAATAACACAGCGACAAAAAAATAAAAGTTCTGTGCACCGGACCCCAAGGTATAGATTCGATGTATTTTGTTACACAGAATCCAAATTTCGGAACACCAGGACGATTGACCATGTCAAATTTTTTATGGGCGAAGAACTTGAGTAATTTTGAATAAGGAGGACATGTAATACATTCATACAAAAAACAAAAGTTCTGTGCACCGGACCCCAAGGTATAGATTCGATGTATTTTGTTACACAGAATCCAAATTTCGAAACCCCAGGACGATTCACCGTGTCAAATTTTTTATGGGGGAAAAACTTGAGTAATTTTGAACAAGGAGGACACATGTAATACAGCCATACAAAAAACAAAAAGTTCTGTGCACCGGACCCCAAGATATAGATTCGATGTATTTTCTTAAACAGAATCCAAATTTCGAAACCCCACGACGATTGACCGTGTCAAATTTTTTATGGGGGAAAAACTTAAGTAATTTTGAACAAGGAGGACACATGTAATACAGCCATACAAAAAACAAAAGTTCTGTGCACCGGACCCCAAGGTATAGATTCGATGTATTTTCTTACACAGAATCCAAATTTCGAAACCCCAGGACGATTGACCGTGTCAAATTTTTTATGGGGGAAAAACTTAAGTAATTTTGAACAAGGAGGACACATGTAATACAGCCATACAAAAAACAAAAGTTCTGTGCACCGGACCCCAAGGTATAGATTCGATGTATTTTCTTACACAGAATCCAAATTTCGAAACCCCAGGACGATTGACCGTGTCAAATTTTTTATGGGGAAAAAACTTAAGTAATTTTGAACAAGGAGGACACATGTAATACAGCCATACAAAAAACAAAAGTTCTGTGCACCGGACCCCAAGGTATAGATTCGATGTATTTTCTTACACAGAATCCAAATTTCGAAACCCCACGACGATTGACCGTGTCAAATTTTTTATGGGGGAAAAACTTGAGTAATTTTGAACAAGGAGGACACATGTAATACAGCCATACAAAAATCAAAAAGTTCTGTGCACCGGACCCCAAGATATAGATTCGATATATTTTCTTACACAGAATCCAAATTTCGAAACCCCAGGATGATTGACCGTGTCAAATTTTTTATGGGGGAAAAACTTGAGTAATTTTGAACAAGGAGGACACATGTAATACAGCCATGCAAAAAACAAAAATTCTGTGCACCGGACCCCAAGGTATAGATTCGATGTATTTTCTTACACAGAATCCAAATTTCGAAACCCCAGGACGATTGACCGTGTCAAATTTTTATGGGCGAAAAACGTATGTCCTCCCTATCCAAAATCACTCAGACTAAAACTCTGAAACTGTCACTCGTCCTAGGATTTCGAAATTTGGATTCTGTGTAACAAAATACATAGAATCCATACCTTGGGGTCCGCTGCACAAAACGTTTATTTATTTATTTATTTATTTTGTATGGCTGTGTAATTATACTTGGGGTATCGAAAAATTAAATAATAATAAGAAGAAAAGCAATGTAACGAGAGTTACAAGTGTATTTTAAAAAGTACATATTTGAAGATTTACATGAATGTCTTGAAATTATACTTATTATTTTCAAACAATTTTTCGATTGAAGTTTAACATTTCCACTAATGTATATTATTATTTGCTTTGCTTATTCATTTAATTTTTAATAGCGTAAGTTATTATCTTCCACTTCATCACACACATATTTAAATATTACTTTCCAAAATTTTTACGATAAGTATTTAACCTTGAGTTGAGAAAAAAAATGATAATTTTATATTTGCTCTACTCGTTTGAACTTACAACAATAGAGACTAATTAAATATTTTGATTAAAATGGGAAGAAGAAACTACAAAACTATTTGAGTTTAATTATTAATTCCATTCACCAAATAATAGTAAAAACCTGCAAGAACTTGAAAAACAAAAGTAACACAAAGTTATAAATAAGAAACGTAGAATATTTGTTCATATCTATTGTTCTTAATCAATTTGTTGTATAAACCTTCATGCAAATAAGTATAGTTAAAACCTATGCCACGATTTGTAACTTTAAGTCCTATGTTTTATTACCATTTGTTTAGGTTTAATTATTGAATTTGAACTTGAAAGTTGTGATATTGTACCCAAGCTTGAATATGATTCTAATTTGAACAGAAAACCTCACGGAAAGAATACTTTTTTCTGAGATAACATGGAAAGTGCCTGGAACTAATTTTGAATATGGCACTCCCTTATGAAACATAAGTGAATTATTTTTTTTTAAAAAAAAAGTCAGAATGTCTATTCTGAGTAGATATGAATATTCCCGACCTACAGCAATAACAGGAATAATGTTAACCACAGACCACATCGGTTGTACAAAATATAAGATTTAAACAAAATATCAAATCTACATGAAGAATATCAGATTTATAAATAGTTCATATAGCTATGTAAGCAAACGTACGCTTTTGTAACCTACACGTGATAATAAATTAACTATAGAAATTTTGATTCGTAACACTGAAAAGCTATTACTTCACTTCACCGCGTGATAGCTTCAAGGTTCATGTTAATGATACCTAAAAAGTCAGTACCACAAACAGCTATTCCATGGTAAGTTGAATGATGTTAAGAAAGGTTTCTACATAAAGTCGTTTCATGTGCAGATGTTATAGGCTCAAAAGCTTGCAGATTATTCCATCGATCTTATCGAAATTCAGGACAGACTTACAGGCTTATAAAGATTTATTTAGTAGTGTTACTTTTAGTAATGAATCAATAACTCATTTTGGTGTTAAAGCAAATGAAGAATCCATATGAAACTTCAATGAGAAAGGGAGTCCCAAAAAGTTAAATTTCTCTGTTAAATTTCCTATTAGGAAGTTTATGAATGGTTCTTTTGTGCACCAATCTGAGTGTACCTTAGAATAGGCTTCATCTTCAGCTTGAGATGGATTGTAAAACAATTGCAACAAAACTCTACAAGTCCTACTTTCAATGGGAAGTTTGGATATGGTTGAACTAACTTCTCGCTGAATTGGTCCTCACATAACAACTCCCATGGTATCTAGGGCCGTCCAACATATCATACCAAATATTTCTCTGAGGATACGTAAAAGACCTGATTTCAGTGGAACCATTATACAGGATGTTTCAAAACAACACCGACAACGTTTGGGAGGTGATTCCTGACACCAAGATAAGAAAAAAAGTATAGACCAACTTGGGTGCACAAATGTTTCCTTTCGGAGTTATAGGCTGCCGAAAACATGAAAAAATGAACTTTAAAGGTCCATAGCTCTAAAACTATGGGATCTACCGTAGTCGGATCAAGACTTCACTGAGGAACTAGTATGTGCCCTATCCAAATATCCAAGTTTCAGAATCTTGTGGTACTTCCACAACAATTTGTATAGAGGTAGTTGAAGAGTACTTCAAATTATATACCCGTAGCCAAACTCCTTCTATAAAAATTGCTTTATGAGTACCTTAGGATTCTGAAATATGTATTTTTGGATAGCATACATGTTGGTTCCTAAGTGAAGTCTTGACTCGACTACGGTGAATCCCATAGTTTTGGAGATATGGACCTTTAAAGTTCATTTTTTTTCATGTTTTCGGCAGATTATAACTCTGAAAGGAAGTATTTGTGCACCCAGGTTGGTCTATACTTTTTGTCTTATCTTGGTGTAAGGAATCAGCTCCCAAACGTTGTTGGTGTTGTTTTGAAACATCCTGTATAAAGACTTATCTTATTAGATGTGCAGAATTAATGAAGCTGTTCCACCAAAAACAACGATAACATACGTGTAGGGAGAACTTAGCTTCCAACTGAAAATGTTCCGTGTAACAACAGGTGCGCACATTGTGCACCTGTGTGTAGAATGTATGTAGTTAGTGTCGCAAAACTTGTAGGTGGACTTTTCAATTTGATGTATAATTTATCATTTTAAATCACGAGTTAAAACTCGAACTTTTTTATGTATAGCAGGTTACGTCAAAATTCATAAAAGAAAAATATACTTACATGACTTTCCTGATTGATTGTCACTTCTTCAACTTTTGTTTTCACTTGAGGCATCCAAGGTGGATCCACAACAGGAAGAGACTCAATCCCAATTTTCGGAGAAGGTAAAGTAAACTCAATCCCAGGCGGGGGTACTTTAAATGTTACATGAGCTCCTTCCTCCATACGCGGCCATACTTGATATCGTAGTTTCCATAATACTTGAAATCTATGAAAGTATTTAAGAAGGTTTAATTATTAAATCAAATCACACTGATTCCATATAAATGGAAGATAAAGACATTTACAAGAATTTATATATAATTATCTTATGTAATCAGTCCTGTTTTAAAACGTAAAGTTCCGTTTACACTTTTCTTTAAGTACGACTGCATCTTTAGTACAATGTGTCAGAGCCTAACCGAGCATAAATTCCGTAAAGAAATTAAGAAACACAAATTTCCCGATGTAGACGATATTCCTGTTGAGTTAATTTCTTCATGAGTAAGGTAATTATTCTTCTCATCTCAGTGACTCCGAAAACTACGGATTCGTCTATTTTTGATCATTCTTATATGCCATCCCCCTGCCTCCTTAGGTTTTCTAGGGTGTCTTACCCTAACTTTGGGGCTGAACTTAAACTTTAAAGGCATTGAAACTATCACCAATCAGCTGATGGACCCCGAAAACTATGAATTGGACACTAATATAGGTCGTTTTCAATCATTTTTATATATCACCCCCTTTCCCCTCCCCTTGGGTGTGCTAGGGATCTTACTCCAATAGTATTTTTTTTTCAGATTGTAATATATGTACAAGTTTGGTTAAAATTGATCCAGATGTTCCAGAATTAGTCTGGAACACACACTGACATCCATCCATATATATATCAAGATTTTATTTCTATAATTCTAGATTTTATTACTTATATTGAATTTTTTATGACTTAAGGTTTTAATGTAACATCAGATTCAGTCAGAAATAAATAATTTGATTCTAAGGATATCCGAAAAATGATATTTAAGTTATACTGATATTGAACTAAAAGATATTTCAGCAAATTTCTAGGAATAAGTTTTCTTATTTTTGCTTTTTCTCTCCATATAAAGTGATTTACTGATGTACGAAACTAATACAAAACTCTGCAGCATTAAAAAAAAGGAAAAATTAAAATTTTCTTCAATTTTATAAATTAGTATGTTCTTAAAATCCTTTAAAACGTGTTCTATTTATTTTTAGAAAAAACAGCGTGTAGAAGTTGCTTTCACTCCGATAAATAACTGCAGTTGAACTCAAGATTGTCCTGTATTAACCTTAGATATTTGATTTTCTCATTTGAGAAAAAATGTTATATCTTAAGCCACTTTGACTAAAAAATTAAGATTTTTAATACCATATACGTCAGAGGTTGTCTTCTAGTGAATGTGTAATCATTTGTATCATTCCAGTCTTTAATGTGTCAGAAATTTTCATTTTTAAAATTACTTTTATTTCTGCACTTTTCTATCTTTCCTTTGAGCTTTAAAACACAAATGATATTATATTCGAAGAAAAAAGTCAAATTACCTCCTTCAAGAGAAAGACGCACTCTTCCACTTTCGTCAACGTCGAATTTCATTTACAAACTACGCGCTTCAATCCACAGTAAATATTTTGATTAAATTGTGTACTTTCTTATAGTAAACGAGCAATAGAGTCTAACAATTTTGTTAGGAAAACAAATTTTCTACTTTAACTAGTAAACGAGCACTAGAATCGAACAATTGTTAGGGAAACAAATTTTCTACTTTAAATAGTAAACGAGCACTGGAGTTCAACAATTGTTAGGAAAACAAATTTTCTACTTTAACTAGTAAACGAGCACTAGAATCGAACAATTGTTAGGAAAACAAATTTTCTACTTTAACTAGTAAACGAGCACTAGAATCGAACAATTGTTAGGGAAACAAATTTTTTACTTTAACTAGTAAACGAGCACTGGAGTCCAACAATTGTTAGGAAAACAAATTTTCTACTTTAACTTGTAAACGAGCACTAGAGTCCAACAAATGTTAGGAAAACGATTTTTAGTCTGTGGTTCGTATTTAAATATGGGCCACCTCAATTGAATACATCAGGTTTTAAGATTAAAAATTTAAGTCAATTATTTGGGGTAGACTCGTACCTGAGTATTGCATTAATTCTTGTTGCTGGATCTTGATGATGTAATGCATGTTGCATAATCTCTGTTGCTTGAGCGGGAGCTTTGACGGCAGAAAGAATGAAGAGGGAGGCTGCTGCAGCTGCCACTTCTTGGTTAAATTCCAGCAGAAGTTCCCAAGCGACAGGAAGAATATCAATGAACTGGTCTTCTGGTAGTACAACTGCACCTTTTACAAGCACTGAGAGAGGTGCATGGAAAATATCTTTTACCTGGAAAAAATAAGAAAACATCTCTCAAAAATCTTAAGATTAATGAATGCATTTACATTATGAAGTAATACAGGGTTACCATAAATGATTTATTCGTTTTGAAAAGGCTATATTTTCAAAAGTATTACACGCACACACATAAAAGATATACGAAAAGAACCACAAACTCACCAACATTGTATTGTGTGACAGCACAAGTCCATTATCTTTCCGATTGGGTGTGGCAGTGTGGCAGTACGAGGTTAGTACCTGCTGAAAATGGAGGGAAAGCAAGAAAAAAGACGTCGAGTATCATCTGGACGTGTTACGTCACCAAAAGGGCACATATTGGTGAAAATTTGTAAAGGATGTATAAACTTGGTGAGTTGATGGTTCCTCCATATACCTTTCATGTGTGTACGTCTAATACTGTTAAAAATATAGTATTTTCAATATGAATAAATCATTTATGCTAGCCCTGTAGTTTGGATACATAAAAGATAAAAGTTTATTTAAAAAATAATTGTATATTACATATATAAAAATTTAGAAATACATAGGTAAAAAATTGTAAAACTTCTTATTACTTTAATACATATAGTCTGAAACAAGTACTAACTTCATTGTTCTGAACAGGTAATCACATTCTGATAAGACGATAGTTCGATTAGTTAACAAATTACTAACAATTTTTCTGCTGAAATGTAATTACTAAAAAGAAAAAGAAACGAAAGAAAGAAAAGAAAAATTAATCATCAAATCATCACTAATAGAGTTTATAATCTTGAGAATTGCCTGTTTCCTGTAATGTACAAATGTTAAATACCTAGATATTTATCGTATTAAACTGTACTTGTAAATATAGTACGAGAATTCTTATTTCTATGTTTGTTTTTTTTTTCTTCACGAATAAGATAATTATTAATTGTATTTGTATTTTTTTCTCTTTATCGTACAAGTGAAATTTAAATAAACTGTTTTGCCATTTAATTCCTAATTTCGTAGAGTACAAAATCACAACGACTTTATATACAGAAACTACGAGAAATTACACATACCATACTTTAATGTTACATAAAAGTACTAAAGCATACCATTGTGTTACCATTTAATATAACACATGGGTGATGTAATAGTAACTTGACTAAAATAATTATCATAGCGATTTGACTATAAAAGATAGTCATTGCATTGCTAGTTTTAAGGCAAAGAAATGTATTCATAAGCAAAGCTCCCAAACGTTAATGCCATTACTCAAGCGAGTTCATAAACTTAATGAAGGGAATAATAAGATAATCAATATCGGTATCCAGCATTTAGCACTGTGAATTACAGGGATCAATAGAAGTTAATTATTATAGTTACAATTATTATAGTTACGATAGCCCCCAGTGGAGTATTTAGGGAGGGCTATCGGGCTCAAACTCCCCCTCCCCCATGAAATAAATTTGTTAGTTTTTCGCATTCCACGTACAACAATAATCCTTCTTAACCATTTCTAAGAATTTCATTGACTTTCCATTTTCTTATGCTCTTTTTTCAGAAATATTGTATTTGTCAAATTTCATTCAATATAAGAACTGCGTTCTTTTATTCTTTCATTCGTTCATTCTATTCTTCTCGTTCATTTTCTTAGTTGTTACTTTCTTTCGTTTTCCCTATCATACTTTCAACCGTTGTTAGTTGTGACTCAAGTCGGCCGTCGTCAGTAACACCAAAACTAAGAGGAACTAATAAGCGGAACTGGTGTTCCATACCAGCTTGCACGAATATAACTTAACGGGATTTTCGTTATTATAGCAAAGGAATATTTACATCGTTTAGTTATATAGAAAAGTAAATGTTTGAAAAAGAAAATCGAGAGGGGGGAATAAGTAAGGCCAAGAGGATGCTTCCTTTATCTTCTATAAACAGAATAAAAAGTTAGGCACTGCTAAATTTTTCTGCGTATCATATCGCATATGATTCACCAGTCTTCAATTCTTGCCATTAAAACTGCAATCAGTATATTTAAGTTTCAACTTGTCGCAACATTTTCTTTCAGGTTAAAACGTACACAGATAAAACTGAATATTTCCATTTTTTCTAAAATGAAATCCGTTAAGTTGAAATGAGATTACAAATATTTAACACGTGTCTGCAGGAGCGTCATCTCTGATTTGCCTGGGGGGGGGGGTTAAATTCTTCACCGACATACGAGTTTCACGTTTTTTCCTAATATATTAATAGACAATCGATTAAAATATATTTAATTTTCAAACTCAGGTGGGCAATTACCCCTTCCCGAAACAAAATCCTAAATATACCACCGACAATAACTAAAACGTAATGTTGATCCACTTATAAAGTTTCCAAGTTCATAAATTTTCCCGTCATTTCAACCCGACCATCGATATTATAAACTGAGGAATCGTATTCTTAGTACCGAATGCCTGAGCCACCATAAACATACCTGAACCTTGATGTATTTCAGCACTGGTGGTGTCTCTTTCTTCCCCTCAGTTGTTTCCTTTTCCGACTTGGATTTGACGTCTCTGCCTCTATCTTGATCTTGGTCACTGATATCTCGAGATGAATCAGGATGACTAGCTAATCGGCTTAATAGGGACATATCGATATTTCTGTCAATTCTGAAAAACAACAAACAGATGGTTATAAATATTACATTAATTAATCTTAAATCTTAATTTTTCAAGTACAAGATTTTAATTTAAGTATTACTTTAAATACTTTCTGTGCGCAAATTAAAGAATTTTGACAGTTTCTTTTTATAAGTGTACGTTATGAAGTTTCTGTAAATTTATACATTTTGGCTCGTTTCTTTATTCATTCTAGAGTAACAAACTAAGCACATATTTTGCGTTGTCTCTGATATGAATCTGACTTTGGGTAACCTTTTGTTGTCTACTATTGGAGTTATTTTACAGAGTTATTGTGTTTCAGGAAAGAAAAACGATTAAACGGCAACGAAATGTCAAGTATTTAGGGTGACGCAACAAAAAATAGTCCAGGGAAAAACGGCTACAAAATTATAAACTATGTACACAACTCTTGCTATTCATGTACAAAATAGAGATGGTTTGTACACTTTTGGTCACAAAAAGTGGGACTGCCTTAAAGAGACTAAGTCCAGAATGTTGAAGCAAGATCCTTACGTCCCTCGGACCTTCTTACAAAAGAAATATATTTCGCCCTCCGTTCTGTTACGGAGTAATGTGCGTATTTTCTAATAGAAATAGACCATTTGAATATTGAATCCAAGTAAATATTCAGGTGGCATGTAGAAAACCATCAGTGTGACAAGCAAAAAAAAAAAAAAAAAAAAAAAAAAAAAAAAAAAGTACATACTGGCATAATACAAGATTAAAGCCTGTGGAAGGTACATCGTCAACAGAAAAATAACAGAAACAAATGAAAGAAGCAAATAGTCATGCGTTCTTGGTTAGTGGATAACGTAATGGATTTGTGTGCTAATGTTTATTGTTAATGTGGGTTCAAATCCTAGCTAGTGTGTATAATAAATAAATCTATTATTTGAAAGCATTTTGTTAACTCCTACCTGTCTTTTCTGCCAAGACTATCTTTCCTTCTAATTGGCGAGGTTTGAGTACTTGTTTGATCAGAAACTTTGCGGCCACCTCGAGCCTTTCCTTTCGTTGTATCTTCTCTTTGCTGCTTATCAGATCCTATATCGCCATTACTTGTAATACCAAATTCTTCGCCATACACCTGTAATAAAACAGAATATAAAATTATATGGTTACCATCAGGGATAAAATTATAATTTGCGTACACGGTGATTCATGAGAGGTACCCAGCTGCATTTATTAAATGTTTATGTTAACCTATGGTGATACACACTTGCTAACTCAAACATTTTATGTTGGGTACACAGTTGTACTCTTGCGTACCTTCAATGTAATCCCTTATTACATCAGTGATTTTGTAAATATATTAACTGTAATTACACTCGAATTGATGTTTCTATAAACTATGTAAGAAGTTTAAGTTAGTGTTTGAAGTTATCTCAAACTTTTTAATAATTCACTAGGTGAACCTGTGCTCTCTACACAACTCACCATTCACATATGAGCACGAATCTCTATGTCATTTCTAACAACATCTGTACATTTTCCTTTACATACACAAGTAAAGGACGTCTTGCTATATATATATATATATATAAAAAAAAAAAAAAAAAAAATTGGCAACGGGTATCATAAAGAGGGGATTTTTTCGATTATTTTTTCAATATCTCGCATCGTTTGCAAGATTTGAGCCTACTTCCGGTTGGAAAAAATGAAATGAAATCTTTAAGTTTAACGTCCCACGGTTATGCCGGTTAGGCTAAAGGAGACAGTGATAATGAGAAATGAGTGAAATGGTGGAATGAAGAAAGTGGGAGGAAACGGGAGAACCCCGAGAAAACCCACGAGCACGGTGTTTGTCCACCACAAAGTCCAACTTCCGGTTGGAGTTTCTAATTCATGTATGATCAGTGTTTTCTTTCTTCTTGCATGCAGTATGTAATAAGCAAATACATTACACACACGATTGATTATAATGTCAGTGATATAAAGTGTTCATTGGGCAAAACACTCCAAACAAAGATTCATCTTAGACCGGAAAAATGTTTATCCTTCATTTTCCATTATCATTTGGCCATGAAACAATTGCCGGAGAGATATATTATCCCCTATACAAATGTGTAGTGTTGGGATGCATAACTCGTAGAATGTGATGTTTTACTTTTTAAAATTTGAATACTTCCAGTATATCCTAAAAATGTAATAAAGAAATAATGACCAGTTTTTTTTAAAATATTCAATTAGAACTGAACAATCTACCCAAAATTTGCAATCGATCAGTGAAAACAGCATCTTTCTAGAGCTTGTAGTTTCCGAGATATCATCGTCAAAAGAACTGGCCACAAACATATAAATGTCCTCAAACATAAACTTTTCTTGACCACAAACATATCAACCTAGCATTTTAATATATAGTTTGCCGATTTTAGTGTTTTGTGCAGGAAAGGGACTAAGTTTAAAATGTAAAAATGTTTGTGAAGGCGAAGTTCTTCATTACTATCTAGCGGTTGAAGACAACGGGGTTCGTTGCCGAAATGATACTACGAATAGAAGAATCATTTTAGGATTTCCAGGGTACGGAATATGTGAGTGTTAGTTAACTTTAACAAAATGTGTCATATTATATCTGTGTTAACTATTTCCACGTGGCAGAATAGTTAACACAAATGATTGTGATGCGTATGGTCCTGGGTTGAATTTCCGATGAGTATATGACATAACATCGAAAGGCAACTGGAGAAAAATTGACATTAATAACTAATAAAGTTCAGTATTTAATGTTAGAATAGTGAAACTGGGAATCGCTACGCTGACTATGCACAACACAGTTGAATGTATGCCAATTAACTACTACATCCTCTGGTAGGTTGTAAGCTCCAGACATTTTTGTATAGTATTCATAAAGAGCAAATTCACACCAGAAATATTAAAAGAACAAAGTTATCACAATATTGCGAGCAGTGATGATATTTAATAAGAAATAAACAAAAAGGCTAATACTCACCGCAAAAACAGTAGTTTTCTTCTACATGTAAGACGCGCTTTCGGAAGAACCTTCCTCCATCAACAGCTTACTTAAAATTCAAAGAGGATCTAAAAACATGAAGGAGAATGTGGAAAGGCAAAATAAATAAATAAATAATAAATAAATAAATAAATAAAAATAAAAAAATAAAAAAATAAAATAAAAAATAAAAGGATTAAGAAATGTAAAACACCGTGTTTAATTTTCTTTACAGATCTGCGTTTTACATTTCTTAATAATTTTAACCATCTTTTGCGTTTTCACATTCTCCTTCATCTTTTTAAACCTTCTTTGAATTTTAAGTAAGCTGATGATGAGGAAGGTTCTTCCAAAAGCGCTTCTTACATGTAGAAGAAAACTCTGCTGTTTTGCGGTAAATATTAGCCTTTTTCCTTATTTCTTATTAACACTTAAAGTTATTCATTGAGATTATTGAAAGAGATATAACCGAAACACTTATTCCATCTTATTACAAATGAATAACTTATGGGCAACTTACTCTTCTAACTGATTTGATTAGTCTGGAACAAGCTCTCATGTGTCTTCTGTAGCAAAATGGATGACAAAAGCCTTGATGAGAACAGTAGAAATTGAAGGAGTTTGCAAGTTGTACAACGACCTAAAGAAAAACAAACAGTAAATCATTTTATGCAGACAGCGCTTGATCGGTATGGAAAAAAAATAATTACTAAACCTGATGAACATAGACATAAAGAAAATAATAGTGTTATAGAAAAGCTTACTTCATGTCGCAACAGCCTTAACAGCTTAAGACTCAAATTTTCATTGCTCAAAATGGTCATGGAGATATTTATTTACAGATAGTTCCTAAGTTACGTGAATTCGATATACATAAAATCATACTGATGCAAGAAATTTTCAATTTAATTAAAATCTACAAACGAAATCTGCATCTGAAGTAAGAAATAATATTAAATTCCTAAGTTCTATTTTGAGAGCCATCTAGTGACTCAAGCGTGAACTACATCATCATACGGCAGCGTAATGCTTGTCATGAACTGTACGAATCACGCTGGCTTCTGTGCCTTATTTATAAAGCATATTATGTAACTGAGTTTTTCCATTATAGTATTATTAAACAGTATTTTGTTTTTAATTTTTTCGTATTTTCTTATGTGTGTTGGAGACAAATCTTAGGTTATGCCCCCCCCCCCAAATCAACTTATGTTAAAACCCCTGGAATGAACTATTTACGTAAGTTGAGGACTGTCTGTATTTCTTATGATGTCTCGCAACTTCCAACCACTAATTAAAAAAACTCATGGTAATAATTTTTGGCGCGGTTCTAGTTTTCATTAAGTGCATTGATAAGTTGTCTATATTTTAAAAAAATCGAATAATAATATTAATAATAATGTTTCTTAAAATAATTAGTTAAGCTTATACCATGTAAAGTTTTAAGTGAGTTTTCCATGATTTATCTAAAACTCTTCAGAACTATTTAAATGCAAGAACTATTTGTCATTAAACAATAACATGTTGTGATAAACATATGTAGATTTAATCAGTATACGCATCAATATCATTGTTTCTCGTTTTCTTACATACATAGTTTATTTTTTAAATATATTAAAACCTAAGAAGGAAAATAGATGGTAATTCACAATAACATAGAAAGAAATGTGTTATGTATGTGCGAGTAACTGAATACAAATCCTCAATATCCCATTTTTTGTTACAAAAGAAACTGCCAAGCGGTATGGATGACTAAATATGATATTTTATATTTTATTATTATGATTTTTAAAAACTATATTTTCGATGACTGGCATAAATGTTAAATGTGTATACATTGATATCAGTGGCGTACACAAGGAGAGTATCGGGCTTTAACCCTTCCTTTCTTGAGCAAGATTTTTGCAAAAATAAATAAATAATTATATGAAGATACGTATACAAAAATCACGCCTGTCCTCAAAGGATATGAAATTGTGTGCTTGAGCCTCCCCTAAATTTGAAGAAATTAGGTTTACGCCACTGATTGATACACGAATAATAATTTCAAAAACTTGCACAACTCTATATTTCTTTGTATATCATTGAGTTCGCCGCATCTATGGAGGAATTGGTTTGATATACGCATAATATCGGTTATTTTCTTTCTGCAGCATATATGAAATGTGCTATATATTTTTCTAGCTAATATCTCATTGCTTAAAAAAATGCATTTTTGTTATTATCGTATGCAGGAATTTTATGAAAGAAAACTTTAACGGATCTACTAATAAGCGAAAAACATTCTTTTGTGTTTCTGTTGATTTGATACATTTCACTTTATATCATATTTTACCTAGCTCGGACGAGGAGAAGTAAGTTCATACACAGTATGTCAGAAAAGTAACGAAACTTTTTATTTTCTTTACAGATAACCACTAGCGCCATCTATTGAAGCAACATATTATCGGAAAGCTGAATATCTGCTCAACAAAACGAGACCAGAATCATGAGAACCGATTAACGGAGGTTAAGTTATAGCAAGACAATTAAGTGTATCTAGCGTCACCTCGTCACAAAAACACGATAGAGCAAGGATCCAATATTAAATTTTGTATCAAGCTAGGTAAAACATTTACACAAACATTGGAAATGGTGAAATAAGTGTATGATTATGAGTGCTTATCTCGTACAGGTGTGTTAGTGTGGTATATACACGACTAGCAGCGTTCACCCCGCTTCGCTGCGGTCACCCCGGAACGCAATAAACTTTGTTACTTAGATAATTTTTACTTTTTCGCTTTCAAGTGATATGATAAAAACCATAGAAGATTGCAGTAAATCTTAACATTATATCGCCTGTCATTTATGTTAACCCGCCCCGCTTCGCTGCGGTCATCCCGGTGCTGGCATATTGTAAAAGTGTCTGTAAAAATAAGCAAATCAATTAAAAAATTTTAAACAGAAGATTCAAGCTATTTTCCGCTGTATATCGCCTGTCATTTATGTTAACCCGCCGAGTGACACGGTCATGCGGGTTGCATATAAATACGTTTATTTTTACCTATGATGAACTAATAACAAAGGATTTGTACGTTATGGACACTTGAATGGTCAATTATCTCAAGACACTGGTAATTAAAAATTAAAGTGATATGATAAAAACCATCTAGGGTCCAAATCCTAATAACCCCCCAAAAATGAAAGAAATTGGTTCAGCCGTATTAGCGTGATGAGCGGACAAAGGATTTTGTACGTTCTCTTTTATATATATAGATAGATTCCGGGACGGTCGTAAGTTCTTGGAAGACTATCCAAAGCTAGGCAGACCGAAAAACAAAAATTGTAATGAGTTGGTGAAACAAGTGAGTGAAATGATCACCCACGAT
This sequence comes from Thermobia domestica, assembly GCF_964235325.1. Classification (NCBI taxonomy): domain Eukaryota; kingdom Metazoa; phylum Arthropoda; class Insecta; order Zygentoma; family Lepismatidae; genus Thermobia; species Thermobia domestica. The sequence continues at coordinate 321,622,498 of NC_137455.1, forward strand.
GTGAATTCGGCTGTGAGATGGATGGCGGAGGAATTAAATACGACGGAAGACATAATTCACGAAATTTTGACAAAGGATTTAAAGAAACGTAAAGGTTGTGTTCGATTTGTTCCGCACGTTTAAACTGACGACCAAAACCTTGCTCGCGTTGAATATTGCAAGGACCTGATTAAAACAGTCAGACGGAAGAGAACGTTCCTGGAATCGATTGTAAGTGGTGATGAGACTTGGTGCTTCAAGTACGACCCGCAAACAAAACGCCAAAATGCTACGTGGAAGTCCCCAGGTTCTCCGAAAGAAAAAAAAAATGCGTTTTCAAAAGTCACGTGAGAAGAAAATGTTGATTTGTTTTTACGATTCCAAAGGTATTATACTTCGGGAATTCGTTTCACAGGGTCAAACTGTTAATGGTGAATATTATTTGGATGTTGTGGAGCGTTTGTGGAAGCGGATCGTTCGCGTAAGTCCGAGTATTAAGCTACAGGCAGTTGGTTTTTACTGTACGACAATGCACCATGTCACAGAACCGTCGCAGTTCGTGACTTTTAGACTAAAAAAGAAACCTGTGTGCTTCCACATCCTCCGTATTTGCCTAATTTATCACCGTGTGACTGTTTCCTATTCCCAAAATTAAAATTGGTCATGAGAGGAACATTTTATGACAATGTTACACACGTCCAATCTGCCGTGACGAGGATCATTGAGTCGATTCGGTAAAAGGACATTAAAAACTCTATGCTAGCATTGGTTGAAGTGCCCGGCGGTGTATTGATGCAGAAGGGATGTATTTTGAATAAAAAGAATTACAGTTGCTAAAATATTTAATTTGTTTTGTTTCATTTAAAAAGTTCCGTTATTTTTCCGACATACTGTTTATAGCTATTAATATTACAAGCATTTCTTTAAGAAGGTTATCAGTTATTTTATCAATACTAGTGAGGTTTCTCAAATATGACTAACACCACGAGATGTGATTGGAATAAATAAAAAACAGTTGATGTTTTAAGAGAGAGCCGCTGATGAAGATGGGCGTTTCCTATGAAAGTTTCAACAAATAAACATATTGACATATGCCAACGTTTAAATTAATATTTGTATTAATATGTCAGTTTATTTCTGCAAGTGGTTGCTCACATGTCTTTCTTTCTTAGTACGATCTTTTGATAGTTATAAGTGGTTTGAGGCTTTCCTTCTTTTTCATGGCTGGATTCTATTGTTATCATCATATTGCTTTCCTCATTTTGCTTAATTGAAAACCTTATATTTTCCTTTACAATTTCACAACATTTCTCGATCGAGTCACATTTCTTTAACTTCGTGATCTTCCATTTGTCGACCTAATTGAGCACTTGATATAAGTCATCCAGATTTACCAATCACATTGAGTTCGAATTTTACTCAATATTACTTATATAGCTAGTACAAACGTGCAATTTAATAACTACAAGTAAGTGATTTTCTCCTTTTAATACAATGGGTACGATATTTCGCGTATCTGGTTGCTAAATTGTTTTATAATAAACAAATTATCTCCATTATTCAAGAAGTTTAAAGATCTATTACTACTCAGAAAATAAAGTTCCATTACAGGAGAAAAGATGGTGAACAATTAATTATATCCTGTGACAAATCAAGCTAATCAATACTATGGTTAATCTCTTTTCTTCTTAGCCTACCGGAACTTTTTTTTTTTTTTTTTTTTTTTTAGATTTCCAACTAGTACTTTATGTATCTGGTAGTCGTGTAGTCGTAAAAGAAAGGAGAAAACATACAATACAAATTACGTACAATAGTACATTGCAAATTCCAAATGTATGGACACATATACATACAAAATTAGACATAGAGTATGGTCTAAATCAGAAACAAAGTAAGTAATACAAAAATATTTTTAAAAATACAAAAGAAAAGAGGAATTACTCGAAGTCCAAATTTCCCTCAATTCATATATTTCATTTTTATCTAAAGGGGGAAATCGGAACCCTAGGTTTTCTATAATAATAAAATGTTAACCATACCCGGAATTTCAAAGATGAAAGTACTTTGGGATCCAGAATCTGATCTATTGGTCCCGGGCACTATAACTCACCATATATAAATTCTAATATTTAGTTTTCTAGAGATAACAGCTCATATAATCAGATGTTTGAATATATATATATTGCTTAATATATTAATTTTTGCTGGATTTTTATGTCTATACTGTTGCTTCACTTCGTTTATTTGTCATATTTTCTGTGCATTTTGAAATTTAACGTTGGTAGATTTTCATAGTACACCCTCTTTCATATTAATTGGAAATTTACTATAAATTTTTAGTGTTATACTGTATAACGAGTCTGATATTATGTTATAGTTTACATGAAGATTATGTGCTTGTGCGTCAAATTGCTAATTTCATACATATGATTAATTGCTTTCCATTTGTATACATTATTTTTCAAGAAAATTAAAACGAAATTTATGAACAACTTTTTCATAGAGAAAACAAAACAAAAAGATTATATAGATTTTTCTATATGTACTCTCTTACCTAGTCGTTTCTTAAGATATAATGTTCTTACAATATCTTAGACGTTAGACTTAATTATGTGCACTATATCGGTGACAAATATATATTGTGAAGTTCGGCATTATGGATATTTGTCCATTCACCCGGCTGGTTTTGTCTTTTATAAGTTAAATTACCTTAAGCCAAGGCATGTTCTTCGTTACAGTGGTGTCGTCAGTATCATTACTATCACTCGGGCTTTCAGGAGGCTGGTCATCGCTCAGTACACCGGGGGATTCCTCTCCACTAACTTCGTGCTCAGCATGCTCTGATGTATCACTTCGATCTGACAGAGAGCTTACTTTTCTCTTTGACCGAATAGAATCGGCACGTCTCACTAAAGAAAGTAAAGTTAAAATGTTTTTAAGTAAATAATAATTAGTAGTAGTAGTAGTAGAAAAGTACATAGCATATCTATCTATCTACATATATATAGACAGTTTCGGAGTTATAGGATGCCGAAAAAGTAAAATAAGTGAACTTTAAAAGTTCATAACTCTACTACTATGAGACCTATTGTAGTCGGATCAAGACATCACTGAGGAATTATCCAAATATCCATCTTTCAGAACCTCCGGTACTTGCACAATCATTTTCAGAGACTGTTTGGGAGTGTTTGATCACTCTCCATCTATCTCTAAAAACTTTTCATCATTACTTAGCTTTTTGTATCTGTTTCAAGTTGCACTGTTAATAATTATATACATTTATGGGTTTATAACCAAATGAATCTTACAAAATCGACTAAGAAATTCAAAATTGAAGAAATAGTTTGAGCAGTGTTAGTAACGTCAATTATTTTAAACTTCTTGGATAGCTTGAACTCTTTGTGTTTAGTAAAATATGTAAAATCAAATTGAATAGTTCTATTAGTAGGATATATGATTATGGAATGCCAAATTTGTTGTTTCATTTTTTATAATATTTGTACCTCATTAAAGAATGCCTACACAGTGAAACAATCCATAAACGGAGGTTGATTTTGCAAAAGGAAGGATGTTTTTATCACCATTGCCAATGTGGCTTTTCCCTTGTAGAACTCTAAAACCGCTAGTGTTGAGATGATTGAATAATAATTTTCCATTGAAGATTTCAACGTTGATAATCGTTATAAATCACAGCGTTTACAATTATTTTTCAATGCAGTTTCAATGTATGTGTGCTACATGAAAGACAATATCGATGTTTTATTGACTCGCATATGAGCAACGTGGTAGGTGATTTCTCAGGAACATATCAAACGCATGTTTGACTCGAAGTTGCCATGTATAGAGGCTATGACTGCAGCACGTGAAGGTTTTATGTCACTAATTTATCATAGCTAAATGTGTGTCACTAATTTATCATAGCTAAATCTCAAATTCCAATTATTTCTGTATATTGATGTAACATATCTGTGATATAAATTTAATTTCACTTACGTGTACTTCTCTTGAAGTTTTAACTCTCACATATAACATTGTATTTCGTGTAAATGAAATATTGCTCTACAGAACTAAGCACAATGTTGCTCTTAACTTTAATGCTTAATTTTAATAACCTTTTTATTTGAGGGGTTATTATATGTTTCATTATAGACTTTATTCTTCACTTTAATTATATTTGATCATTTATGATCAGCATGAACAATATTCTATCATTACTAACACGCAACTCACTGCAACGTTTTAAGTTTGGGTTTATTTTAATTGCTTTGAATTCCGTTTATTCTAAAGTGTACATCACGAATATTTCAATAATTTTTTTCTTTATCAGATCTGTTTATACAGGATGTTTCAAAACAACACCGGTAACGCTTGGAACCTACCATAGTTGGGTCAAAACTTCGCTTAGGAACTAGTATGTGCCCTATCCAAATATCCAAATTTCAGAATCCTGCGGTACTTCCGCGACAATTTTTATAGACGTAGTTGGTGAGTACTTCACATTATATGCCCCTAACCAAACTTCCTCTACAAAAAATTATTGCGTGAGTACCTTAGGATTCTGAAACATGTATTTTTTGATAGCGCACATATTAGTTCCTAAGTGAAGTCTTGATCCGATTATGATAGATCTCATAGTTTTGGAGCTTTGAACGTTTAAAGTTCATTTTTGTCATGTTTTCGACAGCCTATAACTCCGAAAGGAAGCGTGCACCCAGATTGGTCTATACGTTTTGTCTTATTTTGGTGTCAGGAATTACCTCCCAATCGTTGTCGGTGTTGTTTTGAAACCCCCTGTATATGTTAATTTAAGCTTGAATACAGGCAACCCAGTGTTACGTGAAATAAATTTCAGGGTGGATTGTTGTCTTCAAACATATTACTACTGATACGTGAAGTTTAAAGCTTTACACTGTGTAAATGTCTATCCCTTTCTCTACCAACGTCCATGTAACAATCTACTTCTAGTGATAATTACTAATTATTTCTCCTTTTATTCATGCGTATTTCAGTAATTTTTTTGATTCGTCTCATTTGAGGAATTATATCTTCGAAACGCAATGAACTTCCTAAGCATCTGTTCTTCAACGAGAGATGTTATACATCAGAAGCATTGACCTAAGAACCTATTTCTTCTAATATCTGAATTGATAAGTTATCTTGGATCTCAAAGAAATGGGTTCTATTTTATTCAAAATAATATGAAAAATATCGATACGTAGATGTAGAAAATTGTCATTGTATTTGAATTAAATACCAAATAATAATTCTTACGTTACGTATGATTATTGTAGTTTACTGACTTACGTAGTATGTCTTTTGAGATACCAGCATTGGAAATATCAACGTAGCAGAGATTGGCAAGCATTGATAGCATTACCATTAAAATAATTAGTTTGTTTTTATGATTGAACCATGTCTTCGTGATCATAATTTCGTAAATTTTAAAGTATTTTTGTACTTTGGTTACAAAATACAGGATGTTTATTTCAAAGCAACATTGCCATAAAATAGGTCTTATGTGTTGCTGCTGAGCAGCATTGCCCTATTATGGTCAAACATGATAAGAATATTTTCAGTAATTAGCAGAAGTTTCGTTGAAATATTTTTCTACAGAGCAAGAAGCCATAAATAAAAATAAAATAAAATAAAATAAAATCTTTCACGGAACGTAGGAGATAAAGCTTCTACAATACTAAATTTGACTGTCCCCTGTTGACGAAGATTAGAAATATCTAAATAAGCGATCCGCAAATCATGTATATGAATATTGTATGAAAGTAATAATGCAATTAAATGATCACTGAAGTAGTAATTCGTGCGGATAACGCAATAGAATGAGATGTTGTTTAAAAGCAACACTGCCAAATAAAGGGTTAAAATACCTAATCAAAAGGTACCAACAATTGCTGCTGTGATAAACTCAAAATAATGACTTTTCCTGCTATTTTTGTTTTTCAATGTTTAATGTATGTAAAAGAGAACAGAGACAACTACCCTGAACATTCCAGTTATCACTCACATAACACAAGATACAGAAATAATATAATGACAGTGTATTATAATTATACCAAAACACAGAAGAGTTTTATTGACACGTCCGTAAAATTATTCAACTCTCTCCCTAAAGAACTAAGAGATGCCGAAGTGGGTACTATTAAAAGTAAACTTAAATCACTCTTATTAGATAATCCAATATATGATATAGACGAGTTATACGAAATTACAAAATAGTTAAAGTGGAAAATAACATAGCATTGAAGAACTATGAGAAAAATGAATTGATATGTATATTAGTTATCTATTGTATTGTGTTGAAATCGTTATTCTTTGTATTGTATTGTATTGGAATCACAATCGAGAATTTATATATATATATATATATATATATATATATATATATATATATATATATATATATATATATATATATATATATATATATCAGAATATGTAGTGCAGTTATATCTAGGTGTAGGACCACACTCCATATATTTTAATTTCTGAAATTTCTGATGCTTTTGTAAATATTCTGTATGCATATATATGATTTGGATGTATGTATAAAGATACATATAGGCTATATGTATCTGTATACATATACATGATTTGGATGCCCTCTGAAGTTTCTGCAATAAAGACGATATGAATATGAATAAACAAAAATAGTAAACTGTATACTACTTGTTTTGAAGACCATACACAAATCGGTTTCTGTAGTTTGACCTAATTTTTGTAAAGTACAAACACTTTTTTTTTATTTATTCAAGCTTGGGGAAAGTAACGCATATGTATCATAGAAAAGGACCCATACTTTTGCTCCTAGAAATCACTTGATCGCATGGAAAGAACATGATAAGATGATTGATTAAACATTCTTAATGAATTTATATTTAGTGTCCTGGATTAAATTTTCGGTTCTTCAAGTATCATTATTCTAGGCAGGGGCGGCTTTAGGATTTTAATTTTGGGTAGAACCGCTCTCTCGCTTATGGACACATATACACATTTGATTGATTAATGACAGTAGGAAATTACTTTTACAGTAGTGGTTGATGCTATTTGTTAAATAATTGTCTACCATTAATTTAAATAGTGTAAAATATATTTACTCTTTATTGTAACTTTTATTGTTTATATATTTGTCAAAATTTTTGGGTAGGCCCGTGCCTACCCGGCCTATCTGCTAAAGCCACTACTGATCCTAGGATTATTTCTTCAGGAAACAGAGTTCTATTAGGTTCTAAACTAAATTGACTCTACTATGAACTAAAACTATACAATATTTTGTAAAATAAAATTATAAAACTTATTTATTTATATTATTATTTCTAATTCGTTTTCTCTTCGTTTCTTATTATAGTACATTAAATGTTATATTCATTTTTTTATTTACTACATTCTACATACAAATCTTACTGTAGTGCCTATTTATAAGTGTTTCCTTAGAATATTTTGGTTTCCATGACGTTTTACATGATGAAAATGCTAATATTGCTTTTTAACCTACAGCAAGTTTCAGTACAAAACCTATTCTCTAGTCTGAAGACTATCTACCTATATATATGGCAAACGTATGGCTAGAGAGGGAGAAAATCGAACACGTTAAGATGTTCTCGTATTTAGGAAATCTAATATTCTCGTACAGAAGTGAAAAGGACCTAAGTTCAAGAATATCTGTAGCGCAGGCTAAATAAGGATTCAATATGAGAAAAGGACTTCTAACATCAAGAAATGTGTCATTGGACGTCGGAAAACGATTTATTAAGACTCTGGTATCAAGCGTGGCGCTTTACGTGGACATTGATCATAGACGTGGACCATAGACGTGGATCATAGACGTGGATCATAGACGTGGACATTGAGGAAAGCTGAAATATCAAAGCTGGAAGCATTTGAAATAAGGAGTTAGCGTAGAATGCTGCACATATCATGGACCGAAAGGAAAAGGAATGAAGACATACTAACAGAAACTAATGAAGGGCGACAGATCATGAAGATAATAGGAAAAAGAAGAAACAGCATGCATGGCCATTTCATTCGGCACTCTGATTGGATCACCGTGCTGATAGAGGGAAAAAGACAGAAGAAAAGCCAGGAAGAGGAAGATTAAAGTACAATATCTAGATACGGTTACGAAGAAGAGACCTTATCAAAGTATAAAACAGCTCTCCCAAGGGAGAGAAAAGTTTTAATATTTTCATGTTGCCCACCAACCTATGGTTGAAGATATAAAGAAGAAGAAGATATATATATATTAATTACTGCTAATGGTGATCATGCCAATTGGCATCAATACTAATTACTATTAGTATTAATATGTACTACTACTAATTATATTACTTACATTCACAGTCTGGTTCTTTTTCTTTGCCTTTCTTCAACTTAAGACTACGTCTTTTGAAGGAACCTGTAGCCCCTGCTGTACCCCTTCGTAGCAGAAAAGGTCGAGGAGGTGGCATTCGTCTGCCTTTTTTGTCATCTGCCTGAGCTTCTTCTCCCTAAGACATTTATTAAGAAGGTTACTTTTCAAATTCAGTTACTTTCAGAGCATAATATTTTGTGTAAGGCCCATTGAACATTGAATAACAATGCTAATACATATACTGATTTTTTTTTAAATTAAGATCTTTAGTTACAGAACATAAGTAGCACGTTTCTTCAACTTTCTATTTGAATTTTCCATTTACCAAAGCCAACTGAGAATAAACACCATATTGGAAGTAACTGTCCTATTATAGTATTTAAATAAAACATCATATAGCCTCACCAGAACGTACATAAATGAAAAACAACAAAATAAATGAATTGAAAAAGTATTACATCACTAACATTGAAAATTTGTTCCCTTTTTTTCTGCTGGAAAACAGAACATAAAATCAGGAGTGTGAGTTTCATTACTTTTTCCTTGTATACAATGAAACTCACCAAAGATTCCAACTTTTTTTTTTTTACATAAGATTGTCTCACGTATGATTGTTTGTAGTAATCTAAGATTACTGATCAACTTAAAAGTTTTTGTATTTTTTTTATATATATAATGAAAGATTTTAATGGCATGTACGTTCAGAGGTTAATCTAAAACTTCTGAATTTTCTTCTTTTCTCTCTCCACTCCCTTCTCATTCAAAAATACCATTACAAGTTTATGAGGAAAGTATTGCAATTTTCAGCAGTTTTGAAGTTATTATTAACACTGTTGCTTTCTCTCTTCTATCCAGCTTTTCCTTTTCTTTTAACGTTCATTTATATAAAGGATCCGATTGAAAAAGAATGAAATCTTTGAGTTTTACGTCCCATGGTTATGCCTGCTAGGCTAATGGAGACGGTGATAATGAGAAATGAATGAAATGGTGGAATGAACAAAGTGGGAGGAAACGGGAGAACCTCGAGAAAACCCAAGCATACGTTGTTTGTACACCACAAAATTCATTCGGCGCGAGCTGAGATCGAACCAGGGACCCCATGCACCAGAGATGAATGCTCTACCACGGAGCCACCGCAACCCTAGGAGCCGATTGAACATTGAGTCTTCGCATCTTTGCGATCGAAGAGCAAGGGAAAATTTTTATTCTTGGTTTACGATTTTACTTTCCGTTGATTTAAATATGCTGATGTTAGTCGCATCTTAAATAATATTTAATGCCGTTTGTCGCAAACTGATCGCAAATATTTTGTTACAATGACACAAATTAATATTTAATTAGATCTCAAGAATATCACAAATAACATTAACAACCTACATAAGCAATATTACCTGTGCAGTAACGGTTGTATTGCTGCTTCCCTCAGATTCATTATCTGGTTCATGCAAAACAAAGCTGATTTTTCTCTCCCCTTGCACACCTGGAAAATTAATAATATTTTGAAGAGAAACCAATTCAATTCATTTTAATAAAATTCTCCTGCTACTCCTTAGACAAGAAAATGTATAAGCTGTAAACTTTAGTATTAAAAGCCTATTGCATATTTGCTAACACACTACTGCCTATTAGAGCTAAAATAGAAGTACAACGAGTTTGTGAAGGTTTGATACATTTTTACAGTCGTGAAATTAATCGCTATTCACCCATTCATTCGTCTTTGTCCATCTTTAGTATAGATAGTGATTTCAATGGCTACAGTATAATGGATTCATTAGTTAAACAGCAAAAATATACGTGTGCAATTATTCAGAAAAGGAAATAGCATATTTTAGATATAGACTAAATATTATTTTGCTTTCTCGAAATATTTTTTTTTTCATAAAACATCAATTCATGCATTGGTCTTTCAAATACTCAATAACAGAATAGCTTTCCGTTACTATTTTTTTTTAAAAAGTTTTAATTAAGTTTACAAATGTTTTTAATGCATTATAACCACACAACAAACCTGTTATTCAATCTTGTGCTGTTATATATTTATATATTAGTAGCGGTGTATGAAGAAAAAACTTCAGTTCCAAATTGAATGTGACTATGTGACTCTTAATGTCTTGAACCACCTGACCGATCTCGATCAAATTTTTGAAGTAGATGCAGTTCTGGTCTGGGAATGATTTTAGCTATTCACTTTGATGGTAGAACTTAGGGGAGGGGACGGGAGGAGGGTAAATATATGAAAATGAATAAAACTTAATAACTCTTGAACCACCCAACCGATCTCGATCAAACTTTCAACATAGATAAGGTTTTGACCTGAGATGTTTTCATCATTTAACTTTGACGGCAGAATGTAGGGGAGGGGAAGTGGGATATATATGTAAAAAAAATCCAACATACATGATATTCGGACCTGGGGTAATTTCTATCATTTAACTTTGACGATGCAACGTAGGGGAGGGAAAGGAGGAGATGATCAAATTTTCAACCACCTGGCCGATCTCGATCAAATTTTCATCCACCTAGATGAAGTTCGAATCTGAGATAGTTTTTGTCATATCACTTTGACGTTTAACTTAAGGGAGGAAGAGAAACATTTGAAAGGAGGGGAAGAAACATTTGAAAATGATTGAAAATGACGGATATTAGTGTCGAATCTATAGTTTTTGGGGTCGCTGAGATGAACAGTGACACTTCTGCTTTTGGGGTCGCTGAGATGAACAATGATACTTCCGATGCCGTGCTCCGCAACATGGGGAGGGGAGAGGGATATATAAAAATCAACGAAAATGACCAATATCAAAGAGCGCTTTTTAATAGTAAAAACGGAACATATTACTATTTTCCGTTAATTTAACCCGCGAAATCGGGGTGCGTCTTAGATTCGAGGACGTCTTAAATTCGAGTAATTATCGAGAAATTCTTAATTAAATATATTATTAACGTGTTATTAAAACTACTTTGCTAGCCATAACTATTTTTAATTTTGTACCATATTCAATCATTTAGGTGCGGGTTTCCTGTATATATATATATATATATATATATATGGGGTTTAAGAAATATATTTACTTTTTGCCTTATATTATTGTTATAGGCATTCGGAACCTGAGTAAATGCAATATTATATTTAAAAAATAATTTTGTTAAAATAGTCTGTACTTGTAAAAAAAAATGCTACCTATGTAATATACTTAGTTTTCGAGAAAAGTAAAAAGTAGATAACTTTTGATTTTTCTGCATTTATATGGAAACAGAATATTTTGTGCATCTGCTTATTCGTTTTCATAGAGATAATTTCTGTACTATTAAATTTAGTTATATTTTAATTCTGGCAAAGTAGTTCAATTTTAAAAAAAATAAAAAATCACGAAAACATAATAAGTTCTTAATCTCTAAGAATTGAATCTCATCTCGATATACTTATTAATGTACAGTAGAAACGTATTTTGGATCTAAAATAGATCTCTAAGGAACAACATAGCGTGCGAAAACTATCTATTTTTGCTAAATCAGTTAAAAATTAGGAAAGTTATTCAAGTGGTACTCCTTAATATAATCTTGTTTTAGTTTCCTGAACGAAATTTCGTAATAAGCAGTATGAAGGCCTTGGGGAAATTAACAAGTGAACAGCTTGTTGATTGGTAATTAACCGATAAAAAAGTACTTACTATGGAAACAAATAATACAGTTTTCATGATTTGATGTTTTTGAATTTGTGTTAAAGATAGAAAATCAACTTTAGATTCAGACGAAGTTGTTTAAGTGTGCTTATATTACATTTTCATCAACTTAGGGGAAACTGAAAGAAAAAGGATTGGACAGTAAGTTTGTAATTTATTGTAGCTACTTCCTTTGTGTAAACAAATTACTTTTGCTATTTTTAATGTAGATGCAAATACACTTGACTCAAGTGATTACTTAAAAAATACGACAACTAATTAGGAGTTAAGTAATAAAATAGCATAGTAATATTCTAAAAGTTAAAAAATAATAATAGCATTATACGAAAGCATAATAAAATGTAAACTAAGTGATTACATCCTATAGTCCATGTGGTCTAAATTGCTGGGCACCGACCTCAAGAGTGAAGATATGTGGCGACTGGGACACTGTTTAGCATAATGGTTTGCGCACCGACACGGGAAACTGAAGATTCGTTGAAGTTACACTTACATAAGATTCTAACTCTTTGAATATCATTGAATTGACACTTATAGAGGAAGGATTTTAACTCTTTAAATTTACACATATAGAGGATTCCAACGCTTTGAATTTTATTGAATTGACACTTATAGAGGATTCTAAATCTTTGAATTTAACTGAATTTCCTGGAGTATAAGCTTACTCTATATTTAAGTGAGGACGTTCATTTATGATGTGTGTAAGTTGTTTGTTAACAACTATAAACAGTGTTGGCTGCTTAAAGAAGAAGAAGAATAGTTTGTAGTTTTTAGTAATATGTGTCAGTTGTTAGTTCTCAGGTCGGAAATTGGATGAAAGTGTCATGAGTGATATATTTGTCGTTAAAGTGTAATGTTTGTCATTAAATATAGTAAATAAATACAGAGATAACATATATATAGTTTTTAACTAGGATCAACAGAAATTGACACTTACAGAGGATTTCACTCTTTGACACCTATAGAGGATTCTAAATCCTTGAATTTTGAACACATATTTATAGAAGATATGATTTGAGACAAAAGTAGTTTGTTTCCTGTATTTATCACATAACTTTAGCTTGTTTTATACATTATGGTGTATTTATTTTTTTCAAAGAAATTGCAATTAGAATATATTTATTTCGTATAGTACAGTCAATATTTTTAAGTTTCATTTCACAAATTAATATGACACAATAAATATCAAATTTAGATCATCTCTAATATCTTCTAAGATCCGTCAATTATAGTCACTTACCTCCTTCCCGTTCTCCTGCAATTGACTGTAAGCTTTGAGCTGATGTTTGAGAGTGGCCCATTGATGAAAGGGCCATACTCCAACGACGATTGGCTTCTCGGCTACACGTCCACGGAACAGGTTTTTCTCTTGTAGAAAGCCGAGTTGATTTCGGCAAAGTCTGATAGGTTTCCCTGAGAAATGCTGTAATTTCAAACAGCAAAATACAAGCAACCATTCGTAGAGCTATAGGGCATTCTGAGCCATACAAATTAACGCTTGCTAAAAAAGATTTAAGAAAAATCGTAAAAATGATTGTTAGTTACATATAAATTAAAAATTTATTATGAAATTACAGCATTGTTATTCAATAGTAATTATCAATAAGAATATCAATGGTTCAGTTATAGAGTGCTCATTTCTGGCAGGAAAGGTACCTAGTTCGATCTAAGATTATATAAGATTTATACTGTCCGTGAGTTTTCTCTGAATTTCCGCGTATCCCGTATTTTTATTCTATCACTTCTTTCACCGCATTAATTTCAATTTATTATTCGTCTTCTATGGCCTACAAAGCGTAATCGAGGAAAGTTAAACTTATAGGATTAATTTAATTTAGTATAAGTAAATTATATAACATGGATAATAATCTGATTTTAAGCTTCCATGCCTAATAAATACGAAACACTCTATAAGGAATTGCATCCATTATGATATAGAATAGAATAGAATATTTTATTGTCATTAGGTCTGTATGCAGACAATAGACAACGCCAAATGAAGATATACTGCAAATTCCTTTTTCACCTATACAATATACGTTTACCTTCCTCAAACTCCTTAACATTACAATGGAGTACAGCAACTAACCAATCATATACTTTATTTTTAAATTGAGTTATCGGTAAATTTTGCGTGCGTATTGGTAACCTCTTCATGAATTTTATACCTTGTATTGTATAGATATTTCTGATTTTTTTATAGTCTACTATACAATATATCAACTTGTTTAGCAGATCTTATATTATATGAGTGAATAACTTGTCTACGCTGCTAAACCCTTATATATATATACACACACAACAGTCATAATTTTAAACTTACAGAACAGTTTACAATGTTCTTCATATGATAAAGTTCAGATATGACAGTTGTTCTCGATAAAATTTCTATTTCATAACACATAGAGGAAATGAAAATTAATGTCTCTAAAATTTATTTACGGCGAATTGAAGTGAATCATTTAGAAAATAGAAATGTTATTTGAAAAATTTAGTGTACACTGTGCTTCAATCTGATACATAAAGTTTTGCAGAAAAGTGACAGTAATAATCAAGGTTAATATAAAATCTTTAGTTAACATCAAACTTATGTTGATGTTATCACATTATTAGCAACTATTCGCTATTATCTCAATTCCCTGGTTATACAGTAGCCTTAACGTTGCTTTTAAATAGGTAATAGAAATAAGAAATCCAACTGCAATGCAACTTGTGTTAACATCAAACTTGTCTTAAAAGTTATCATATTACTAGTTTTTTATTACCTCAAGTTCCTGCTTTTACAGTGTCCCTATCTTTTCTTTTAAACTTATGATGGAAAATCGCCAGTTAGTCCACATACAAAGGTATTATATACTACAAAACAAAACAAATAATAGCATAATTCCTAGCTGTCATATCTAATAAAAGAAAGTATCACACGGAAACCTAGTCTATTCAAAGAAATGTTAAAATACAACTATAAAGCATAGTGAATTTAACGAAGTAACTTACCAACAAATAACGTTAGTTACAAACCTATTATGTGTAATAGTATTTTTTTGCATCATGTAGAAAACAACTTTTGCTTGAAATGATGTTAAAGAGTTGTTATGGAAATCAAAACCGAATAAAAAATGCATAAACTAACAAGTATCATTAAGAAAGCATGAAATTGTTGAAACATTGTGCAGGATTCATTTAAAACATGTTTTCTGTGTTGGATAGAATAACTATTTTCGCATTAGAAAGAAAGAAATAGATAAGATAAATAATTTCCAACTTATTAAAATGCATTAGAGTACAAACAACTTTTTGGGGGTGACACGGTGGCTCAGTGGTAAAGCGCTTACTTCTGGTGCATGGAACCCCTGGTTTGATTCCTGGTCAAGGAAGTTTATGGTAGATAACATTGTTCCCGTGGGTTTTCTTGGGTACTCCCGTTTCCTCCCAGATTCTCATTCCACTAATTCTTCCATCATCATCATTCAATTGCCTTAATCATCTATCTCCCTCACCCTAAAGGATATAATCATGGGATGTTAAACTGAAAGAAAGAATTCGTAAGTCATGGTAATTTCATAATCGGATAGGAAATTCTACTAGGTTATATTTTTAAGTAAAAAATTGAAAGAAAAATCTGAAATCTTTGAGTTTTATGTCCCAGGGTTATATCGGTTAGGCTAAAGGAGACGGTGATGATGAGTAATGAATGTAATGGTGGAATGAAGAAAGTAGGAAGAAACAGGAGAACCCCGAGAAAACCCATGCACACGGTGTTTGTCCCACCATCACTTGGCGGGGGCTGGGATCGAACCCGGGGCCCTAAGCACCAGAGGTGAACGCTCTACCACTGAGCCACCGCGGCCCTAAAAATTGAAAGAGTTCGAAGTCCATTCGAATTCATGTTTCAAATTAAAGTTTGTCTTGGTTTTCCATAATAATGTCAACTCAATTTAGAATGATCCATTAAACAGAAATATTCGTTCTTTGTTCTTTTACTTTGACTGAAGTTCAATAGAAGTTATACACAGTTTAATTTTCAACTCGGTGGTTTAGGAGGCAAATGCTGATTTTTTATGATTTATGATTATGATTTTTTTGACAATATTCTTTGTAAATTATTTCGCAGAGCTTCAAATTGTTGATGCCATGGCCACTAACTACGAAGAAAGCGTAGACAGGGGCCACCTGCTAGCTCCTGTAAATTATTGAGTTTTCATATTGTTGATTATACAACAATTACTGCAATTTAGAAGTTTGGCGCCCTTGGTTAGGAAGAGAAGAGGAAAATTAAATTTTAATTATATTTTACGTAATTCTACGTACATATCCAACTTGTACTTAGTAAATATATAAGAAAATACATTAAATACCAAATTTGTTTCATGGTAATCACCTTCATCTAAAAAATCTTCTTCCTCATCATCCATAAGAAGTTCCTTCTGTCTGTTTTCTTCTGTAACCATTGAAACTACGTTACTTACATGTTGTTTATCTTCCTCCATCATTTCCTCTAATCTTGCACCAAGCGCCTATAATATTTAGAGATAAAAACTTTTATACACTTCAGTCAAACAATACTTAAAATTTTCATTAAGGTTTCAACACTATAGTCCGCCTCACAAGAATTGGCGTGTGGCCTCAACCAATAAGCTCACAGTGCGCTATTACTAAACCTTCAGGGAGGAATCTAATCATTCATAATTGTCCACAAATATGAACAAAATCAATTATGAATAATCAGATTCCTCCCTGAAGGCTTAGTAACAGCACACTGCGGGCTTATTAGCTGACGCCACACGCCAATTCGGGTGACGCGGACTATAATATGCAACTGCTTCCTTTTCTAGCAAGTAAACATGATCGATAGATTGATAGGAAATATGTAAATTTTTTGAACTGTTTCAAAGTGTAACTTCGCAAAATTATGGAAGGAAAACTACAATTAACAGAATAAATAAACTAATATATCTTACAATTGGCACTTGCCTTTTTTGCAACATATACAAAAATATTTATATTATGAAGTTTTCCATTTGATGTCTAATCTAACTAAGCTCCTGACTATGGCAATTGCTCTCAATTGTGTTGCGTACATTGATTGCATTATATTGCATAGATTTTTACGTATTATTCAAATGCATACACGTATATATTTATCCGCGCATTGTATGATATATCTCAAACGATTAATGGAGGTTAATGTAATCTACTTTATAAACCAAATTAACCTTAGGTCTTATAATCCACATTTGCATATTAGCAGCACCATTATTTTTTTCAAAACCTTTGTTATCTTCCTCAGCATTTTTGGAAGTTAAAGTGATTAATTTTCACAATTGTCAGTTTCTAAATTAGTTACGTTAACAAATACTTTCAAAATTAATAAATACTTTCAAAACTACAGAAGAAAACAGCAGAGAATCTATCGAGAAATTTCTTCTACTAAAAATATGTTATGTGAGTCATAACTAGAAGTAAGTATTTGTTACATTGATTAAAAAGAATTACATGCGCTTAATTAAGGATTACAAATTTAATGTTAGATTGTTACTACTCTCTTTCGATTGAAAAACTTAGGTGCATGCAGACTCATGTCATTAGTAGTAAAGCTGCTACTATGAGGATCAAGACCAAATAGCTTTATTCCTATACATTGGAGACATTCTACTATGAAGACTAAAATGTAATAGTTCGGGATGATACTCGACCAGATCGGCCACTTAATATGTCTTTTCATTTGTGTGATATCTACATGTTATGTGCTGCAACTTAATGAAAACATAGGTTGTTTTATGTAGCTGTTATATATGTTATTCCATGCACAACATGCACCCTAGTTCTTTTGGGAGAGCTAAGTTTCAGAGAAAAGTGCACATCATACAGACGAGTAAACAAAAACTGAAATTTCATTTGCTTAATTACGAGAGAGCATCTTAAGGAGAAATTATTTGAATTTGTTGAACTGACAAAGAAATTATCTTATGGGCAATCTTTTAAATTCCGACGACAAAGCCAACACAAACTTTTTATTCTTTTCTGACCTTTTTGTTTGTGCTTATTTGTACTTACCTCAGCCCATTGATAGAACATTTTTCCAGCTGATCTTTGGAGTATATGAGTTCTTCTCATACCAGAAGGTGTTCCTCTATTTGATAAAGGACCAGATGGACGAAATATAGGAAAATTCAGTTTCATCCACGTCGGCCATTGACCTTTATTACAGCAATGTACAAAGTAAGCACATTCTAGGAACAGCGCAGCTCGAGAAACAACCGGTGCATGTGGCTACAAGAGAAACACGAATATTCTATTATTTATAAAATCTACTGTATTTTTTATTCAATTCAATGTATTATAATACGATTTCTAGAACTTTCCTTTTTTAAAAAGAAAACAAATAACTAAAGTTCATAATGTAACCAGATCAATACTATAGAAACTAACTTCGAATATTATTAACTTGCTCTGATAGATGTTCATCTATGCTAACTTAATACTTCTCAACTTTGCCGTTAGCTAACAAACTGGCGCCATCAACTTAGTTTTTCTATTATTAGGATCACGTTACTGAGCCTTATGAGGTTGTACGTCCGTTTGTCCATTATTCCAGACGATAACTCTTGAGTAAAAGCGATTTTTTTCAAAATTCTGATAGACAGCTAGAATGATTATTTCGGTCGAGTTTGTTAATAAAGTCATCTATTAACATCTTTATGGATAATGACGACTATAATGATGGCTATCCATATTTATACATGAAAATATCTGATAAGGTTATTTTTTTCTCTTTAAAGTTAACAGATTTTTTGGTCAAACCACATAAAATATTGGTTAAGTCAAAACCTGAGATAGTGTGTTTTCTTTTCTTGAGATAGTTGAGTATGAGAGGAATTAAAACCTAGAGAATTGTTGTTTAAACTGATGTTAAACAGTTGTGCTTCCCAGAGATCAAAACATGTTTTTGCTTGAGTATGAGAGAGTGTATAACGCCTAGAATATTGTTTTTTTTTTTTTTTTTTGTATCAGTTTCTGTTTCGCGTAAATTTCGTGTGATTTCCTTTACTGTCTTTATCACAGTTTATTCATCCTCGTGTTTAAATTTAAGAGTATGTCTTTACTTATATATTAATATTTTCTTTTCTTTGTGTTTCATTTCTGAGATACTAACACAGTTTAAATTCCTTAATTGAAATTAATTTTAGTTAAGTATAATGAGTTACTAGTGAATAAAGTACCTGTAGCGTGATCGGTAAAGCGTTTACTGAACAGCCTGCATTCGACGATGATGTGGCAAGATTTGTTCTTTCGTTCTAACCGCTTCCAAGTAAGGTTTAGGAGTTCACCCAGCCACTATCAATGAATACTCGAAAGGTCATGGAATGGAGGGAGCCTTACCTTCATACCACCGTGTATCACATTAACTTTTTTTTTTATTACTCATAAATACTTGCGAATTATTCTGCTGATATTAAACTAACATTCGTATCTTCTAACTTTAAATTGTATATCTTTAATATCCGTATTTACACTTACCAAGTCTAGCGTTGCAGCAAGCAAATGATGATCCGGTACAGATCCGGGTTGACATGTTTCTAGCAAGAAAGAAAATCTCTGCATGCCTTTTCGAACAGGAAGTAGAGGAACGAGTTTTCTCTCCTTCAGAACAACAAATTCAGATTCACGAGATGTATCTCCAAATTCCATGGAGTTTCTTCTGCTCAAGTCTGCAATATTGTTGATTTATATTGTGAGAAGCATATAATTAACTTACAAAGCGGATCTACATTTAGAAAATGAGGTTCTTAAAAGGGATTGACGATATATTAGTTCTGAAATATGGAAATCACTTCACTAGGCAGCAATTTAACATTGGAAATAGGCTACCCATTGACACATTACTAATAAATGTTAACCTTTATCGTTGAAAGCCTAAATTCTCAATTAATCCAGTCGACAATCTCTCTAATCATTTTATTCACGCCGTGCTAATGCTAGATGAGATATCAAATGTACTTCTTAGGAAAAAAAAAACATTATTTACGCCTTTTTTTAAAAAAAATATTTATTCACTAACAAGTAGTTCTCAGCATCAATGCCATTCAAACAGTAAAAAATGCACGTCTGGATATAAAATTAAACCCAGGTCTCCGGTGTAATGTGTCTATGCATTAACCCTAAGCTACCCAGTCTGTTTCGAGGTCAGTTACAGACATGTTCACACTTGAGGTGGATGCTGAGTGTTTGTCTGGTTGGCATTGTTTCCTCTATTTATTATATAATACTTCTCAGTATGAAAAGCGCAAAAAAAAAAAAAAAAAAAAAAAGTTATATAGTTGCACTGTCTATGTCCTGTCTGCCGGTAGAGAAAACGCTTAAAATGTTCACTACTAGAAACACTCACGAAAAAATAAAACAATAATAAAATACCCTTAAGAAAACTGTGTAAACTACTATACTTCAACAGAAAAACAAGTAGTACATAATATATCTATCTGTGACTTCTGTAGATAGCGTACATGTATATTTTTCAGTTAAAGTATAATATTTTCTACAACTTTCTTAAGTGTATTTGATTTGTTTTCATTTCTTCTTTCTTATTTTCTTCTTGCTCTCTTCACTGATATAATGGCTAGCACGCACGCGTTTCCTATGTGGGGTTCCGGGTTCAATTTCGATAAGAGAGCATTAAACACATTATACTGGGATGGATTACACCTTAAACTGTAGGTCCATATTTCATATAACCTAAGTGCTGAAAAAGACGTTGAAAGTTGAATAAATAAACCAATCTTTTTCTTCTTTTTCAGTGAAATTACGTTAAGGAGTGAGAATATTTATTTTTAATCCTGCCAGCAAATTGATTTAGACGTGCCGTTCATATAACATTTTTGTACTTAATATACTGGGAAGTACTTGTTCTATTTAACACTATTATTAACATTTCTATTTAACACCTCATCCAGCAACTATATATTACACCGTGACCAATAGAATTTAGATGTTTTTGAAATTAATTAGCAGAATAATTGAAACGTTAGACAATTAATGGTAAATTTTAATTTTTAAAAAACTTAAAATGTTACATCAATAAATTATGATAAAACGAATCTGTTACTAACTTTAGTACATCGCATAATTTTTGTGGAGAAAATTTCAGAAAATCGACATATTTATACTTAATTTGAATTTCAGACAAATTTGAGAGAGCATGTTACTACCTAGGTAAAAACAAAATTGTTAACGTTGATAAAAACGTTTTCGTTCAAATAAGAAAACATATAATTCTTATATTCCAACATAAGCATATAGTTCAAATTAATAACTTAATCTTTCTAATAGACTATTTTAATTTAAATGTAATAAATATTATAAAGTTTTTCTATTGGTACTCTTCTAAAGCTTTAAAATCATACTTGGTGTTAATTTACAACTAACATGACTCACATAAATAATGAATAAGTATACTGGAGCACAAGAGTAATATGATGTGTATGTGTTTTTGTTATAATCAAAATATTATAATTTAGTCACATAATAATATCATAATCCAAAATAAAAGT
Organism: Thermobia domestica; assembly: GCF_964235325.1. Lineage (NCBI taxonomy): Eukaryota > Metazoa > Arthropoda > Insecta > Zygentoma > Lepismatidae > Thermobia > Thermobia domestica. The sequence continues at coordinate 321,644,064 of NC_137455.1, forward strand.
GTTGGTAATTCTTTCTCCTCTATAATTAAGACAAATAAGACTGTTAACTTACAACTTCCTGGTGCTTCTTCTGTACTACCATCTCTCTTTTTGCCTTTACCAAAACCAAATTTATTGAAATGATCTCCAACCTTTCTTTTGGCTTTTTGCAGCGTTTGTCCAACATGGCTGAAATATTTAACACAAATTTTATATTAAGTCTCTAAGTTACAACACATATATAATGATTAAATTATGCCTCAATAATATAGTATCATTCTCTAGATTCCAAGATCCTAAGCTCTAGATCAGTGATCACCGAACCTATGAAGCTTCTAAACTACCGTACAGTTTTTAAATCCTACTGTGAGCTACCAACCAAAAGAACTACCAACATTCTTTTAAAATCTTGCATTTGTTTATTACCTATCAGTGGAGGAATCAAGGTTAGCTAACCAAAGCGTTAACGCGATCTACCGAGAATTTCCCCATGAGCTACTAGTAGCTCACGTTGAACGGTTTGGCGATCACTGCTTTAGATGATACCTTAGATAGTAGTCATATAAAAAGTGGATCAAAACCATCGTAAACGAAAGGAAAGAAGGAATTCTTGAGCTAGCTGACATTTTCTCATATTATAATATAACTATTTTTCGTGTTATTTATATACTAGACCCTACTCTTGGTCCATCGCTACGTTCTACGATGTGATAATGTGCAAAAATGACCAAATTAAAAACCTAAATCCAAGACTTCTAAACTAAATAAATATACCTTTAATTTTTTATATTAAAAAATTCTTCATCAACAACATTCTATATTTTTATACAGTCTTTTTGGATTAATATCTTCAGGTTTTTCTTGGTTAAGTCGTAGCAAGCGTGACCTGCAACTAGTTGTGTCCTATCAGATAAAATTGAAAATTTTGAAAAATTTCGAAATATAAAATAAATAAGTTAAGAAAAATGTTTCAGTTGACGATAGCTCAAAAATAGACAGTCGGCTCAAATTCAACTTCTAATTATGAAACGGCAAGATTTTTTATGTAACAAGCGGTGAAAATAAGAATATTTTAAATCAATTGTTAAATGGAAGCAAAATAATATGAAAATGTATTGTTGTGGACATACAAGAAAAAAAAAAGGAATAGTACACAATAGGATTTTTAAAAATAAATAGTATAGACTTGTTTCTCTACTTTGCTTCCATTAGCATAGGAAGAAGAGAACTAAAATTTAAACTAAAGTGTAATGACATATGACCATCTCTATATGTTAAAGTGTCCTAAACACAGCACCATCAGGATTCTACATTTTGTTTAATGATATTAAACTGAAAAATGTTTTCACTACACTTCCTTTAAATCTAATTCTTACTACGCAAATATGGCTGTCAAATACAGTGGAAATATTAAAACAATAATTTCAAGAAGCAATTATATAGATAAGGAAATTTTGTTATTTTGTATCCTTAGTCAGTTTAAAAGATTAAATGTTGAAATTGATTGATGTATAAAGTAATTGTTATCAATAACCCTTTTGTTACGAGAAACAAATTTTGCGTCATCTGTACTACAAAATGGATACTAAAGCAACAATTCGAAAATGGTTTACTGTCTAAACAACAAAATAGTGAAAGAAAAATGCTTGCCCTTCTGAATTATATTCAGGAAATTGCAGTTGGAGTTTTTGCAATCTGCCAATTCATTTTCTTGGTGACACTAAGCAAACTACACTTTTAATTATATATATTGTTCGGGAAATTTCTCTGTTAATGTGTAAAAATTGAGCAGCAAAATATTATTGAAATTAGTATATCTTTCTCCTGACCTCTTCAAAACCGTTTGGATAACTACGAGTGTGAACAGGTTCAATACTGAACAGTTGAATACCTACCTTGCACTCCCCTTCTGGGTCATCCTATGTGGGTGTCTTGCAAAAGTACTTTCAACAGGAGAATCAATACCATTATAACTGTCTGTGGACCCGGGCTTATTCAGTTCTCCTTTGAACCAGTTTACTATTAAATAAAAAAAGAAATTATATTATTTAAAAAACACTTTCAAATACTTTTAAAGTTAATTTTGCTGTATACTACGTACGAACATCAGTCATAGTTTGCCACAAAAATTACTGTAAAATACTTAGTTATGGCTATTTGGCATTTGAGTTTAGTTCAGATTTATTTTAAGAAAAACAATGTCATAGGAGTACGAAACTATTAGGAACTTAACTTGTCACACATTTACCTTATTCAAGTAGACACTATTATAAGACCTTGTTCCATAAAATTTAATCAAAATTCTATTCAACTTATTCGTTAAAGAATAATTAATCAAGGAAACAAAAAGCTAAACAGAACATTAAGAATTAATAAGTACTTAATATTCTTTGAAATTGCCCTAACAAACTGCACCACGTATTGGTTTACAGTTACAATCGTTCGAGAAAATTCTGTTCAATTGTGGATATATATTTTTTCTAGTTTTTAAAAATTTTCTTAGAATGATTTCGACGTTTTTCATTCCCTTTTTCAGTCCATATTTGTAAGTAAACATTTTCAACTGAATTACATGTGTTAAATTTTAACTGAAAAATATTTTAAAGATAACCGACAGCTTAAAAATTTTTCTTAAAACAGGAAAACTGTAACATCATATATGATGAATGATTTGTAACTTCTGAATAACTTAATTGGCAATTTGGAAAATCAAAGTGCCTCCATGTAACAAATATATGTTGTTTGAAATTTTCATAACATCGTATCCGTAGCTAACGTCTCGAGAAATGACATTCATAAAAGCAATCGGTATTTGAGATCACAATAACAATACAATATTATCTTAATCTTGAAGGCAGATAGTGATAACTCACATGAATCTTAACCTTTTAAGTTGTCTTTTGAGAAATCCTTTAAGAAATTATTTAATGTAATTTTTATACGGTATAATCATTTAAAAAAAGGTTTATCTACTTCACTATTTGTTTCTATGTATATAATAAGAAATCTTTTTAGTTTATCTACATCTATATAAGTCGATATACTTTCAGTAACCTTTTCTAAAGAGTATATATGTATGTATTATTAGAACAAAGGAATTCTAGAGTGAACACATGAACATCATGATAAAATGTTACATGGTAATTATGGTTACAAAATCACTAAGCTTAGCTCATGACAGTCGAATGTCTCATTAATGTACTGCAGAAAAAAGAAGTGAAGAAAGGGAAACGAATACTAGGGCTAGAAGTCTCTCTGTTGTAACTACTGTGACTATCAGCTATCAAATTTGTTCATAACTACCATGTGAGTCCTATCTTCTTGTGTCTCTATTATCAAGCTGTCTAAAAAGTCTCGAGCCTTTGAAGATCAAAATTGAGAATACATGTATTGAGACTTGAAAATAATATTATGAAACTATATATGAATAATTTTATTCGACAGTTTTCTGTATTTTTTTGAAAATATAATTTTGTTGCTATAGAACTTATGTGGTTCCTGATCAAAACATTGTGGCCCGTACTTTTTACAGGCCTTTTTGGAAGTTACCTTAACACCATTCAGGGAGTTTTTTAGAGACTGAAATAAATGATAATCTGACTTTAACAGATCCAGGCTATACAGTGGACACATTCAAACCTCACAGCCAAGATTTCGCAATTCCTGACCGGTCGTTAAAGATGTATGCAGTCTGACGTTGTCCGTCTGGTATACGACATTCTTTCTTTTGAACAGTTTCTGATTGTTTCTTTTGACCTGCTAGGAGCAGTCGCACTAATTGTCGACAGTACAGGTCAGAGTCTATTGTTCTGTCAGATAGCAGCAGCTCGTAATGCACGATGCTCTTTAAATCGCACCAAACACACAGTATAGTCTTAACCTTTCTGGGCGTCAGTGTGGACTTTGTTACAAACCGCGGAACTTCTCCTCGCCTTGATCACAATCTTCTTCACATATTGTTGTCATATAATATCCACTTTTTATTACGTGATCAATCACTTCAGAAATGGCTTGACGAGAGTTCGTTGAGGTTCAGTAGAGATTCGCAGATAGAAATTTGATCGAGTGAATGCTTTTAAGTCAGATCATGTGACACCCAAACGTCGAGTTTCTATTTGAAGCCAGCTTTCTCCAAATGGTTAACACGGTTTAGTGATGGATGTTTAGATCGTTGGTGATATCATTGCTGCTTACATGTTGTTTTTGCTAATTTTTTTGCCAGAATATTATTCACTTTTTCTGTGATTGGTCGCTCACTGAGAGGAGCATCTTGGACATCGACATTTCCAAAGCAAATGGAATTGAACAATTTTCTGGCTGTTGTTTTTAATAACACTGCTTTTGATAAACTTCTTCACGGGAGCCTTTATCAAAATAAAATTTAAAAATTTACCGTACTTTTGCGGAAAGTTTATTCTTCACGGCGCAATACCTTACGTCTGATAATAAGAATTCCAACACATTTTGTACATCTATTAGCTTCAACTCTCACCTGTCACATTGACGTTATGTCTTACCCGCTGCGAGTCATATATGCTAAGATTTGGGACACTATGGCCATCTCGCAAAAGGCTTAATAGTTTTAGGCTCCCTGATATTTTCAGGATAGACAGAACTCGCAAAACTAAGAAAAAGGTCTAATAAACGTAGTTCCTAAGTAATGTAGGAGTCAAAGATAATTGAGTGTAAGATTACGACAAACTCTTCTCAATGATACATTCCACGAATATAGATATACATTCAATAAAAAATAAAAGTATAGTAATACAATGCGTTCAAAAAGTCGCTTTAAAGTGGATTAAGGCAAAGATGTACACAGAAACATTCCACTATAGTAAATGTTGAAAGTGGTTTATCTTAATTTGAAGTCACAGGTCAATCCTTCTTACACATTTTTGCGAAAACTCATAGTTGAGATTGATCGATAAATTGTATTACCTTATATGTAATAGCGCCTCTCAGTACTTTTGTTTCATGATACTATTCAATGTATAATGTATCACATGTTTTCTTAACTTCTCTTAACCGAAAAACAGTTGCTGCTCCATTGTTGACATTGTAACACACAGCTGTATTACTAGATACTCAATAGAACTCTGATCGAACTTTGAGTACAACAACTGGTTACAATGTAACACCAACCGTCTTAATTGTACAGTATCCGTCTCTATTGAGTTCAAAGTTAAAGTAAAGCTTTATCCCTGTTTGTATCGGACACTTGCATAGCATAACGTACATATACACAAGGAGAAAAGTGAATGTATCAGTCCTTTACTCACAATAACAAGTACCTACATCCACTGTGGAGCGACTTTTTGAACTCACTGTAGTAACTAATATATATCATCATATCTTCGCATTGCCATGAATGTCACTACAATATTTATCTTGTCCCACTCAGTATTAAATTGCAAATTGAAAACAAACTAAGAGTTCATTTCTTATTGTTATTCTCTTGGATTTTCAGTTTAGTATAGTAAATTAAAATATAGTGTGATACATAATTTGCTCTAGAACTTTTCTTAGGAATGCTTAAAGAAGAGATACACTCACGTTTTGTTTCTTATTTCTAATTTCTTCAATATATTTCAAATAATTCGAGACTTTTTCTAAGTATAAAAATTAAAAACAATAGAAGTTGTGAGAATTAAAGTGCGAATGAAATAATAGAACCTTGAGCACGAAGAACTTCTTACATGTTACGAAGCATCCTGTAAATATTATTCACAAGACTAAGACAATATTAAAATGGAAACTAATTATACAGACTTATTCTAAACAAAAATTTAATATGAGTTCACGTTATCAGATGTGCTTAGTATTAATATTTGTGAGTGTCTTACAATAGATATTCTTATTTTTCTTATTAATTAACCTAGTGTCAAAATATGGGCTTACAGCTGTTAACATTATAACTGAAATTAGTTTTCAATAATTTAAAACTTTTCTGAACTATTAATTGAAAGAAGAATATATTTAAAACGTTAAATATATCATATTTAAGTAAATGATATATTTTAAAAATGTCAATAATATTTAAATGCAATATTATTGAATTTTAAAACACTTGTATAAAGAAATTCAAAATTCTTATTCTACAGTTAATATTACATATTAATTTACTTTGATTATAATTTCTACAGATATAGCATGAAGCACAAAATATGAACAGATTAAATCCAATGGATTCGACTTAATAATTTATTGATATTACAGCAGGTCAATAGTAAGTGGAATAAAACCGAAATAGATGCAACAAATTGTATTATAAAGTATCATATAAAATTTACATTTTTTTTTACAATTTCAGAAATTTATTGAACTGTTGAGTGATTTTACATTAGTTTTCAGTGATTGAGTGAGCTTTTCTTAACTTAGAATGGTTCAACTAAGTTTACAATATTGGAACCTGAATATAACACATTTGTCGACGTTACATGATGATCGCATTTGGCAGAGCGAGATAAAGCGAGTAATGATACAATATTTCATTGCCACTTTTATACATTTCTATATATTTTTTTTAGAAATAAGTTACTCCTGAATTTATTTGTATGGACTTTACAACTAATGCGTTATAAATTAAAATATATACACACATTATCGAAAATAAATGAAAATACATCAGATTATGAAACTACCAGATACAAACATAAGAAATAGTTTTAGTATTTTAAGGTAACATTCATATCGCTAATTTACTTTAGTTTGTAATGAAAAAAGTCTGCATTTTACATTATGATATTATCAAACACAATTATGCGTCCCTTTACCCATTAACTGAAGGACTTTTGCCCCGCTGAACATTAAGTGCGGCCTTTTGCCCCGCTTTACTCTGCTAGAGAAGAAATATCTCCTCCAGTTCCCTTCCAGTCGGCAACGTACCAAGAACTGACAAAACGTTGCCTCGTTGGACCGCAATGGATATACGTTGTATTAAGAAGGATGCTGAACGAACATCTCCAGAAACGATAGATATGCGTCTGCCTACTTCTCTGATAAAATCAAGGCTTCTAGAACCCCATGCCCCACTGGTCTCGATGGATATTGGAGCAAAAATAAATTTGTCGAGGAGATTGTTGTATTTCCTTTCCTTTTCTGCCTTTCTACGTCTAGCAACTTCTCCAGCATTCATAATAGTCAATGGGAGGCTTGAATGGGCAAATGTGTCGGAACATGTAAAATCCCAAACTAGTGATTTGCCTCTCATCCAAGGTATTAATGTCATGCCGTCAGGTCGTTTACCATCAGAACGACAACAGCCTGATGGTTCACGAATGGAAGGAATTCCTGCCGTATTGAGGGCTCGCAAAATGATGTCATTAACAGATGTTCCTGCCAATGCTCTTCATGCATGAGAGGCCATGCAGGCCGCTTGATCCCTGCAAGCTGGACAGCGATGTGGCTCACAAACATCTGAACCTAGTCTTAAGGCTACTGCGATTCAAAGGTTTCATTAGACATGTGAAGACCTAATTGGGGGGGAAGGTAACGCATTCAACCATGCCCCAGCATGGGGGGATGACGCAGCAAGAAGTCTTGCTTTATCCTCTGGAACAGTAACGGATTGTAAAAGAAGTTCATGAAAATGTGCTGCTATTGGTGTGTACCAAGATGCCTGAAAACTTCTTTTGCTGATTTCTGGAAGGTCCGTATCTGTTATATTTATCCATTTACATTATATTGTTATACAATATAACAATGTACGTTTGAGTTAGATTGGTAACAATGAAATTTCTAAGGTGATATAAACACAGTGTTTTTAATTTTGGTTTTAGAAAAGGAGTCTAGAATTAATTCCTGATCAATAAGGTATGTATAATTTCATGTGAGTGCATTGTTTACGCACCAAGATATAGATCAATTTCAATTTTATTTAAACTATTTTGGTAAAGAACATTCTAAACAATACATTCCTAAATACGACACAATCAATTTGTTATTTCGTTTTCAAACTTTTCAGCATATATGAGCCATTTTAGCTTTAATTAACAAGTACTTTCTAGCTTCACTCATTCCTATAAAACTGAAACATTTGAAACTTAAAATAAAACAATGTATGTGATCGAAATCACACATACCGATTTGAAATCGAGAAGGTTTCCTAGTTTTACTTGTTGTGGCGGGTTCATTTTTGAGATTTTTTTCACTATGGCGAGGAGTTAAAATGTAGTGTTTTCTTCTACCTGCAGGGCTTTGACTTGATTTTGTTATGTCTTCCATTTCTTCAGTCTCCAATAAACTCTGAAATGTAATTGGTAACATTCAATGAAACACTAATAAATAAACTATTAAAATTATTTCTAAATATTATTATTAGGTCGTGTTTCCACTTATTTATTTTTATTCTTTGAAATTTCATTCTTAGATTCAGTAGTTTCAGGAAATCATCAGACAAATATAATTAATGCGTTATTGCAATCGAGTAAGATTATGATAACTGATTTGAAATGAAAATAATATTTAGTGATGAATGCCATAGGATCCATATTCAGTATTTGAAAAGACAAAAGAAATCTTATCGAAACAACTTGGATGTGTGGAATGTAATTGTTTAGTTCTTCATTTTATTTCACTTAATAGTTAAAAATACATGACCATGTCATTAGCGTAGCAACATAGCAGAATATTACTCAAAGAAGGGAACAGAGAAAACTTGAAACCGTTCGTGTTAAAATTTGCGTATAAATATTTAGGTAAGATGTCTTTGTATTTTTAAATAATGGATATAATGTTGTTTGCATAGGGTTTAGAGATAAACCCAGCAGACGAAAAACTATAGATCATTCTAATGCTCAAAGTAAATTTTCTGTAAATAACCTAGAAGAAGGACGCGCGCTTCAGTATTTTCATCTAAAATAACCACTGTAGGATCTACCCCGGAAATAAGAGTTAAAATTTCTATATGAGAGAAATCCCATTCACTTTCCGAGTAAATTACACATTACCAGTTTGAACAAATACTTTAAAAGTAAATTGGTTCTCCAGAAGAGAAAACATTGCATATTTCAATTCTTTTAATATGTCATAATACTAATTTACATCTTGCTCTGAACTCAAGTTGCTTGATAAGATAAAAAATAAGAAAAAAAACTAACTTAAACAAATTATAGAGGGAGAAGGAGTATATTTTCTCAACTTGAAAAAGTTGTAGAACTTAGTAAATAACAAGAAAATTGGACTTCTTAGAATGTTAAAAATAACAGCACGAATAACAAATATTGAAATCTACAATTTGAAAATTTAATACAGTACTATCTAATAAGACAATAGACTTTTTTTTTTTCGAATATCGTAAAGGGCGCAGGAGGTGGACCCAAAGGAGAACAGATGGTTCATCTTATATAGAAAATGAATGTTTGCTTATCCATTATACAAACTCATACAGTTTGATTGTCATATTAGTAAGTAACTATTGAAGAGACCTGTGGGCAATTTAGAATTTCTTATGCTTCCTTAAGGGGGGGAGGGGTTCAAAGGAAAGAGGTGGTTCAAGATTTATGCTAAAAGAGTATTTCAAGAGTTTCTCATGTTAGAAAGATGAAACTCGATTTGTAAACATTTTTAAAAGCAAGTAGACATGCAAGTATGGCTTACAATCTGAAAATTGTACTGTGTGGGTAAGATGTGACGTAATAATCGAGAATTACAGATATTAGTATCCAATCTATAGTTTTTGGATTCTCTCAGGTGAATTATGACACTTCCAATGCCGTTTAAGTTCAAGTTCAGCCCTTACCTATATGGAAGATAAGAAATGAAAATAAAATGTTCATATGACCGAATCCATAGTTTTCGGGGCCGCTGAGCTCATTAGTGACAGTCGCGGTGACATTTAAGCCCAAGTTGAGCGAAGCAAGTAGTTAACTGGTCCGGGAATTGACAGGAACGACGCGTCCGGGAATTGACGTCGTTATTTATACTACTTAGTTCTTTATGTATGGAAAGATGAATTTTTCGAAGATTTATCCTTTCTTTCTATTTTTTCTGAGCTAGGAGGCTTTCAATTAAAGAATCTTTAGTGAAACTAGTTTTCACTGATTACAGCGCCATTTACTACGAATGGAGAAATATGTTTTGTTTAAAATTTACTTATTTTTCGTCATATATTAAAGTTTGTAATAAAAACTTGGGGTTCCTAGTTGAGTTTTCAAAGTAATCCCTAGCCCAATCCCAGCGTGAGGAGCGCGAGCGGGCTAATTTTATCACAGGTGAATCCTGCCCCCATTTTCCAAATATGTGTCTTAACTTTTTAATTTTGCATATTTTTTCTGTTCGATACTTTTATTTTCCAGATAGTTTGAGGTATCAAGTTAAAAACATCCTATTTATCTTCAGAGATAATTGAGCCTATATCTTTGAAACGATTCACTTTACGAAAAATAGCATAAAGATATTTATTGTGTAGAATTTTGTAAATTACAAATTTCCTCGTATCTATCGTTTTCGAAAAATTTATAATTTTTGAATGAATGGCAAGAAACTAGAATCACTTCCTCCAGAAAACAAAAGTCCACATCTTAAATGAAGAGTACTTTTCAGGATCTGCTGAGGACATCAAATTAAAAGTCTCCACAAAAATGTAACTTCGTAGGAATTTTTTTTCGAAATTTTGCCCTTTGTTGTTTAATCTTTCTAGGTTGAAATGTAGATGTGAGAAATCGCCAAGTATTAAAGGAAATTATCATAAAGAACCATAAACTAATGCAGTACACTGTCTGCATGTATGATTTCATCTGTAAAAACTTGTTTCCAGACATGTAATTAGTCCGTTTAAAAAATAACGATTAAATTAATCAATTAAAAATTTTGTTAATTTTTAGTTTATTCAATTAAACATTTTGATAAATTCTAATTTAATCAATTAAAAAATTTGTTAATTTTAATTTAATCAATTAAACATTTTGTTAATTTGTAATTTAATCAATTAAAATTTCAGTTATTTTTAAATTTAATCAATTAAACATTTTAATTTCTAATTTAATCAATTAAAAATTGTTAATTTTTAATTTAATCAATTGAACATTTTGTTAATATCTAATTTAATCAACTAAAAAATTTCTTATTTTAAAATTTTAATCAATTCAATTTTCGAACAGTTAATTTTTAATTGACAATCGTTTTAAAAAATTATAACGATTAACAAAATAAATCGTTAATTATTTCTCGAACACTATATGAAATATATATTTTTCAAGATTATTTTGCGACTTATTTCAAAACCTTCACAGTGGTTTTACACTAGTAAGTTGCCTTATAATGCAAGCCATTGTCCCAAAGTGAACATTGTGAACTTAACTTGTTTTGAAATCTTCCTCAATGTCCATTTCCTTCACATGGGAAAACAACTAGCTTCAATAGTATTAATTTGGCATAGCTCAGATCGTTCAAGAACATTTTTAATTGTCACATTGTTCATTTCCTGTCATATTAGACCACAAAATATGGTTTAACCAGTACATGAGGTTGCTTGAAATTTGATTCCTCTCATTTTTGCTACTTTGCAATGTAGCAATCACGCACAATTTTAAGGAATTGTTAACAATCTCAATCGATTAACTCTGGCTAGAAGAGCGAATGGTAGTGTAAACTGTAAATATCATTATCTGCTAAGAAGGGTGTGAAAGCGAAGGACGACGAAAAAAAAAGAAAAATGGAGGCGACACGTGTTGAATTCACTAATGTTGAGAATCTAAGTCCTGCAAATATTTTCCTCTCTTGATGTTTCAGATAAGGAATATATAAATAAACAGGATAGCACTTTGCACTCACTAATCTCTTGTGAATACCCTCCTGTAATATACCAAGTAAGATTTACCTCACGGATCGATGAGATTATCTTGCTATATGATCAGTATTATCAAAACATTTAAAGTTACTTTGGAATGGCTGCGTAAATTCCTTACTGCTATATCTATTTTCTCTATTCATATATATATATATATATATATATATATATATATATATATATATATATATATATATATATATATATATATATATATATATGATTTCATTTGATTGTTAACATGTGCCTGATCGACGGTTCTGACATTGGGAAGCAGGGAAGACGGGATCCATTATTTTCAATAACAGGAACTTCTCTCATCCACATGTGGTTCTAAAAGTGGCATAACCCCTTCTGAAAGCAATTGCGTGTACGTGTCCCAATGATAATCACGACAGTAGTTCAGCAAAACACATTTACATGTATTGTCTGCGTAATCAACTTAGTTCTCCTGGGACAAGGGGACAAATATTTTTCTATTGAAAAAAATGTGAAATGTTGTATTCCCTTGTCCCTCAAAGTAAATGCGCTAAAATAATACATATTTTGAATGTCTGATCTATTACGCCTAATTTTTGTTTCAGGGGAACAAGGCGATGTCTGATCTCTAGCCATCTAAAGATTACATTTATATACTCGTAGAAGCACGTAAGTAACAGAAAGTTAAATTTAAAATGTAAAATTTTAATGGATAATTTATTTTTCCATTTTAATTTAATTTTTATTAATTATCTACTTTATATGAAAACAATAACCTTTCGTAATGATCAATTAATTTTCTCAACGCTCTTAGTTTTATCCATTAAATTATACATTAACTTTTACAAATCAAGTCACATTGCATAGTAGCTGTGAAAATTGCCATTTTAATTTTAATTTTAATTTATTAATTTTGAAGTTAATTTTAGTTTTAACCGTTACTTTTTACCTCTCTTTTTAAGTTTAACCGTTACTTTTAACCATCTCTTTTCAAGTGTTAATCGTTACTTTTAATTGTCTCTTTTTTAAGTTTTAATCGTTACTTTTTAACAGTCTCTTTTTATTGTAAGTTTAACCGTTATTTTTTCTGATATTAATTTTTAATTTAATCAATTATTTTTTCATATCCTTAATTTTTAATATTAATCCGTTATATTTCCTATTAATTTTCTAACTATGTCTATTTGTATAATGTCGTTGTATCGATGTAATATGTGATATTTGATCATCAGGGAATGATCAAAAGAATAATAAAAAAAATATAAAGTAAAGGTATACGACGTTACATATATATGTTTAAATATATTGTGAATCATAGTAATACTGGAAGTTTTTGGATTATGTAATTAAAGGACAATTGAGGGAGTTAGTGCAACAGTGGTCTAACCCACATTTTTTAAAAATGGAGAAAAATCAAGTTAAACACACAAAAAAAGTTAAACACATGTGTTTTTTGTACAATATACCAAAAGCAACAACAAGTGGTTGAATGTGTCATACATTGTACATACATATATTGTACAAAAAAAAAAAAAATGTGTTTAAGTTTAACTTGATTTTTCTCCATTTCAAAAAATGTGGGTTAGACCACTGTTGCGCTCACTCCCTCAATTGGTAATGATATTGTTGTTTGTCTCAGATATAATTATCACAGGTATCTACTAACGTTCACTGGCTGTCTGTACTTCAATATTTCTTCTAGTTGCTACAACATACTTGTTACGGAATGGAAAAGCAACATACTTATAAGACTGTAGGAATTTGAAAAATCAGTTCGACAAGAGGTTCATAATTTAAACATTCGCCATCGGGTTGCGATTTCAAACCTTTTGGTCAGCGCCGCACACGCCATAGCGCAATAAAAATCATACTGAAAACATAAAACATGAAACGGCTGTTGATTGAAAGAGTGAAAAAAAATATGATTTTTATCCTTGTTAAAAAAAAAAAAAAAAAAAAAAAAACAGACCGGGTTTATGTATTGCGACTGCCCAAAGGGTCCAAACTGCCTACTTCTTACTATTAATCATGGCGGCGACTATGTGCTGGTATGGGTCACAATTTCATGACTTTCCATCGGTTCATTTATTACTTTATTGTCGCCCGTGATTATGTAGAAATTTTAGATGATCAGGTGCATCCTATGATATAGGAGTTGTTCCTTCAAAATGACGCAATCTTTCAACACATAGTCAGACCTACTCAGACGTGGTTTGATTAACTTTAACACTTCTCCTGACCCACTCAATTCTCAACTTGAGTATTAGAGAACATCTATCGTCAGGTTTAGATCAGCGAATCCAATACAGATTCACCCTTCATTTATTATTCACGCGACTAACTCCTGCCCCATATAACGAACGTTCCACTACTTTTCTGAAAAAATCTATGAGCTATATGCTCCAAATTCGCGACGAATATAATATGTACTACAGACTAAAGGTGACCTAGCGTCGTATTAATTCTTCACATTGAATTCTGTTAAGGTGTTTCCGTTATTTTTATGACTATCTGCGTGCGTAATGTAACTTTTGTTACTTTCGCAGTACATATTTAATTTTTTTCTGACGATACGTTAATTTTTTGTTAGTATATTGCATCCCTCAGTAAATAAATAAATATTGCTAACATCGTATATCACTAACATCTACAGTTTATGCCAATATACAGCTTTGAATGAAAGAGTAATGGCATTTTTTTTAAAGCATGAGTAGACTTAATTCTACGCCTTAGATGTTGAATGCAAAACTATCATCATTTAGGTAGCAGAGAATATGGACTACTTATGTTACATTTTAACTCTTAGGTATGCGCAATATTTGTATAGCAGAGTTGCCAATACACTAAAAAGATGCACTAGAAATAACTTTGAACACATGCTCAACAATAATGATTTCCAACTTTGCTTCTAATTGAGATATAACTTTTGTTTTGAAACAATTTTAAAGCTAAAGAAATGTTCTTTTCGGTTATGAACCTATTTAATTTTCATTTCAAAACTACGTGTTACATATAATATTTGATTTAGGGAAGAAGAATTGAATTCTAGATATAATGCAGTATATATATTAGGGTTGAGCGAAAAAAAAATTTTCGAGTATCGAATTCAAATAGAGCTCAAAAGTTGCATATTTGCGTGCTAATCAATGGGAAAATAACGAAACAATCACACTCTGGATCTTCAGTTAGTGCAAATGGCCTAAAATTTGAAAAAGAATTATAAGAAACATCAAATTTTACCTTTACGTAAGAAATATACAGATTACTTTTTTTCATTTCTATAACCTCTAAGTACTTTATTTTAGTTAAGTGAGGTCATGTTTGATTTTCATAATGATTTTACAGCTCTTCGCCCATTTTTCAACATTTTTCTTTTTTTTCTTTTTTTTTCTTAATGAAATGGCCCAGAACTCACCACGAGTAGGTGGCTGTAATTCCAATTCCACCCACATCCCATCCAACCATCCTACCAACTAGGCTGTGCTAAATTATGTTGATTTAGTCAAGGACGTTGCCTTAAATCAGATTTCTTTTTATCAAATTTTGGCATTGTGAGTCTTGAGAGCAAAGTTGCTCTAATGTAGCCATTTCTGTTTCTTGTCCTCACACTTTTCTGGCATACTCTGTGACAAGTTTGACACGTCTTTCAACTTCCTGAGTATGGCATGGAAAATTTAAGAAGTCAAACTCATGACCAGATTTGTCATATATAAGTGATAAAGATAGTTTCTGTTGTTAAGCTTTCGAGCACTAGAAGAGGAGACAGCTTACATTTTCTCCAATCTATCAGCTCAGTGTAGTCCGTGGCATCAAAATTTATTGGAGGTGCCATAAAAGTTCTAACAGAGCAATTCAGACAGGGCAGTGTGCTCGAGATATGGCTCTAAAAGATCCTGGACCTCTCAATCACTCCCATGTCTGACATGTACACCTTGTCTCAAAAAGGTTGAGCGCATTCTTTATTGGTGTTTTGAGGCAAAAATTTTCTAAGTCCAACTTCGGGTATCTTCGGGAAAAAGTAAGCCAGGTTCGAACCTCCAAGCCAGCCTTTGCAATCGGGAAAAAGTTTGCAGATGTGTTTTTCTTCTTTTAAATATAATAAGACTTGTTACCAAGTGTTTAAAAAAGCAACATTGATTGAAATACTTAATGATACAATATTTCGAAACCTTTTATTAATGTGAACACATGCTTGTTTGTCATTTAGCTCTCTATACGTAATGGAACATTTAAATACGTTAAAGAATCTTTCCATATGTAAAAGAATTCTCAAAGTTAAGAAATAGAACATAATTATCGCCTGAGTACTAAAATAAAAGTCAAAGTAGAACAGAAACAGCGTTTGTAATGGATATGAATGTCATAATTATCTTGAGATCCGTTATACATCGCTAGAAGCTTAGTTCTAGAAGTCCTTGTGTTAGCTCATTGGTAAGCTGTCGGATTTCAAATCATAAGGTTCTGAGTTCGATTCCCATCTGGGTCTATACTTTTTTAAAAAAATATATTTTCCGCAATGCATGAAAAATTATATAAAATAATTACATTAAAATACATAAGTTGTTTATATATAACATAATAATTGCAGAACATAGTAATTATTATGTTTAAAATATAACATCTGAGATAATTTTCACAGTAGGTCGGTATTATATATGAGAATGTTAAATACAAGTTAGGAAAATCGTTTAATTGCAATAAATAAGTTATGTAGTGTATTTATTTGCAGCTATTTGTCATACAGATTTAACTTCTCAATATTTTCATTACAGTATGTTATTTATATTCGTGAAATACAGTATATTCCTACGGATATAGAAAGTGTATAAACAGAGTATCCAAAGTCGTATCCTGCTTCAAGACACATAACTTTTCCCGATCCCCTTAACGTCACGGGAAGAAACACAAATTCTCTTTAGAACGGAATGTCGTTACTTAGAGTCTCATTCGAATACGTTGAATATGCTTTTGTGTATTCATCTCTCTCTCTCTCTCTCTCTCTCTCCCTAGCTCTCTCTCTCTCTCTTTCGCTTTGTTTATGTGTGTGTGTGTGTTGCGGAATATCCCAAGTTGAACAACATTTGCAAAGTATATGAGCATCATTGTCATCGAATACCAGAAATTGAAAGTCGTGTTTCTTCAGGTTGGGTTTGCGTGTTCATGTTAGCTCACTGGTAGAGTACGGACTTGCCACTGAAGAGGTCTTGAGTTCAAAACCTACAGCTAATTATCATTCTTTTGTTAGTAGGATTGCACAGAAATCGGATACAAGGAGTGGTTTACTTCTAGAAATATTTTCAGAAGCGTTTAGGTAGCCCTGAAAAGGGCTGTTTTCGGGAGTTAAGGCGGGGACATTAATATTGTGTCCAAGACCCTTCTGAATTTATTACACGCTCCATTCTTCTGGGCATGGAATCTATTACATGGGTGACAAATCTATCTCCTTCCCCTACCTCCAGCCATGCTTCGGAAGCAAGATGCCACAGGTCATCCTGAGTTCTTGCTGGATCTGCCTCAGGCCAACTTTCCCTTAGAGTACGTTTCTCTTCTGCCCACATATTTTCCATGAGATTGAGGTCTGCTTCATGAGGCGGCCAGTCGATTAAATCAATCTCAGGGTGCCCTGCGAACCATTCCTGAACCACACGGGAAGTATGCATTGGCGACTGGTATTGCTGGAACTGAATTACATCATCCGGCTGAAATACTCGTACAGATGGCACCATGATATTACTGATAATGTCTAAGTACTGAGCATTGTCCAGATGTCCTTCAATTCTATGAAGCTTTCTGCTCCGCGACTGGAAATCCAACCCCAACATAAAATAGATACATGGCCACTGCGATTGCAAGCAGCCACATATCCATGGTCATATCGGGTGCCTCTCGGACGATACACAAAACGGCGTCCCTCCTTTGATGTTGTAAATATGGATTCATCTGAGAAAACTACGTTTTCCCAATTGAGACCCACATTCGCCTGTGCAAACGCGAGACGGTAAATTTTGTGGTCGTCTGAGAGTTTTTCCTTCACGGCAGCAACACGGCCACGTAACCCAGCATGACGAAGCCTTCGCAGAGCTGTATGCTTACTACCAGGAAAGAGAGAAGCTTCCCTTAGCTGTCTAGACGTCCTTAGTGGGTCTAACCGGGCTTCGTTTACTAATCTCGCATCTTGGGCTTCGGTTGACACATGCGGACGACCAGGAGATCGTAAATTACCAGTCTGATCTGTAGCACCATATTTCCGAATCCATCGCCTTCCTGTAGAGGCCGGGACACCTACTCGCTGCTAGCTGCAGTTGCAGAATAACCTTCCAACTCCCATAAAGTAATTACTGCTGTACGTCTATCCATAGTTACCAATGTTCTGAGCTGTGAGAAGGAAGCAATAGGTAAAAGCTAGTACCTGACGTGTGATTGGTTACTTGCACGACCCGCCTATTGTGGGGAACAGCGTTGCCAGATCTAGCATAATGATGCTAGATCTAGCATAATTTGCATGTCTCTAGCATCTAGCATCTTGCTTTTAGCATCCTGCCCAAATCTAGCACAATTTCAGCAACTTATCAAAAAGCCATAAAACCTGGAGATGAGAAAGAAGTTGGTCGTGGGAAGAAAAAGAACGGCAGAAATGTATCCTCTTCCATTGATTCATACACTCGGTAAACCATACAGGCAGTCTTATTTTCCGAAGTAAGTTCGGAACGGCTTTGGGCTTTTTTTTTTTTTTTTGTGGCTCCACCCAGGGTTTTCTAATCCTTTAACTCCGAGGCATGGGCGGAGCTATGGGGGCCATTCTCCCCCAAAATTTTTGACAACTTCACCATCTTTATTTCTGACTTCATGATCATATTTATTCCTGAAATGACAGCTCCGAGACCGACCAAAAATCTGCCCCCCCCCCCCAGCAGACGATTCCCAACTCCGCTTATGCTGCGAAGTAATTTTCTTTCAAAATATGTAAAAAAAAAAAAACTTTGCATTCATTTATACGATATATACGCCATTGAGTCTGGCAACGACTGCAGTAATTTAGTTGAGTTAAAATTTTGGTGCGTGAAGTATTGAGTTCTATCCATGCATTCTTGCTCTCTGTGTATTTTAAGTTACGTTATCGTATCTCAACTTCGTTTTTTTTTTTTAACTCCTGAATTAGTAATTATGAGGATCTAGCATAATTTGACCGAATCTAGCATAAGTTCGATCAGGTTTTGGAATAATTCCGAGCTGTGAGTCTGGCAACGCTGGTGGCGAACGACTTGGTCAACGACTCGCGAAAGAAATCTGAAAATGGTGCGCCGTAATAATAATATTAAAAACAGTTTTTATATAGGAATATTAATACATACGAAAAGCTGTTTAAAGAATGAATTGTTATACTGACTTTACACGTATAAAAACATATACCATATACCAAACAGATTGAGCGATATGATGATAGCTGTTTTGAGACGAGCACTTTCGAAGTCCAACTTCGGGTATCTTCGGAAAACAGTAAACTAAAGCTGCTGGTTCGAACCTCCAAAGCCAACCTTAGTAATCGGGAAAAGATGTACAGATATGTTTTTCCTTCTGTTAAATATCATAAGACATGTTGAAATGGTATTAAGTGTAGAAAAAAGTAACATTGATTGAAATACTTAATGATACAATATTTCGAGACTATGTATTCACACTCTCGTTTCGTCATTGTGATTTCCATACGGAAAAGAGCATTTACGTATGAGCTCAGTTATATTTCAGAAGCAGCTTCCGAAAAGCGGTCATGTTAGCTCAGTGGTACACCACCGAGCGTTTAAATCGTGAGTTCGATACCCGTTCAGGTGAGATTCTTTTATGATATTCTACTTTCCTCAATGCATGAAAATTATGTAAAATAGTTACATTACAATTCATCAGTTGTATATATATTTTCATATCATCAGTTGTATATATCAATTGAATATATATATTCATATCATCAGTTGTATATATCAGTTGAATATATATATTCATATCATTTCACGACATAAGTAATTCTTATCTTTAAAATATAACATCTGATGTATTCACAGAACGTCGGTGTGTTATGTGTGAATATTGAATACAAATTTAAAAAATCGTGTAATAGCAATAAATAAGTTATGTAATGTATTTATTTGCAGCTACTTTCATCGCAGATAACTTCTCAATATTCGCATTACAGCATTTAGGTAGAGCATATCGAAAATCGGATCGTGGTTCAAGACAAAAAACTAGCTAGCCCCAAACTGTCACGTAAGAAATTCACGAATCGCAAAAGTAAAGTGAAGAGATTGAGAGCTGTAATTCCTTAATCGCTCTCTCTCAACTCTCTTTTATCTGCATTTATACATATAAAAGTGTATGTATGTATGTTCCATCATAACTCATGTATGCCTAGAGCAGGGTTTCTCAACCTGGGAGTCGCGGCCCCTAGGGGATCGCGAAGATAGGCGGGAGAGATAAATATAGTTAGAATATAATACCAGAAATTATTTTTAAATATTATTTTTAATTTTGTTCTGATAGGCATACTTTTATTTTTTATACACACTGTAAAGAACAATAAAAAATAAGTCTACTGAACATTTTCAAAGGGTGTAGAATTCGTGTTACTATTCGGTTCAAAGTCTTTTGTCGTCGCGAATTCTGTCGAGAAATTTGAAGCTTAAAATATACAAAACGATAATCATGCCTGTTGTTCTGTATGGTTGCGAACCATAGTCGCTTACTCTGAGGGAAGAACATAGACTGAAAGTATTTAAGAACAATATCCTTAGACGAATATTCGGACCCAAGAGGAACGGGAATGGGGAATGGCGGAAACTTCATAACGAGGAACTACATAATTTATATGGTTTACCCAACATTGTTAGGGTCGTCAAGTCTAGAGGCTTAGGTGGGCAGGTCATGTAGCTAGAATGGAAGAAAGTAGAAACGCTTTCAAAGTCTTGACTGGAAGACCAAACGGAAAACGACCATTAGGAAGACCTAGGCGCAGATGGGAGGACAATATTAAGATGAATCTCGCTGAGATAAGAATACAAAGTAGAAACTGGATCCAATTGGCTAAGGATAGAAGTCAGTGGAGAGCTTTTGTGAACGGGGCATTGAACCTCCGGGTTCCATAGGCCATAGAGTTAGTTAGTTAGTAGTGTTGTTTAAAAATGAATTTAAATCAAAGAGGTATGATATAAAACTAATGAGAACTGTATATAGAAATACTAGAAAAATACACATGAAACAAAACCTGCACATTGAAATACAATTAAAATTAAAACCTAATGAGATACCTAAGCATGGTATAATTTCACTAGTGCAGCAATGCCCGGTTCAATCTTCATGACGAACATTATCAAGCCATTTTCAACTGATAAGCGACTTCTTATCTTTGTTTTAATGTTTAACATAAAAAACACACTTTTGCACAAGTACGATATAACAAATGGAATTATTACTTTTAAAGCAGCAATCACCAGACCAGGATATTCTTCTCTCCTCATCAGGCAGAACTTGTCCAAGTCTTCGTTACAGAAAACCAGTTGCAAAGACTTGTCGCATGATCATTCTATTATTTGGTCAAGAAGTTGTGGGCTTAGATCGGATACGTTAATGGCCTCTTCAATGAAGGAGTTTAACATCCATCTTGAACTAGCACCTTCGTCGTTGGGAATATAGATATTACAGTTACTGTATCCACTGTCAGTGCCGGGCGCCGAAAAAAGGGGCCACACATTTCGGAGGAAGTGTGTTACTCATGTTAGGAAAGTGCATGTGCACATGTGTAAAATAGAAGGAAAAACGTAATAAAATGTGCTCAAAATTAAGGAAAGGTAGGGTTTATTTTGAAAATGTTATTGAGCTTCGTGCCAACCATGGTGGCGTTTCGTAGCTAGTCTGTCGACGTCACTCATATATACGGTGACATCGTACTATACTCTCGCCCCGGGCAATGATTTTCCATGGCACTGTTCACTATAAACAAAAAAATGGATTCTACTATTATAGAAATAGGTATGTTAAAAATCCCACACAAGCTTATTATAAAACAAATTATAAAAGGGTCGCTGGCAAGAGCGTGTGATAAAAGGGGATCGTGATAGGAATTGGATTGAGAAGCACTGGCCTAGAGTAATTTTAACCACATTTCTTATAGTTTCAAAAAAGAGTGCTGTCGGGTTACCTATGGTGAATGGGAGGGGGGTACATATAAAAGATTGCTAGAAAATGATCGATATTAGATTCATAGTTTTCGGGGTCGCTTAGATAAATAGTGAGACTTTCAATTTCGCTTAACTACGATTAAGCTCTCATTAGTAGGGATGGGCACGAACGACTTTTCTTTGAAACTCGACTCGACTCGAAACAGACATCTTTGAGGTCTACTCTTGGACTCGGCGAGAAAAATATCTTCCAACTCGACTCGGATTAGAGTCAAGTCGAACCAAAACGAGCCAAATCCTGTGTGTAGTCCTACCTAGACAATACATAGACAATAATTATTCTATCATCAATTATACTATTGTTACTACAAATAATAATAATAATAATAATAATAATAATAATAATTATTATTATTATTATTATTATTATTATTATTATTATTATTATTATTATTATTATTATTATTATTACAACACCGTGTACAAACATGAACGATAGATGGTTAATAAAGGAATACTAAAAGCCAGTTGACTGCCGACGTCGGTAGTCATGAAGTCTACAAGGCAAGGACATCGTTCATTACCCTAAGCTGTAAGCGTCGGTGGACTACAGATGGTCAACTATTAACCTCTCGCCAGAAATTGGTGGCCCCGCAGCGACGATCCGTGATGGTCCAAGTTCCATTTTGAAAACTTTACTACCAGCGGCAGAGACGCGATGAAACGCCAACGAACCACAAAATTACTCTCCCAAAATATGTTAAAATGCCTATATGTGTGATTTGTTTATATTTAGGTGAATCAATAAAACACAAAACAAATACCCCGGGGTGGACGCGAACTATCAATATTACGATTACTAGACACGCGTTCTTCTGACTTCCCCACGGAAACGATCATAAAAAGCTTGGTTGTTGAAGGATAAATCATTGACGTCTTAATTTAGCCAATCAGACAAACCCCTACATCTCGAGTTCTAGGAGATGATACCGTGAACCGTTTCAGATTTATTGCTTTCTGGTGAAGTACTATCCATGCGCAAAATTTGAGCATAATAGCCGACATGCATCTTTGGTGCCTCTTATCTTTAGTACAATTTTAACCAAAGATGGTGTGGGTCAATGAAAATTTGATCCACGACCCACCATGACCCACTATCACCCACCACCCAAATGACCCATTGGCCCACTCTGACCCATCAACCATCGTGATCCACTCTGACCCACCACCAACTATGAACCACTCTGAACCATTGCGACCAACTCCGACCCACCAAAACCCATCGACATCAACTCTGACCGATGACAACGTCCTCCTCTCCATTGACTAAAGAGATTACACTTGTAATAAAACAAGACTGTGAAATTATCACTTATCGGAGTGTGAATTTCTACCGTCATTGGCTCAAGCACCTCTTTGTTACAATACTGATGGGTCTGACCTTTACGATATATAATGGCAAAGTGTTTCTCATCTTCCGAATTAAAATGAATTTAAATTTATCATATGTAATTATTTCTTTGTTGCCTTACAGACACATTTCAGTAGAAAATAGGGTGAAATTTAAAAGTTTCGAATCAAAGAAAAGTAGACCAACGTAAAAAAAAAAAAAAAAAAAAAAAAGGAGGGAGAGGGAGAGAAACTAATTTTCTATATAATTAAGCATGCCGTACTAATTGAAAATGCCCATGTAATTAAGTTTAGAATACAAATTTTATGGCCATTTTTCTCTAACTTTATGGCTTGATTGCCTTATGCTCGGAACGCTCCATATATTAAACACCAGCTTCAGCAATTATAAATAGAAAGCAGTGGGTATAAAATTCAACAAAAACTTTAGTTTGCATTACTCAATTTTTTTTCAACTAATATCAATCGTTTTCGATTATTTTTACAAATAAACCCACTACCAATTTCCAATATATAGAAAATGCACCCCCGTCCCCCCGCTCATAAAAGACAATTTTAATAAATGCCAGGGCATATTCTCTTTATTTTTAATAAAGAGTTATATGCTGAATTTCAGCTCTCACTTGAACGGCTTGTGAGATACTAAATTTTTCGCAAAAATTCGGACTTCTACTCCCCCTAAGGATATGTATTATAATGAAAGTGACACGCGTATGACAACTTCCCAGTTGGGATTGGAGCCTGATTATATACCAAACGTCAATTCATTTGACTTTGCAATTTGACCGTGATGATTACACATAGTTACTTTCAATTTTTTATGATACATATTATTATTTCATATGTTACTGATGATTCAAAAATATTTTTTCAAGCAGTTAGCTCCTCTAGAATCTCACAGGCTGCAACCCAAAATCCAACTCCTACTATCCTATGACAATCCAAAAGTGACTGAACTTTTTTTTATTAGGAACAAATGACAAAAGAAAAATGGAGATCTTGAAAGTAAAATGTAGAAAAGCACGGTGCCCCCAATAACTACATATTTCTCCGCCCCTTCATTCCGAACTTAAAAATAAAACTTAATTCGAATATGGTTAACTAGTGAATTTATTACAGTTAAATTCCACTCACTACATGCTACAGCTACAACTATGTAACAAAAAATAACAACTGTGAAACATGTTCTGAATTACTATTACATTTCTTACGCTATTATTAAACATATTAGAATAGTAAAAGAGGATTGTTCGTGAAATAGTATATTTGCTCATGATTTTTAACTTTTTCATACGGAAAAAAATTAAAATATTATTCAAGTTTTAAAATTTGCACTCTGCAAATATGTTGCCCTCTAGGCAATGGGACTAATGTGGACTAATGGGAAATGCTGCACTGTTATGGGGCGTTTACACTTGGTCGATTTAGTCGCACGACTAAATCGACTCGCTGCATTTGCCGACAAATCGAAGCAACTAGGCCGAATCAGATCGATGAATGTGTTCAATTATTTCAACCACAGAAAATAGAACGTCTTTCAATTCAGTTGCCAGTCGATTAGTCGCCTTCGATCAACAAGCGATTAAGTTGAAGTCCCGTTTACACGGTCGATTAAGTTGAAAGTGACGTCAATTCAACTGAATCAAACGCAAATCGACTAAGTGTGAACGCCCCATTACGATTCGATTCTAATATCGGTTGATTTCGATATCTTTATGTCGCTACGTAACCACCCTGGGTGCTAATGGGAGCTTAATTGGACTTGAATTGAAAGTAGAGCTATTCACCTAAGCGACCACGAAACTATGGATTCAATACTAATATCGACCCGTTTCTAGCATTTTTGATATGTATCCCGACAGTACTCTTTTTCCAGACTGTAAGAAATATAGTTAAAATTGCTCTAGATATATCAGAATTATGTTGAAACACACACATAAATCCACTTTTATATTCTG
Source organism: Thermobia domestica (assembly GCF_964235325.1). NCBI lineage: Eukaryota > Metazoa > Arthropoda > Insecta > Zygentoma > Lepismatidae > Thermobia > Thermobia domestica. The sequence goes on from NC_137455.1 coordinate 321,669,344, forward strand.
TATAAATAGAGAGTGAGCGAGCGAGCGAGAGAGAGAGGGCGACTCAAGGAATCACTACTTCCACATTGCAAAAGCATATATCAGGAATTGAATTGAAAATCTATGTAAAGACTTTCTGCTGTGGCATGCTTCATAAGGACAGTTCCAGTCTGCTCACGTGACCTTTGGGGTTCATGAATTTTTTTGCGAGCGTTCCGACTTTGGATTCTCTGTTTATACCCTCTGTTTATGCATCGAATAACTTTTCAAGAACATAAATGACATTCTGTATTATGAATGTTGAGAATTACTCTCTATATGACAAATAGCTGCAAATAAATACACTACATGATTTATTTATTGCTATTGAACGAGTTTCTTAACTTGTATTTACATCCTCATATATAATACCGACCTACTGTGAAAATTATCTCAGATGTTATATTTTAAACATAATAATTACTATGTTCTGCAATTATTATGTTATATATAAACAACTTATGTATTTTAATGTAATTATTTTATATAATTTTTCATGCATTGCGGAAAATATAATTTTAAAAAAAGTATAGACCCAGATGAGAATCGAACTCAGAACCTTATGATTTGAAATCCGACAGCTTACCAATGAGCTAACACAAGGACTTCTAGAACTAAGCTTCTAGCGATGTATAACGGATCTCAAGATAATTATGACATTCATATCCATTACAAACGCTGTTTCTGTTCTACTTTGACTTTTATTTTAGTACTCAGGCGATAATTATGTTCTATTTCTTAACTTTGAGAATTCTTTTACATATGGAAAGATTCTTTAACGTATTTAAATGTTCCATTACGTATAGAGAGCTAAATGACAAACAAGCATGTGTTCACATTAATAAAAGGTTTCGAAATATTGTATCATTAAGTATTTCAATCAATGTTGCTTTTTTAAACACTTGGTAACAAGTCTTATTATATTTAAAAGAAGAAAAACACATCTGCAAACTTTTTCCCGATTGCAAAGGCTGGCTTGGAGGTTCGAACCTGGCTTACTTTTTCCCGAAGATACCCGAAGCTGGACTTAGAAAATTTTTGCCTCAAAACACCAATAAAGAATGCGCTCAACCTTTTTGAGACAAGGTGTACAAACCGTGTCGTACGGTTGTACGTTTCTCAAACAAATCCTACTAACAAACTCAAAGTGCTTGCAAACTACATTATAAAGACATATGCTCCTGTCTGGTTCGACAAAAAGAGATATCAATCAGTGAAATATGGACCTAAACATATTTTGAAGGTAGTTCAAAGAATTAGACATTTCCCAAACAACATTAAAAGAATCATCGATCCTGTGATTGAGAGAAACGCGTTCTTCTATCATCCAGAGAACATATTGTTGGCTATGACAGTGGATGAAAGACAACAAGTACGATAGTTGGGTTACAGGAGATTGCTCGAGGCAAGAAATCAAGATCAGAAGGGGAAATCTGTCAGAACTTATGGCACCTTCAACAAATTTTGATACCACGGACTACACTGACCTGATAGATTGGAGAAAATGTAAGCTGTGTCCTCTTCTAGTGCTCGAAAGCTTAACAACAGAAACTATCTTTATCACTTATATATGACAAATCTGGTCATGAGTTTGACTTCTTAAATTTTCCATGTCATACTCAGGAAGTTGAAAGACGTGTCAAACTTGTTACAGAGTATGCCAGAAAAGTGTGAGGGCAAAAAACAGAAATGGCTACATTAGAGCAACTTTGCTCTCAAGACTCACAATGCCAAAATTTGATAAAAAGAAATCTGATTTAAGGCAACGTCCTTGACTAAATCAACATAATTTAGTACTGCCTAGTTGGTAGGATGGTTGGATGGGATGTGGGTGGAACTCGAATTACAGCCACCTTCTCGTGGTGAGTTCTGGGCCATTTCATTAAAAGAAAAAAAAAAGTTAAGAAATGGACGAAGAGTGCAAAATCATTATGAAAATCAAACATGACTTCACACAACTAAAATAAAATACGTAGACGCTATAGAAATGAAAAAAGTAATCTGTATATTTCTTGCGTAAAGAAAAATTTTGGTGTTTTTAATAATTCTTTTTCAAATTTTAGACCGTTTGCGCGAACTGAAGATCCAACGTGTGATCTTTTTCGTTACTTTTCCATTGATTAGTATGCAAATACGCAACTTTTGAGCTCCATTTGAATTCGATACTCGAAAATTTGATTTTTCGCTCCATCCTAAAACATACGAGGCGTGTTCGGAAAGTAACCTCCAATTGGTCACTATGCGTGATGTAGTGGGGGCAGTGTTACCATCTTTGCACAGACATGCGCGGTACATCAGTCTGCATCCAGCCGTGGTAGAGTGAAGTTTGTCTTATCACTAGTTCCACTTTTGTAGCATCTCAAAATGTGTGCTGCAATAGAAAACTCCGCCAAGTGCGATCTGTTATATGTTTTCTTACGGCAAAACAATATTCGCCAGCAGTTATTCATCGGGAACCTTGTGCCATGTATGGCCCAATGTGACGAGTGAAGTTGTTCGTGAAAGGGTTCATTCATTTAAAAGTGGGCGAACAAACATTCATGACGAAGAGAGGAGTGGCAGGCCATCAGTGGTCACTGACGAACTTGTTCAGAAAATTGATGGAAAACGTTTCATAGACTCGGAAGAAGTGGCTTGGATCACAACGCTTTGATAGTGATGAGGGGTTAAAAGATGGAGTCACAGGCTGGCTCAAGACACAGACGGGAGATTTTTATGTTGATGGAATTTCTAAGCTAGTGCAGAGATATAATAAGTACTTGAATGTTTATGGAAACTATGTTGAGAAATAGAGCAAGGAAGTAGTTTTCAGATGTGAATATTAAATTTTTCTCATTGACTTTGGTGTTTCTTTCTTAATCAATCGGAGGTTACTTTCCGAATGGCCCTCACAGTTCTATCACTTAACCCTCCAATTAATTCAAGCATGCCATTAAGTGTTCATTATTAGTTTAATACTACTCATGGTTTATATATTAGTGCGGTATACAAAGAATACAAGCATTATAAAGCAAGTAATAACATGCATTTTGACGCTGGATAACATTTAAGATTACATAACTAGAGTTAAACGAATGTAAGCATACAGCACAAGTTGAAGAAGTGCTTCGTTTTTTCACAAGAAACTTGCGCCCTCCTTTCTCATCCATGATGTAACAACCGCCTTGGTAGTCGGGTTGATCATCTGACTCCGATTGTTGTTGCATATGCCTATTAGAAGATTACTAAGTGTTAGTAATTGTTAGTTTGTTAGGTGAAGGTGTGAAAAACGGAAATCATTAGACTTACAAGTTCATCAACCAGGTACAAGTATTGACTTCCTGCCCTAAAAGAAAATAAACTGCTTTGAAAATTCAATGAAGTAATGCAAAAGTTATATTTATGTGTAATTATAGTGATTCTAGTGATCTCATTATTATACATTAGAACAATTACTAGAAATGTAGGAAAACTATCATAAGCAACATTTTTTTTTTAAATTTAAAGGTAAGTCTAAAAAGAAGAAGAATTTAGGAAAAAGTCATCATATGCTTGATGATCAAGTACTTTGTTGTGCTACTGTCATCTCCGTAAGTAGGCTTTAAATCACAAAATATGCCAAAGCGAGTTTGCGCATGAACTGAGGAATTTTTTGGGGCCGTAATTAAGAAATTTGTTGTAGGTTCAAACTTTCCTGATTCCATCGTGTGAAACGAAATGCTTGTGAGCATTTTCTACTTATGTACGCAATAGTTTGAGACCATAAGCATCATTCAGCATAGGCACCAGTAACCCCCACAAGAAAATTGCTGTATAGTTTGATCAGTGCCGGATTTAGGTTTTGATGGGGCTCTAAGCTATTGAAAAAAAAGCTCGTATATGTCAAGCTTTACGAGCTCTTTATACATCAAGCTTTGTTTTTCAGCGACAAAATATCACCGTTTTTTACGTTTTAATATATTTTATAGACGTAATGGATATCTAAATTGAAACAAGGGCCTATTATAAGTAAGGCTGTGAAACGGGGGTTCCATTATATGTGGAGCTGATAATTGGGGTCTCATTACAAGTGAGGTTGATAAATAAAGCTCTATTACTTGCTTCATAAAAACCTAGTACTTAACAATACAAAACATCATTGTTGTATGTGCGTTTTATCTTATTTGCTTTTCTTTGTTATTTGAAAATTACATTACAATAAGTTTTTTCTTTAAATTTTTTGGGCCCCCAAGCGAGTGGGGCCCTAAGCTATAGCTTGTTTAGCTTATATGTAAATCCAGCACTGAGTTTGATCGCCATAGGCCTTCTTATCCTACTCTTTTCAGATAAAAAAACCTACAAAAAAAAAAAAAAAACATGTACTACTAATGCCAATTCAATTTGCGCTATGAAAATACATTTTTTCATACTTGATACAAACCGCTATAGAAGATAGAGGTTGGTGAGGCCTGTAAAATTTCACAAAGGTCAGGTTGACGAAATTGTTGTTTACTTTCACTTAAGAATTGCCTCTTTTATCTTTAGTAAAGTCAGAGTTAAGCAAAACCTCTTCTATACCTTTCGTAAAGGTAATGCTTAATATTACCAAAATAGCGAATAATAACTATCTGATATTCTCCATGAATACATTTTATTCTTTCCCGCAATTGCTTCTTTGTTCCATTTCCACTTACGACTAAGGTATCCTCGTCGCCATAAGTGCCTTTACATCGCAGTGACGGGTATGTGACCGCGCAGTACTCCAAGGAAGGGATGGTTGTATAAGAATTTGTGATTAATTTTGAAGAGTTTTTATTTTGACTAGGGAATTAACATAGGTGAAGGGAGTAAAGACACAGATTTGAAGCATCAGTTCACTGCTATTGAAGCATCAGTGCACGAAAAGATTCGTATTCTCAGTTTTTCTATTTATTGTTTTATATGTTAAGTTAAACACCACAATATGTATCACTGATATCGCAGATCGTATTATTTTTTAAAATCGTGTTTGTAACCTATTGTCAAAACATTCACCTCCAGACATGATGTAGAGAGAAGAGAAAGAGATACGACATCTGTAATATATGTATATGTGATTCACTAAGTAACTGTAGAAATTAGTTAAAGGACAGATAAGAGAGCGAAAAGGAGCTCTAGAAGTCTGAACTTTTTAGAAACGTCCTAGATAGGTGAAAATATAGTTAAAAATTGCCAAAGGTATCATGTAAATTACCTCTCTTTTCTTATATTCTAGTATACTTTTCCTTTCACATCCAAACATCTCTATTCAGAATTACGAGATAAAGGTGGAGAGAGAAACATTCCCATTTCAAGAATTATATCAGGAAAAAAATCTTTTGACTTAGACTAGATTCGAACTCGCAACCCTTGCATCCATGGCTCAGCGCTCTACCGATTGAGCTAACAACTACTGTTGAAAAAGCCAGATTTCTACAACTACCGGTTGCTGAATGGTGTGTATTAACCAAGTTTGCCGAGATAATTGCTTCATATAGCTATAATAATAATAATAATAATAATAATAATAATAATAATAATAATAATAATAATAATAATAATAATAATTATAATAATAATTATAATAATAATAATAATAGTAATAATAATAATAATAATAATAATAATAATAATAATAATAATAATAATAATAATAATAATAATAAAGCAGAAGAACAACATAATCTAAAAAGTCACATATGTTAAAAGTTTGACGTGCAGAGTAAGTCCTAATATGAGATTTTATTAATTATATATAATAAATGTAAGCGTGGTTTATTCGTGTGTGCTACTCAAACTGCGCAACTCACTACCTAGTCCCATAAGGGTTGTACGCTTATGGTACAGTAGCCTTGCGTCCTCCAACCGTGAAGAATGTTTCTGTTTGAACCTATGCGTGCCCAAAGAGGAAGGAGATTGAAAGAAAGAAAACTGGTTTAGAAGCGTGTCTTTCAGCTACTACTCTATACAAGACGTGCATCTACGACTTAACGTGGAACCCGAACCACACGACTCCTGACGGGAATCGAAACCCATATCACCTCTAGTTCTATCATGGGAGACACAGGAACATGTAAAAATAATCGAAAATTTCTTCTATCTTTCTGATAAAGAAAATAAAGTTGATACCAGATATAAATAACGAAAAAACATATGAATTTAAATGTAAAATTTGAGTCCAAAATACCCACTTATAAACAACTGCTGAATTTTAGAAAATAAAGACATGTAAATTGAAGTTATGTGATTAACTTGGAGCTTCAAAAACCAACACCCAGAAACCGCTGTGTAAAGTCTAACTGATGCAAATTTTTTTATTGCATAACTTGCTTTCGTCTAGGCGGGAGTCCGCCCCCAGACGCTTGCATTTGCTCTTTCTCCGACCTCTCACTTCTCATATCCCTAAGACCTCTGATCTTAAGTGGTTTCGAGATATGGCTATCTTATTGTAACAATTTCAACTCCCAACTTTGACTTCCTGCTGTTTTTCTTCTAACCGTAATATATATACTCTTAAGGGATTTTGGAATATGGCCAATCTATTTTACCAATTACAATTTAAACCTTTTTTTTCTAAGGAAAAATGAAAAAACGCAGAAACATGTCTTTAATTGTTTTACTTGCAAAACCTAAACACCAATTTTCGTTCCCGGCGGGAGCTCATGTATTTCGAATTCCACGTTAATCAGTAGGTTAACGTTTCATATAGCTTCGCTACTGAATGGGACGTTAAACTCAAAATCAACTCAACCAATTTTCATGTCAATAACCTTAACGATTTTCGAGTTATGACCATCCAATTATAACAATTGTAACTTTACCCTATTTTCTTCCTTTCTAGGGCAAATATCATAAAAACGCTTACATACATATCTAATTATTTTAAATGAGAAGTCCATATACCAAATTTCATGTCGTTAACACTCAAAGATTCCAAGGTATGGGCATTTTAAGATAATTGCCACTCCTCTTTCTCCCTTTTCCCTTCAAATTTCCAAATATTCTTCTTTTAGTGGAACCTTACATTACAAATCATATGCCCTTTCTAAACTTCAAGTTTCTAGCTTAAGCGGTTTGGCCTAGCGTTGATCAATCAGCCAGCCAGAACTTGTTATTTTATATAGAAAGATACATAATAAAGCAAATTAATGACAAAAATATTACTACAAAAGCAATATAGCAAAGAACTCATATACTGTGTTAAAATATGTAGATATTCATTCATTTGGTAAATTTCATAAAACTAAGGGCACAAGCTTAGCGTACGTGCGTTTGGCGTGGGAGACCCAGGTTCGATTCCCGGTGGGAGCTCATGTGATTCGGATTCCACGTTAACCAGTAGGTCTACATATCATATAGCCTCGGTGCTGAACGGGATGTTAAACTCAAAATCAGCTCAGCTCTGCTAAGGGCATAAGCAGCGTGGACCTACGGCCTTTTGGGTCCAACCACAGATGACAAAATTACACTCCTATTGCTTTACAATTGCTGTAAATCTCCCTGCTTTGGAAATGAACGGAACTTGACATTCGCTTCACCAACTTTTCTATTTCGTGTGTTCATTTTAAAGCCGTACACAGCGCATGAGGGCATTGCTAAAGTTTTCAAAGTCAATGTAAGAAATACAGATGAGTTCTATTTACACAATGTGTACAGTAGAAAATATTCAATAATATTCCACATAGAAAATATCATACACAACAGTGTGTAAGAAATTCATCAAATGTTTAAAAATCAAAGAAAACGTACTTCAACACAAATGCAATTAAAACCTGACTCTGAGAGCGCAATAATGTTATCTTGTTCGAAGGGTCAGTGATTTTGTGCCGAACAGGCTGAGCGTGGGCTTACCCTGCCTTATGTTTCGCAACATTGCTCTTGGTCAGGTGGTTTATTGCTTGTGCCTTTAGGTATTTGCCCTAAAGCTATACAGCGAGTTGTGTGCGTTCTTCCTTCCCTGCCCCTCGCTGGCGAAAATATTATTTGCTTTTCATGCATTAGGATAAGGGGCAAGACAGCTTGCGACCTTGGAAGGGAGCTTCAAGCAACCTTGGGAAGGGAGTAACATATAAAATGATCGAAAATGACAACCGGTGTTCATGTAGAGTTCATAGTTTCGAGGTCGCTGAGATGGTTAGGCGTAAAGCTATCAGCTATTTTCTGTTAGTGATTTCTTCATATAACCAAGTTAACGAATCAGTGATAGAACGTTCACCTCTGGTGCTTGGTGTCACGGGTTCGATCCCAGTCCCCGCCAAGTGAACTTTGTGGTGGATAAACACAGTGTGCATGGGTTTTCTCGGAGTTCTCCCGTTTCCTCCCACTTTCTTCATTCCACCATTTCATTCATTATTCATCATCACCGTCTCCTTTAGCCTAACCGGCATAACCGCGGGACGTAAAACTCAAAGATTTCATTTCATTTCATTTTCAAGTTAACGAACCTTGACTTACCTGCGTACAGTGATTGGTTAGTGTGTCCTCGATGGCTATTTTTACTTTTTCCATGATCATCCCATACCATACAGTATTTGTTATGTTTTGAAAAAGCTTGATTCTATCAATTCGTTAAACAACAATGTTTCTTTTTTTTTCTAATCATGTTTCTTAGTATTATCCTCTTCATTCTAACTAATTTAAATATTTTCAATAATTCAGAATTTAGACTAAAAAATGTTACAATGATCAAGAATTGTATAAGAAGAGGACTCTTCATTTCTAATCATTGTCATAACCGGAAGGGAAAGCTTTAAAAAAAATTGAAATAACTTAGCAGACGTAGAAAATCGACGGAAATAATAAACATCAACTATTAGTTGACTCTTAGAAGTATAGTATATAGTTCTCAACTCAAGTAGAAGATGCACTCTTTGCTTCATGAAAATAATAAACATTTTCCAAAAATAATTACAGAAAAGTAATTTCATGACATTTACTGAGCGAACGTAGGTTACTGGTTAGCGTTGACCTTTGTAATTGGGAGTCTCCAGGTTCAAATTTCGATACGAGGCATCCTGACTAGTGATTTTGCAGTACCACTGGGCGAATACCGGGATACTTTTAATACATAAGCTTTGGGAAATTTTCTTGAAAACTTTGTTCTTATGTTGTTAATGTTTCAGTGTGAAATGGCATTTTGCTGCATGGAAAATATTTTTAGTAAACAAAATATAGTAGATGAATGGTTAGTATAAGGGACTCCTACTTGTTTTCTTTAGGTTCAAATCCCGACTGTTCTTATTGATTTTTTCTTTTAGTTACGCTCATATGTTGCGCTCCAGAAGTTCAATTTTGAATTAAATGTAGTCGCAGCTAGTTTAAACTGAAATTATTTTCAAAACTTTTTGCTATTATATGTTTTTGTTTTACTTGCGATGTTTCAACTTTGATATTAGATCTTAGACCTTAATGTAACTCATTTTCCTACGTCATATTATGATGAATGTTTTCATAACAACGATAGTCGGGCGGTAATACAGAATTCCATTGTTACTGCAGGGCCGGATCTTGAATCCTGCGAACTACGCGTTCGCAGGAGGCGCCAGGTGAACAGGGCACCAAATTAGAAAAATGAATTTTGTTTTAAATGTAAATATTCATTTTAAAAATGTTATGATGAAAAATTTTCCTCATATAGCTTCGAATAAATATTGTACAGACTGAGATACAGATAAAATACATCAAAAGGACAATAAAGTCGAATCTTCGCTTGGTTGGCTGTAAAACACCCCTTTACAAATGAAATGGACTCGCACATCAATTTCTTGCTGTATTGTACTGTGGAGTTACAACCACAGTTATTTGCTCAATTATCAGTTCTTTACTGAAAGAATGTGGGGATAGCACTTTGCATGGCAAGAGAGAAAGTACGTGGGGATCTGAGCAGTACAGCGCTGAAGTAATTAATTGGGGATGAATGAAATGAAATTCATGTTTTCTAATAGAAGAAATCACAGAGACACAAAGGTTAGGAAAGGAAAGGGTTTTACTGTACCTCAGCCATTTCGATATGATGAGCCTCTTCAAATATCGGGTGAAGCCTTATCCTCCAATTCGTTGAGTGTTTCCGTCTGGTATCGATCCCGGACCTCACGTTCGAGAGTGAAGAACCTCTCGACCTCAGGGCAACAGCTCCCAGATGTCCTGGCCTCTTCAGAATGACACCTCTGTCATGCAATGGTTGGTGAGGGCCCAGGCGTGCCGACCGTCTTTCAATTGCTGCTACGACGACTCTTCTGAATAGGAGTCCAAAGTGTGTTTCTGGCGGCTTCTGTCACACTTCTCACCTCGAGGGTCCCGTGTCCCCTGGTTTTGTTCTACTTCTTTGCTTTCGCTTCTTCCTGGTGCTCCGCACGTGGGTGACCAGCTCATCACAATTATCTTGGTCAATAGGGAAGTTTGTTAATTGCTGAAACGGCGTGGCTGAGCTTGTTTTGATGAAGTTACGGAAACTAGGAAGAGAATGGTAAGCATGAATTTGTATTGGGATGAGGTGACAACATAGGGAAGTATCTTCTTTATTATTTAATAATTACAATTTCTTGTTTGAAGAACAATAACAACATACAGGGAGAATTCAAAATAGGCGCTAAGCCTGATATCCTCTAGAAATTGATGCCAATGCCACACTCACAAGAGATGCTAGTTTGAGGAAAATTTCCATGGCACAGGATAGATCTTTTAAAGAGGGAAAAGGGATATTTTACGAATATGAGATAAAATCAATGTAAATTTAGCTTTCCAACAGATGTTGTATTAAGCACTATGACCGTAGAGCTAAAGACTGGTATTCTTTCCCCAATCCCACCATATGCACAAAATACAAATATAACAGTCTCTTCATTCCTTTCTCAACAGTTAAGGGTTGAGAAAGATCACCGTAAATGAAATGCACATTATCAAAGTTGAAGCAAGCATGGGCACCCAAAAGGGGACGAAAGGGCCGGGCCCCACCTGGCTTACGATAAGTATAATGTATATGTATAATTTCTTAAGATTTTCTTAATACAAATAAAAATACCAACGTAATATAGTAACGAGGGAGATGACCCCCCTAAAAACATTCTTCGGGCCCCCATGCAAGCAAGTAGGCTTTCTTGTCCATTCGTCCAGGGAGTGGAGCGAATACTAAGAAAAGACGGGCGGTACAAATGGGTTCTTTAAAAATCATTTCTGAGGGAAATTTTAACTTAAGTTCCTAATGACTCACAATCGCTGTCCAGTGCTTAATGGTCACTTTGTTAATATCTATTAGTCATTTGTCATTCGTCAAGATTTTCATTTCTATCCTAAGTCATTTTGTTTTTGTTTATATTTTTAATTTATAATGATGTGTGCTTTCACTTTTTAATAGTACTTTGTTTTTCATGTAATAATAATGACCAACAATATAAAACCAAGTGAGCATTTTATCGGAAAAGAAAGCTACAAAACGTGAAAGAAGATAAGAGGCAACCGAAGGCTCTAAAAAAGTTTCTTTCGAGTGCTGGACAAAATTAGACAAATATTGAGGTGGGGAGTTGTCAATATCAGTCACTGTTAACGAAGCATTTGCAGGTCGACATTCTTTTGAAGCTGACAAATTTATTTTAACCTGATTGCAGTAATTTAATTGTTGAATTAAAATGGAACGATACGGTCATTTCGGTTACGGATCTGAATTAAATTTCATGTATTTCAAAATTTGTTTGAATACAATTAGTTTTCACGTGGCATATAAGTATATAACTTGAAAGGATATAATCGAAAGCGACGAAAGGTCATTTGGATGACAAGTATTTTTTTCAGTACTCTCACTTTCAATCACAGCAGCGTATACAGATGCTCGTTTTATTATGACAGATAACAATAATTATTAATCCATTCTCTGCTAATAAATTTAGATGGAGCGATATTTTAAATTAGTAATAATTCTAATGCAAAGTAGAGTTTTGATTATTAGTTACTTGTGTTCAGGGATGTAACGACATAGGTGCTACGGATGCGCAAGGGGCCAGGTCGAGACAGAAATTTCCAGACAAAATTCGAGTCGAGACACGGCTCTTCCAATAGAGAAATATACATTTTTCGAGTCGAGCCATCACTTTTACAGCACATTTTCAGACGAGACAGCCACAAATCTTGTATCGTGCGCATCCCTAATAGGTGCAGTTTTCTATTCACAAAACATCTTCCGGGGGGCACACTTAGTAGGACCACTGCTGGTACTCTTTTATTTATTATTATATTATAGACGTATTATTTTGATCTCCTCCCGGGGGGAGTGGCCCCCTAAAATATGTGTGGACGAAACACTGAACAGGCAGTCTGAGAGTCTGGATCCCCCAATTAGCATAATTTCAGGGGGCAAATACACAAAATTATTTGCATTTTGTAGGCTATTCCGAAAAAATCTTCGGACCTCAATGGGTGCATCATTACTTGTGTTTACATTGTGTTACTGCCTGATTTCGAACGTCTATGTTGGAAAGAAACATGAAAGAATTGAATTGTTCTATAGGCATAAGGGGTCCTGAAAAGAATTTTTGCGGAGAAACATGATTTTAAAGTTCTGCCACTGATCGGGGACAAATTACATATAAATTAAGACACACTTTTGTCATTTGTTGTGTATTGAACTAGTGTAACTAAAATTAATAAAGAATTATTTGAAATCAAGTATATCTCAAGAACGATTAAATGGACTAGCTTTGATGGCCATTGAAGATGACATTCTGAATGAAATTGATATGGATGCAATAATAAGAGATTTTGCCAAATTGAAAGCCAGAAAAGTGTCTTTATAACATGAACTTTACAGTAACAAAGAAAACGAGAAATTAAGCTAATTACCATATTTGTATCACTAGAAAACACTATTTAAATATGCTTTTAATGAAGTGTAAGAGCATATCTCTTTGTCAAAATCAAACCTGTGATAATGGTAGACTTGAAGCTCATTAGTTTTATTCTATTTCGACTTTTATGTTTCAACTGTATTTGTCAAAATACATCTTAGGTATACATTTTAGTTGTTTCCTGTGCTTATTTAATAATAATAATAATAATAAAAAGATATAAATTATTAAAACTGGAACTTTGGTCATGATTCATCCACAGTTAATTAGGTTTAATTTTGCCATCTTCCTCTAATACTCACTGGAAGACTGAATTATTATATATTGAAGAAATTTGTAATTGTAACAATTATCTGAAGAATTTTTGTCCATTACAGCATTCAATTATTTTATTATCATATAGGCGGGGCGCCTAAATATTATTTGCTCACAGTTACGAAATGTCTACACCCGCCCCTGTTACTGTTATATATATATATATATATATATATATATAGAGAGAGAGAGAGAGAGAGAGAGAGGGACAAAGTTTTGACTCAGAAAAAGTACTGTTGAACGTACGATGCTACATGGGCTCCTGGAGGGTGCACAATTTACCCCTAAAAATGCTTTCGATCACTGAAATAAATTCCTGCCTACGCCCCTGTAAAGCAGTAACTTTGAGTAGCACGCACGAATAAACCACGCTTACATTTATTATATATAATTAATAAAATCTCATATTAGGACTTACTCTGCACGTCAAACTTTTAACATATGTGACTTTTTAGATTCTGTTCTTCTTCTACTTTATTATTATTATTATTATTATTATTATTATTATTATTATTATTATTATTATTATTATTATTATTATTATTATTATTATTATTATTATAGCTATATGAAGCAATTATCTCGGCAAACTTGGTTAATACACACCATTCAGCAACCGGTAGTTGTAGAAATCTAGCTTTTCTAACAGTAGTTGTTAGCTCAATCGGTAGAGCGCTGAGCCATGGATGCAAGAATTGCGAGTTCGAATCTAGTCTAAGTCAAAAGATTTTTTCCTGATATAATTCTTGAAATGGGAATGTTTCTCTCTCCACCTTTATCTCGTAATTCTGAATAGAGATGTTTGGATGTGAAAGAAAAAGTATACTAGAATATAAGAAAAGAGAGGTAATTCACATGATACCTTTGGCAATTTTTAACTATATTTTCACCTATCTAGGACGTTTCTAAAAAGTTCAGACTTCTAGAGCTTCTTTTCGCTCTCTTATCTGTCCTTTAACTAATTTCTACAGTTACTTAGTGAATCACATATACATATATTACAGATGTCGTATCTCTTTCTCTTCTCTCTACATCATGTCTGGAGGTGAATGTTTTGACAATAGGTTTCAAACACGATTTTAAAAAATAATACGATCTGCGATATCAGTGATACATATTGTGGTGTTTAACTTAACATATAAAACAATAAATAGAAAAACTGAGAATACGAATCTTTTCGTGCACTGATGCTTCAATAGCAGTGAACTGATGCTTCAAATCTGTGTCTTTACTCCCCTCACCTATGTTAATTCCCTAGTCAAAATAAAAACTCTTCAAAATTAATCACAAATTCTTATACAACCATCCCTTCCTTGGAGTACTGCGCGGTCACATACCCGTCACTGCGATGTAAAGGCACTTATGGCGACGAGGATACAACTAACTTAAACACTAAGTTACATCAATATCTGACCACATCTGACAATTAAGGTACAATTCCAACACACTACTCCCAAAATTAATATTGCATAAAACTTTCATTTACTACATCAACAAATTGTTTTCACACAATACATCCTCTTATAGCAAAATATGTGCTATATTTGACAATATTTTCAATAAATCTCATTAGTTATACTCATGGCAAACGTTTTTTTAAATCTCATTCTTGATTGTGCTCTTATGAGTTTGTTGACTCACATCATCAAAATATTTCGAACAGTAAGAGATGAAATGAAGCTCATATTAAAATAGAAACTATGGTTTAATTATTATTGGTATTAATTGATTGTTTTTCTCCTTACCTTATTACTCTCGTTGTTTGAGTCTCTGGTTGTTTTTTATGAGGCCTGTTGGCAGAGTCAAGAAGCCCACTGAGTGCTACACGTCTAAACACTCCTCCATGAGCTTCCTTTATGTAGGTCATCAGTTGACGAACGTCACAATATAGTGCCTTAAGAAAGGAAACAATGTCAAATTAATTATCAGAACGTAGAAATATATGTTACAAAATAAAAATTGTACGAACATTTTGTATTTCTGATATCTGAAATAATTTCCGATTTATCAGATACTTTTACTGAGTATTTGTTTTCAAAAATTCAAATAATTCAATTCTATACCCTTCCCTTAAAGTGTACTTTCCACTCTAACATAGTTTTATGGGGGGAGGGTATAGGATTGTAAAACCCCCTTCATAATAGTTTTTCAAAAAACATTACTTCGTATATAAGTTTCACTCATGTTGAAACTATAAGCATCTTACTGCAACATATGTTTTAAGCCTCTATGATCCTTGAAATGGATATTCGCTAAACTATCGGAAACTATTTCAACTACTAGAAATACAAAAAAGGTTAGTAAATTTAAAAATCAAATTAACCTATTCTGTAATAATTGGAAGAAGAATTTCTATTTTAAATGTGGAATATACTCATCCTTATAAATAATCTTTAATTCCTTGTGGTTCAAACCCAGACAGGGTTATTTACTGGAGGCAAGAAGCGGTTGAAACATAGGACAAAATGATCAAAAATTATGAAAATAATAAAGCATATATTATCAAAGCTGTCAAACATATAATATGAGCGTTCTGAAATGGCAGTCTAGAGTCATTTAGGACTTAAATTTACTGACGATTCTTCATTATTTCGAAGACTAGACTATATATATTCTCAACAACTTTCATATTATGTGGTATTTTCAACTTTTTACACTACATTTTCCTGCGTTTTAACCACTTTCTTGAATATAACAAGGAACTCCGTGAGGGTTTAAAGCATAAGTCACAGAACAATTTCACGAAAATAAACATAAATGTAATTTTTAGTGTACGAAATACTTCCATATTATTCTTGATGTTATTCTAATGTATATTTTCTAAAGCATATAGTTTATATATCTAACGTATATACGTTTTTAAATTTCTTGAATAAAAGAGTTTTTAAATGTTATAGTTTCCTATACATCGGAAACAGCAATATGGTTCTTAAATACAAAAGTATTAGCCATTAATCAGTTTTCTCTAATTATTACATACTACTAATTAAATAATAATAAGTACGTTTATCTATGTTTAGCTCTTTTTTCGATTTCTAATAGTGTTCTGTTAACTTGAATAATGTACTATAAGTTTTACGTATTGAAATATTGTCCTTTATTACAGTTTATTGTCCTCTTGAACTTTTTACAAAATAATCCAGGAATACAAAAACTTCTTTAGGGGTTACACTTGAGTCACCCCTGTACCCGATTCCAGCCATGAGTTAATAAAATCTAAGATTAAAATAATGAGCATTTTCTTTTACCCGATTTTAGTCCAAGATTTTGTTCTCGAGTTTTGGCTGTTTTAAAATTTTTCTCACAAATGTTCGGCTTATCATAACGCTAAAAGGCATCATTTCTACACTAGGTTAGTTTATAGTTCTTGTCTTATCTTAGTGTCAGAAATCACTTCCCAAACGTTCTTTAGTTTAGGAAGTTGTTTAAACACACAATTCTTTAGAGCACACTGTATATTTGGAGGACTACAAATTAGATTATTATTATTATTATTATTATTATTATTATTATTATTATTATTATTATTATTATTATTATTATTATTATTATTATTATTATTATTATTATTAAAATCTTATTTTACAAACTTTTAACAATATTATTTACACTTAGAATATAGGTATGTTTTTGTTAAAAAGGAATATGAAATAGTCCTTTAGATTTGAGTATATAATGGTAATTTAGTGCATTATCACCTAATGACTGAAATTTGTAATTTATTTTTACAGCAAATGGCGTGAGTGCTAAGTTCTAAGATTCTGTTTAATTCTCTAGTTCCTAGTTTACACAAAATACTGAAAAATGAAGTTGTTTCTTTGAGGTTCCAACAATAATCCAAGTGAGTGCATTTTTAATTTAATATTACGTTTATATTGAAACAGAAAACAGCAAGAGTGAATGAAAACACCTAATGTTGAAGGAATAAAAATGAAATGTAATGTTTATCCTCTAAATATACAAGAACAAAATGGAGATTTTATACGAGCAAACAGGTAACACTTACAAAACCACAGAACAAAATCGGCGTATAACAACAAAGACGACAGCATAATTAAAAGAAAGTTAATAGCAAATGTGAAGAAAAAGGTTTATCTTGGATCTTAGGCACAAAGTATGGACCCGAAGTGGTAGGCTAATAGAAAATTGATTTGTGATCATTAGTTTATTACTTAATTCACATGCATTTTTTACTTTATTAAACTATTAAAAAACAACAAATAAAATGATTTTTTTCTTTTCTTAATATGTTTTATTGTTGAAAGTTAGCTTTACAGATGAGTCAATAGTACTGATAACAGGAAAATCATAAGCCGTTTGTAGCGATGTCATGGAGAGTAACTAGTTTCGAAGTGTTCCAAAGAAACTATTGAATAGGTCTGGTAAAGTTATAATATGGAGAGTGGTATCTATGGAAAGTGCAAGGGAACTATTTTGTTGAGAATAACCATGAAAAAGGAATAATAAGAGTATGTATAAAATGTTTAATATTTTAGATAAATTATCAAAATTTCATGCTGGGTGAAACACCCTGCCTAACTCCCAAAATTATTATGATACACTTGCAACCAGTAACAATAATAATAATAAGAAGAAGAATGAAAGAAATGAATATATTGAACTGATCAGGGAATACGCCAGACTTTAATATCACAGAATGGAAGTGGATTATGAACAAGATCATTAGTCCTGTTTGGACTGTTTGCCAACCAATTTGAATATACGGCACTGCATGATTATATTAGAAGTCTATATAGCAATGGTAGCACAGATCATCGAAAGCATCCTAAGACGTTGAGACTTATTTAGACTACTACTAAAGGAGAAGATGCTGCAACTAAATATTAACAATTTCATCCATTTTTAAAAGTAATTAGATGTAAATATTCCAAATATTTATTTGTACAATGTTTTATATTTATATACACGCTGAGCACTAACTAATATAAAATAAAATGCAATAACTTTTCAAAATTCCTAATTCGTTGTTTACAAACATACAATGTTGGCAGATATTTTTGCGTTCAGTTTAACCTTTCATATCTTAAATTAGAAATTTGTTTAATTCAACAGTAACTAACACTAAAAATTTATAGGAAATATTTTTTTTTAATTCTTACCATATTTTCTTGAGTTTTTAGCTCTTTTATAGATCCTACTAATCTTGTAACTAAAGTCTTAAAGATGTTAGCCATAATTTGACCTTCAATTCCCCGGCTTCCACCGCCTCCTAAACCAGCTCCAAAATTCGTTGCATATCCTCCTTGTGACACTACGTCTGGAGACTTACTTGCACTGCGTTTCTGATCTGTAAGCATAACATGATTTTCTTCAACGTGTACGTTTCATAATACATTTTGATTCTAAAATATAAACTTTTTTTTTTTTTTTTAATTTTACAAAATGTACATAGAAACATTGTAATATAGTATCTAATATCTATCCGTTCTATCTCTACCTCTGTCAGTTAAGTACATGTGAGCAAATGTTGTCATCTGACTCTAACCAAATGTGTCCTGTACGAAAAGAAGAATGAAGGAATCAGAAAGAACTGCTCTGTCCAAGTACAAGGGTTTGAAATACAACAACGTTTGGTTGCCAGTAGCCAATTATAGAAGTTAGTGAGTATATCAAAGTAGAATTTATAATTACATGGGAGCATGGGGGGATAATCCAAATTAACAAAAAATTGGCTACTTACCAATGAATCCTCCCTTGGAAAGTTTAAACGCTTTTTTGACATTTCGGAACTCACAGCAGGTTCCATCCTCAGTGGCAAGGTGAAAAGGATTAAAGCGGAAAGGAGATAAAAGGAGTAAAACAAGGAATACCACACCACTAAATAAAAGTAACGTACAAAATGGATTCTGAAATGAGCAGAGCAGAGTAAAAAAGGAATGAACTAAATCAAGAGAACGCGGTGTCTATGTCACGTCACTGTTGCCAGATTCAAAGTATGCATAAAAGGTAGGTACCCATGTTTGATCAATGTTGCCAGTATCAAGGTTCAATGCAGATTTGTATTTATGAATAAAGAACGATTCTTTCATTTCCCGTTTTTTTTTTTTTTTTTTTTTTTAGAACCTATTACCTTAACCTGTTTTATATTGTGTGAATGTTGTTTTAAATGAAGCACTAAACCCGACATGCCTTCTTCTTGGGACTTTTTTGATTGCCTAACATGTTCCTTAACACGCATGTTAATATTGCGTTTCGTTTGGCCAATATATGAGGAGTCACATTCGCATTGGACGCGATAAATACCTGACTTATTTAATGGATCAACAAAATAGCTTTTAAATCCAGTGAGACGTTTTTGGAAACTTTTGGGGGGAATACTTGAGGCAGATATGTTATGCCTTACAAGTATACGTTGAATTTTTGTTGATAATTGTGGAAAATAAGGAATTCCAATCCAAGTTTTTGACTCTTTGAAAGCTACCGTTTTGGGGACTTGCAACGATCTACGTGTTTGTTTAAACCATTTTTGCAAAATACATAGCTTATAACCGATTTCCTGTCCTATTTTATATTAAAACTGTATTTCTTCATTAAGATCTTTTTGACGGTCACAAATTAATAATGCTCTGCGAAAGAAGTTCTTCCAAATATTGGCCTTGTACAGTGGCGGATGAGCTGACTGTTGATGTAAGTAGTGCCTGCATTAGGTTTTCGATATACTTTTGTTATAAATATATTCCTTGTTTTACTCTTTTTATCTCCTTTCCGCTTTAATCCTTTTCACCTTGCCCAGAAAGGAACCAGCTGTAAGTTCCGAAACTTTAAAAAAAAAAAAAAAAAAAAAAAAGTGTTTAAACTTTCCAAGGGAGGATTCATTGGTAAGTAGCCAATTTTTTGTTAATATCAAAGTAGAATTAACCTATGGTTTCTTAATCGCATAGGTGTAAAAGTAAAGACAGAACAACTCAAGTATAGTGCAGTACTCTCAATGCTAATGATTATTTTAGTTATTACCATTTCAAGAAAATCTCACTTCTGAAAGATCCTCCCCAGACGTAGACTGTTTCTTTTTTCTCGTGGAAGCTAATTTGATATTTCAACTTTATTTAACATAGCACAAGTAATATGTTACAAGTATTTGATATTCATCTACCCAAGAATGTTTCAATTATATTTAATACCGTTACAGGAGATTAAAAATATTGCAAACACATTTCTGAGATAACTGAAACATCTATAAGATATGGATACAAGATTCGTTTATTTAGAAACAATAATATTGATAAAAACACTTCTTCTGTTAGAAATATTTGAGAAGTCAAAACTCTGAAGAAGGACACAATTAATTCAGAAACTATAGATTTTTCATTTATTTATATTATTATAGACCTATATGATAGATGTAACGTAAAATATGCTTACTTAAAGGAGAAAGAAGCGAGCTTGGATCCACACAGAACCCTACATACGCATGAAAGAAATCTAAAATATCAGATATCGACTGATTGCGAACTAATTGCCTCAGGAAACGAGAAAACTGTTTCTGACTAGCACGATGTAGTTTGGCCAATATAGTTTGAGCTTGAGATCGAAGGAAGTCTGCTGGAGGGCCTCTGTGGCCATCACCACATCCGTGTGGACATCCTAAATGTTTATACACTCTGAAATAAGATATATACGTAAATGATAGAAAGGATAGTAAATATAGGTAACAAGCATTTTAGTTACGTATAATATTATGCTACGTCTATATATCAGTACAACTAACTGTATGGATAATACACGCCACAGCGAGAAATCTCAACTTTAAACAACTGAATCTTAATTCCAGATTGCCTGTACTCGAACACTCTAAGAATAGGTTTTAGTTTCTTCCTATCTTATTATCTTAATTAATATTTTTGCCAAACTTATTCACTTATGTTTTTAATAGTGTCCATTTATCTACAGGTACGTAAAATGTTCGAATTACAATAAATAAAGAAGAATAACTGGTATTGATTCTTTTTCTTCAATAGAATAAATATACTGCAGTATTTTTTGCTTTAATATTTCTATCAAAAAATCCTCAACTAGATAGATAATATAAAAGTACATAAAATACGAAAACCTGTGTAATGTATGTACTTAAATTAACTTCGTAAACTTATTAAGCAACACTGACATGTGATTGACTTTTAGAAAGTGTCAAAGTCACAATCATAGATTGTTTTTCTTCTTGTACAAAAGTACATGCATACGACAAATTGTTACGAGCATCTTTATATTCTAAATACTCTATATATATTTTCCTTTGTTAAATCATAGTAAGTATAAAAGCATGAAAAAATAAGCTTAGATTTAAAAAAGGAAAAGAGAGCTTAATAATACATTACACAAAAGAAATACAAATATTTCAAGCACACTTACATTTGACAATATGTGGAAAAGATAACACCTGTTACTCCTTTATTTTTAAAGAGGTAACACGCCATTTTACTATACTTTTATGATTTGAAAATATCATTCGTCATTTTCCTACTATTATTAAAATTGTCCACAAATGTTTTATGAATAGTGTAGATATAGATAAAAATATGCTATTATCTCGAGTCATGATATATCTACAGGGTGTTTCAAAACAACACTGACAACGTTTGGGAGGTGATTCCTAACACTAAAATGAGACAAAAAGTATAGACCAACCTGGGTGCACAAATGCTTCCTATCGGACTTATAGGCTGCCGAAAACATGAAAAATGAACTTTAAAGGCCTATATCTCCAAAGTTATGGGACTTCACTTAAAAACTACTATGTGCACTATCCAAAAATACAATTTTCAGAGTTGAAAGGTACTCACGTAACAATTTGTAGAGAGGGAATTCGGCTACGGACATATAATTGGAAGTACTTACCAACTACGTCTATGAAAAATTGTTGCGGAAGTACCGCAGTATTCTGAAACTAGGACATTTGGATAAGGCGCATACCAGTTCCTAAGTGAAGTCTTGACCCGATTACGGTAGGTTCCATAGTTTTGCAGCTACGGATTTTTAAAGTTCATTTTTTCGTGTTTTTGGCAGCCTATAACTCCGAAAGGAAGCCTTTGTGCACCCAGGTTGGTCTATACTTTTTGTCTTATCTTGGTGTCGGGAATCACCTCCCAAACGTTGTCGGTATTGTTTTGAAACACTCTGTATATAATAAAGAGTACTTATCATAATTTAAAGTTTATACGCTATATAATACTATAATGCTAAACTAACCTAACGATACAACTCATTATAAGATTATGTTGAGTACATTTATCGGATGTTTTTGAATCTTTTCTTTCATCACTTGAGTCTTCAGATCTTTTGGATTGATTGTGAGATCTCCCAGCTTCTTCTCTGAGACATTGTTTAAGGACTCCTAATTCCAAAAGAACTTCTAAAACATTTAAGATTGTATCACAAACACGTAGAGTACATACATTGTCTCGTACTGCTACAGAATGCACAGCCTGAAAAATAAATGAAATTTAGCTGTTAGTACCATGATATAAATCACTGTTAGTAAAGAATATATGAGTAGTGTACCATGATATAAATCAATGTTAGTAAAGAATATATGAGTAGTTATTCATTGGAAACAACAATTACAAATCCTCATATTATAGGTATTCTTCCATTATTGGTAGGTCACTTGACGCAACTGAGAAGCTTCCATGCTCCACGGTCTTCCGCTAACTTCTTCTTCACGTACGATTTCTCTGTTTTGATATCGTACATTAATTGTAGTCTCGTTCACCCCCTTTCCACTTTTTCCTGCTACCATACCCTCTAGCACATCTCTCATGATACAGCTCCTTCTTAGCCACTGTTTCGACCAGTTTCTCTTCTTCTTAATAATATTTAAAATTGTTCTTTTCTCCCCCACCATTTTTAAGTCTCTCTAATTCGTTTTGCGCTCGACCCAACTAATTCTCTCCATTCTCCTCCACACACACATTTCTAAAGCTTCCAGATATTTTTCATCACTTTTGTGTAATGTCTATGTTTCTGACCCATAGAGTATAATACTCAACACGAAGCATTTTATGAGTCTTTTTCTCAATTCTTTATTCAAGTCCCACTTCCTCCTAAAGGCTTCTTTTGAAATTCCTATCCTTGCTTTTATTTTACGTTCACACTTCACATCATTACTAGTAATACTACCCAGGTATCGAAAACTAGTCCCTGTTCTATTCTCTTCCCTCCTATGTGTATATTTGACACCGACCGTTTCGTTCCAATCACCATAGGTTTTGCCTTTATCACATTTATTTTCATCCCATGGTTTCCACAGTCCTTCTACAAGTTTTCTAACATCTTGTTGATTTTATCTTCAGATTCCACAACAAGCGCCATATTATCTGCAAACCGTATATACCTAATCATTCTACTTCCTACTGAGATGCCATATTCATTATGTAAGATCATTTTCACTATCTCTTCAAGATACATATTAAATAATGTTGACGAAAGACAACATCCCTGTCGAACTTCTCTTCCAATTGCATTCTCCTCTGTCATTTCCTCCCCTATTCTAACACTCACTTGTTGATTCATATATAGGTTTCTTATGAGTCTTCGATCTTTCCATTCCAACTCAACCTTCTTTAGAACTTCGAACAATCACCAATTAACGCGGTCAAAAGCCTTTTCTAGATCAATGAACACCACATACACTTCTTTCTTTTTCCTTATTACCCTTTCACAGATAACTCTTAATAATCCAATTGCATCTCTCATGCCTTTATCTTCCTACTCAACTTTTCCATTTGTTCTTACATACAACCTTCTGTTCAGAATTTGAAGCAAAACGTTTGCTGTATGTGATATAAGACTTATAGTTCTATAATCCTCAATTCTCTTTGCGTTCGATTTCTTAGTCATCGGTATTATGATCGTCTTCAGGAAGTCTTTTGACCACTTTTCTGTTTCATATATTTCATTTCAAAGTCGGAACTATTCTTTCTTGCCTTTGTCTCCCACATTCTTAATGAATTCCTCTTGAAAATAAGCTTTAAATTTTCTTGTGTTATTAATTTTGAATTTTAGTATTGCGACTGTAGAATTTTTTAGGTAGGTTTTGTATTACAATACCTAGGAACATTTTTTACAAGAATTTCACTTATACACGTACGGAAAAAAATTCAAAATTGCATGATGATAAGCTGAACTTCTTGACTAATCAAATAGGTTTATAGTAAGTACCTAGTAAAAACTACGACATCACGAGTAGTTTTTAATTTTTTAAAAGAAATATAGTTCAAATGAAATTACTTCACACTGATTTAGTTAGAACATTACTCATGAGTTATTAGAAGAGGAATTTATTAAGTTAAATTTTTAGTTTAAATTATGGAATTTAGTCTAGTGCAGAAAAATAACAAATTAAAATCAATGATAATGAAAATTTAACGAAATGAAGATAGGTAGGAAACGAGATGATCTCGAGAACATCCACGAACAAAATGTCATCTATCACAAATTTACATGGTCTAGAATTAAACCATGGCCATTTGCACCAAAGGCGGGTGGCCAACACTGAACCATATAAAAATATGAGTTTGCCACCGTAATAATAACATGCTAATGACAAGATCAAATGTTAAATTGTATCTTGGGGTTAGAATAAAAATATTTTAAGAATAAATAGAATGTTACTCTGAATTATCGGTATCTTTTAAAATGATGATTACGAGTACATTTAGTGAAAGATTTAAGAAAAAATAATTTTATTGTGTGATATTTTCACAAAACGAAGAGCTGAATCTATGTAGATCAGTGTATTTATTTCCGCTAGATAATTTACATAGTAAATGAAGTCCCAATCGAAAATAAAACTTCATTATCAAACTCTTGCATCGAAGTATTAGTACATTTTAACATTTAATAGCTGCTAAAGAATTGTTTTTTACTCTATAAACAAAAACGTTGGAGAATAATGACTTTAATTTCTAGTAGTATTAAACATTGATATTGGAAAAATAAATGAAGACTCGAGTCTAGTTTAACTGTCAACTTCTAGACATTTTCAACATATAGATTTATTGAGTATTTGCAAGAGATGTAGAAGTTCTAGCTTTCTTCAATTTAATCTTAGATATAACATTCGTTAATATAATAAAGGCAACTGATTTTTAAGGAAAGCAAACATTCTATTTTTCAGTAGCTAAGCTATATACGTTGCAGGAACAGGTAAAGAAATGTTGATGTATAATAATGTCCATTAGTTATTTTATTTTTTTTTTATTTTTTATTTTTTAGTAATAATGGCATGAACAAATGCATTGTAACTTCTAATCTTACATTAACTAACTACTCCCTGTTTCTTTCCATCTATTCTTAGATTTCCAAACTATTCTATGCGTAAGTCTCGGAAGTCTTATAAAACAGCTATGTCCACTCATGAATTTGTCCGTAAATAAGTATCCGCGTCAATGGAAAGAGATATCTAGAATCGATTCAGTGTTTACAGAATATGTTCCATTTCATCCGTTAACAATTTAAACGAAACATGAGTTCAGAAACGTTATGGGAAACACAGGTTCTCAGAGACCTATAAGTCAACTGTGTATTAGATTTACTTTCAAATGTATTGAAGGTCTTTTTATATATATGGTATATGAAAGTATAAAATAAAAGAGCCAAATAAACTTTCACAGCAACCAGGGGTGCCACCACTATGTTTTAAAATTTACCACTGAGTCTCAGGGATTCATGTTTCGGTTAAAGTGTTAATGCTCTATTCAAACCGGACGTAGTAAAAGTAACAATTTCCGGTTTCAACTTCAGTCGGAATAAAAACGATAACAGATAGTGAGAAGCAGGCCCGCAAACAGACACAGAGGTTTGGGGGGCCATGGATATGTTAGGGGGGGCCAAGTCATTAAAAATTCTCTTGCACATATCTAAATTGTGTTTTTTGTGTTGAGGTCTGGAGGGGCCATGAAAAGTTTAGGGGAGCCAGGCCCCCTAGCCCCCTCTAGTTGCGGGCTTGGTGAGAAGTGGTTTCATTGGAACCAATTCAGTGCCTCAAAAAAACAAAAACATACCAGTAATATCTTTACCTGTATTCCTATACTAAGACTAGAAATGGTAGAATTTTACTACTTCAAATTTCAATATTGATCTACATACAGAACAAAAAAGAGAGAGAGAGAGATAGCAAGAAGCACTTTTCTGAAATCAACTTAAGCGTCCGAAAAATATATTCCATCTCCAACTTTATTCTTCTAGTGTAACTAGAAGTTGTACAAATCTACCACTTTCAGTTGAAATAGTAATCTTCAATCTTCATATGTACCGTGTCCTGCGAAAGCGAACTAAGCGCCACTTTCATACTTTTGAGAAAATTACGTTTAAAGGTTGATGTCCAGCATTAGTGTAGCCGTAATCAAAAGTGAAATTATGTTTCTTTTCTTGGAAAGGTGTTGATTTTCCTCTCTTTTCGATTGTGCAAAACGTTTTAATGCTTATCAGGAACCAATCGTCGCATTTACGTGGATTTTCAAAATTTGGCGCTTAGTTCACTTTTGCATAACACGGTACATATAGCAAAAACAATAAGAGATAGCAAGAAGCAGTTATCTGTAATCGATTAAGAGTCCAAAGAATATATTCCGTGTTTGACTTCATTTCCCTAGTGCAACTAGAAATTGTATAATCTATCATTTTTAGTTGAATATTAATCTTCATGTACCGTACTAAATACGGTAAGAGATTTCAAGATTTTTTTTTTGTATGGTTTCAGCCTCCCAGGAGTAAGTTCCATCTGTGATCTTTTTCCTGTATTAAAACTAGAACTTATAGATCTACTATGACCAGTTTCAACATTGAGTTTGCATAGTTTGGAAGTCTACCGTAGTTTTACAGTGTGCAACAAGACTCACTTGTCTAGAACTCTAGTATTCTAAGAACTCTGGGACGTAGAACTAATCTAAAATTGAAAGTATTCCTTGGAAAGAATCCGTAAGAGCGTAGAACGGTAAATTGGCAATCTGAAAGGGGAATATATGGTCAGCACATCACTAATTCCATTCCCGTTGTTGATGGTTTCCTTACACAGATTCACGACTCTTTCCTTTTAGGTAGTCCACTAACTGTCTCCTTACGTCGAGTAAACGCCATGCAGTATAGTTGATGATTTTTCTTTCTTTTTCTTTTCCTTTTTCTTTTTTAAGTTGTTATCTATTTACATACATGTGACCAGTAATAAGAACTAATAGACACTACTTTCACATCGGTCTTTTGATGGGAACAAATAGATCAGTGGAGTAGGACGGAACTAAACAAATAAAATTCGAAAAGAGAAGAAAACACAAATTGCACATTTAGTTTTTATTTGGTTAGTTTTGTCATTGATTAGTCCAGGGATTTTAATCTATAACTGGTTATCAGATGTAATAGTTTGACGATTTACAAGGGCATTATTTAAATTACTTTCAACAATACATTATACAATATTGGTAGATAATTCGAAGATTAGCTTGTTGATTAGAAATGTAATATCACATTTTGTTTATTTACAATATTTACTCAATATTCTCAATAACTCAGGTAAAATATTTTTTTAATATTAGATTTTGAACTTATCTTTGTTTATTTTTTATTAGAAAATAAATATTGAGTCGATTTTGAGTTTTAACGTCCCTTTCAGCAGCGAGGCTATGTGAGACGTGGACCTACTGATTAACGTGGAATTCGAACCACATGAATTCCCATGCCAACGACGCGTACGCTAACCGCTTAGCCACGGAGGAGCTCAAAAAAAATAAATATTAAGCAATAAAATAACATATCTATATTAAACCGAATTTATTACTTTTAGTGAATTTATATTTGAAGTTATTCATCAAGATATTTGAATTTTTTTTATAAGAAAGTAACAAAGATAAACAGAAGCGCTCTTCAACTTATAAAATCGAACTTCTTGTAATTCAAATATGTAGATACTATTTTTGATCTATTTGGAGTTTAAATCATACACATTTACGCTATGTAATAGAAGTACCTATATGACATGTAAAACTTGACTTTTTCAGATAAATTTATTTTGTGGAAGTTGTGGAATATCATTCCATAAATTTCATTGGATTGTGATTTTGTTAGTTGGTAAGTAAAAGGAAACAAATTACGCTAGACGAGAAGCTTACATTAGATAAGAACCAAAGATAATCATAAGTTGCTTTTAAAAATACGAACATGCAACTTATTTTACGTTGTGCGTTGTAGTGATATTAAAAAAAAACAAATAAAAAGTAGTACTTAAGAAATACTATAGAAGAAAATTTACTCCAGAACATACTCATACCTTTAATACAACTTGGTAATCAATGTTTCCGTCTTTGGTGATATAACACATTGACCCTGGTGCTTCTGGAATTTCCTCCCCAGTGTATGTAATATTAGAGTCTGTCTGCGATCTTGTCAAACTAGGCTTACGTTCCTGTTTTCCTTGCAGGCTTATGGCATCTAATTGACTATCTATGGAACCCTGAAAAAATAGTCAAGTGTTACTTTTAATACATTATAATGTAAATCTGACAGCTGACAATGAAGATTCGGCGTTTAATATGATTCTTAAACAATCTTTAATAATTTGGAGGAGTAGAGTGAGTACCTTGTTGATTTAATAGTTAATTTCTGTTTCAGTGAATTTTATGTACACCTTGTCTCAAAAAGGTTGAGCGCATTCTTTACTGGTGTTTTGAGGCAATAATTTTCTAAGTCCAGCTTCGGGTATCTTCGGGAAAAAGTAAGCCAGGTTCGAACCTCCAAGCCAGCCTTTGCAATCGGGAAAAAGTTTGCAGATGTGTTTTTCTTCTTTTAAATATAATAAGACTTGTTACCAAGTGTTTAAAAAAGCAACATTGATTGAAATACTTAATGATACAATATTTCGAAACCTTTTTTTTTTTTAATGTTAGCACATGCTTGTTTGTCATTTAGCTCTCCATACGTAATGGAACATTTAAATACGTTAAGGAATCTTTCCATATGTAAAAGAATGCTCAAAGTTAAGAAATAGAACATAATTATCGCCTGAGTACTAAAATAAAAGTCAAAGTAGAACAGAAAAAGCGTTTGTAATGGATATGAATGTCATAATTATCTTGAGATCCGTTATGCCTCGCTAGAAGGTTGTGTTAGCTCATTGGTAAGCTGTCGGATTTCAAATCATAAGGTTGAGGGTTCGAATCCCGTCTAGGCTAATCCTTTTTTTTAAATTATATTTTCCGCAATGCATGAAAAATTATATAAAATAATTACATTAGAATACATAAGTTGTGTATATATAACATAATCATTGCAGAACATAGTAATTATTATGTTTTAAATATAACATCTGAGATAATTTTCACAGTAGGTCGGTATTATATATGAGGATGTAAATACAAGTTAAGAAACTCGTTCAATAGCAATAAATAAATCATGTAGTGTATTTATTTGCAGCTATTTGTCATATAGAGGGTAATTCTCAACATTCATAATACAGAATGTCATTTATGTTCTTGAAAAGTTATTCGATGCATAAACAGAAGGTATAAACAGAGAATCCAAAGTCGGAACGCTCGCAAAAAAAATTCATGAACCCCAAAGGTCACGTGAGCAGACTGGAATTGTCCTTATGAAGCATGCCACAGCAGAAAGTCTTTACATAGATTTTCAATTCAATTCCTGATATATGCTTTTGCAATGTGGAGGTGGTGATGCCTTGAGTCGGCCTCTCTCGCTCGCTCGCTCGCTCGCTCACTCTCTATTTATACAGAATATAAAAGTGGATTTATGTGTGTATTTCAACATAATTCTGATATATCTAGAGCAATTTTAACTATATTTCTTACAGTCTGGAAAAAGAGTACTGTCGGGATACATATCAAAAATGCTAGAAACGGGTCGATATTAGTATCGAATCTATAGTTTCGTGGTCGCTTAGGTGAATAGTTCTACTTTCAATTCAAGTCCAATTAAGCTTCCATTAGCACCCAGGGTGGTTACGTAGCGACATAAAGATATCGAAATCATTCGATATTAGAATCGAATCGTAAGTTTTCAGCGCCGCTAACAGTGCAGCATTTCCCATTAGTCCACATTAGTCCATATTTCACATTAGTCCCATTGCCTAGAGGGCAACATATTTGCAGAGTGCAAAGTTTAAAACTTGAACAATATTTTAATTTTTTCCGTATGAAAAAGTTATAAATCAAGAGCAAATATACTATTTCACGAACAATCCTCTTTTACTATTCTAATATGTTTAATAATAGCGTAAGAAATCTAATAGTAATTCAGAACATGTTTCACAGTTGTTATTTTTTGTTACATAGTTGTAGCTGTAGCATGTAGTGAGTGGAATTTAACTGTAATAAATTCACTAATTAACCATATTCGAATTAAGTTTTATTTTTAAGTTCGGGATGAAGGGGTGGAGAAATATGTAGTTATTGGGGGCACCGAGCTTTTCTACATTTTACTTTCAAGATCTCCATTTTTCTTTTGTCATTTGTTCCTAATAAAAAAAAGTTCAGTCACTTTTGGATTGTCATAGGATAGTAGGAGTTGGATTTCTGGATGCAGCCTGTGAGATTCTAGAGGAGCTAACTGCTTGAAAAAATATTTTTGAATCATCTGTAACATATGAAATAAGGATATGTATCATAAAAAATTGAAAGTAACTATGTCTGCGTAATCATCACGGTCAAATTGCAAAGTCAAATGAATTGACGTTTGGTATATAATCAGGCTCCATTCCCAACTGGGAAGTTACCATACGCGTGTCACTTTCATTATAATACATATCCTTAGGGGGAGTAGAAGTCCGAATTTTTGCGAAAAATTTAGTATCTTACAAGCCGTTCAACTGAGAGCTGAAATTCAACATATAACTCTTTATTAAAAATAAAGAAAATATGTCCTGGCATTTTTTAAAATTATCTTTTATGGGCGGGGGGACGGGGGTGCATTTTCTATATATTGGAAATTGGTAGTGGGTTGATTTGTAAAAATAATCGAAAACGATTGATATTAGTTGAGAAACAAATTGAGTAATGCATACTAAAGTTCTTTTTGAATTTTATACCCACTGCTTTCTATTTATAATTGCTGAAGCTGGTGTTTAATGTATGGAGCGTTCCGAGCATAAGGCAATCAAGCCATAAAGTTAGAGAAAAATGGCCATAAAATTTGTAACATGGGCATTTTCAATTAGTACGGCATGCTTAATTATATAGAAAATTAGTTTCTCTCTCTCTCTCTCTCTTTTTTTTTTTTTTTTTTTTTTTTTTTTTTTTTTTTTTTTACGTTGGTCTACTTTTCATTGATTTGAAACTTTCAAATTTCACCCTATTTTCTACTGAAATGTGTCTGTAAGGCAACAAAGAAATAATTATATATGATAAATTTAAATTCATTTTAATTTGGAAGATGAGAAACACTTTGCCATTATATATCGTAAAGGTCAGACCCACCAGTATTGTAACAGAGAGGTGCTTGAGCCATTGACGGTAGAAATTCAAACTCCGATAAGTGATAATTTCACAGTCTTGTTTTATTACAAGTGTAACCTCTTTAGTCAATGGAGAGGAGGACGTGGGCCATCGGTCAGAGTTGATGTCGATGGGTTTTGGTGGGTCGGAGTTGGTAACAATGGTTCAGAGTGGTTCATAGTTGGTGGTGGGTCAGAGTGGATCACGATGGTTGATGGGTCAGAGTGGGCCAATGGGGCATTTGGGTGGTGGGTGATAGTGGGTCATGGTGGGTCGTGGATCAAATTTTCATTGACCCACACCATCTCTGGTTAAAATTGTACTAAAGATAAGAGGCACCGAAGATGCATGTCGGCTATTATGCTCAAATTTTGCTCATGGATAGTACTCCACCAGGAAGCAATAAATCTGAAACGGTTCACGGTATCACCTTCTAGAACTCGAAATGTAGGGGTTTGTCTGATTGGCTAAATTAAGACGTCAATGATTTATCCTTCAACAACCAAGCCTTTTATGATCGTTTCCGTGGGGAAGTCAGGAGAACACGTGCCTAGTAATCGTAATATTGATAGTTTGCGTCCACCCCGGGTATTTGTTTTGTGTTTTTTTGATTCACCTAAATATAAACAAATCACACATATAGGCATTTTGACATATTTTGGGAGAGTAATTTTGTGGTTCGTTGGCGTTTCATCGCGTCTCTGCTGCTGGTGGTAAAGTTTTCAAAATGGAACTTGGGCCACCACGGATCGTCGCTGCGGGGCCACCAATTTCTGGCGAGAGGTCAATAGTTGACCATCTGTAGTCCACCGACGCTTACAGCTTAGAGTAATGAACGATATCTTTGCCTTGTAGAGTTCATGACTACCGACGTCGGCAGTCAACTAGCTTTTAATATTCCTTTACTAACCATCTATTGTTCATGTTTGTACACGGTGTTGTCATAATAATAATAATAATAATAATAATAATAATAATAATAATAATAATAATAATAATAATAATTATTATTATTATTATTATTATTATTATTATTATTATTATTATTATTATTATTATTATTATTATTATTATTATTTGTAGTAACAGTAGTATAATTGATGATAGAATAAATATTGTCTATGTATTGTCTAGGTAGGACTACACACAGGATTTGGCTCGTTTTGGTTCGACTTGACTCTAATCCGAGTCGAGTTGGAAGATATTTTTCGCGCCGAGTCCAAGAGTAGACCTCAAAGATGTCTGTTTCGAGTCGAGTCGAGTTTCAAAGAAAAGTCGTTCGTGCCCATCCCTACTAATGAGAGCTTAATCGGAGTTAAGCGAAATTGAAAGTCTCACTATTTATCTAAGCGACCCCGAAAACTATGAATCTAATATCGATCATTTTCTAGCAATCTTTTATATGTATCCCCCTCCCATTCACCATAGGTAACCCGACAGCAATCTTTTTGAAACTATAAGAAATGTGGTTAAAATTACTCTAGACCAGTGGTTCTCAATCTAATTCCTATCACGATCCCCTTTTATCACACGCTCTTGCCAGCGACCCTTTTATAATTTGTTTTATAATAAGCTTGTGTGAGATTTTTAACATACCTATTTCTATAATAGTAGAATCCATTTTTTTGTTTATAGTGAACAGTGCCATGGAAAATCAGTGCCCGGGGCGAGAGTATAGTACGATGTCACCGTATATATGAGTGACGTCGACAGACTAGCTACGAAGCACCACCATGGTTGGCACGAAGCTCAATAACATTTTCAAAATAAGCCCTACCTTTCCTTAATTTTGAGCACATTTTATTACGTTTTTCCTTCTATTTTACACATGTGCACATGTACTTTCCTAACATGAGTAACACACTTCCTCCGAAATGTGTGGCCCCTTTTTTCGGCGCCCCGCACTGACAGTGGATACAGTAACTGTAATATCTATATTCCCAATGACGAAGGTGCTGGTTCAAGATGGATGTTAAACTCCTTCATTGAAGAGGCCATTAACGTATCCGATCTAAGCCCACAACTTCTTGACCAAATAATAGAATGATCATGCTACAAGTCTTTGCAACTGGTTTTTTGTAACGAAGACTTGGACAAGTTCTGCCTGATGAGGAGAGAAGAATATCCTGGTCTGGGGATTGCTGCTTTAAAAGTAATAATTCCATTTGCTATATCGTACTTGTGCGAAAGTGTGTTTTTTTTATGGTAAACATAAAAACAAAGATAAGAAATCGCTTATCAGTTGAAAATGGTTTGATAATGTTCGTCATGAAGATTGAACCGGACATTGCTGCACTAGTGAAATTACACCATGCTTAGGTATCTCATTAGGTTTTAACTTTAATTGTATTTCAATGTGCAGGTTTTGTTGCATGTGTATTTTTCTAGTATTTCTATATACAGTTCTCATTAGTTTTATATCATACCTCTTTGATTTAAATTCATTTTTAAACAACTCTACTAACTAACTAACTCTATGGCCTATGGAACCCGGAGGTTCAATGCCGCGTTCACAAAAGCTCTACACTGACTTCTATCCTTAGCCAATTGGATCCAGCTTCTACTTTGTATTCTTATCTCAGCGAGATCCATCTTAATATTGTCCTCCCATCTGCGCCTAGGTCTTCCTAATGGTCGTTTTCCGATTGGTCTTCCAGTCAAGATTTTGAAAGCGTTTCTACTTTCTTCCATTCTAGCTACATGACCTGCCCACCTAAGCCTTCTAGACTTGGCGACCCTAACAATGGGTAAACCGTATAAATTATGTAGTTCCTCGTTATGAAGTTTCCGCCATTCCCCATTCCCGTTCCTCTTGGGTCCGAATATTCGTCTAAGGATCTTGTTCTCAAATACTTTCAGTCTATGTTCTTCCCTCAGAGTAAGCGACCATGTTTCGCAACCATACAGAACAACAGGCATGATTATCGTTTTGTATATTTTAAGCTTCAAATTTCTCGACAGAATTCGCGACGACAAGAGACTTTGAACCGAATAGTAACACGAATTCTACACCCTTTGAAAATGTTCAGTAGACTTATTTTTTATTGTTCTTTACAGTGTGTATAAAAAATAAAAGTATGCTTATCAGAACAAAATTAAAAATAATATTTAAAAATAATTTCTGGTATTAGATTCTAACTATATTTATCTCTTCCGCCTATCTTCGCGATCCCCTAGGGGCCGCGACTCCCAGGTTGAGAAACCCTGCTCTAGGCATGCATGAGTTATGTTGGAACATACATACATACACTTTTATGTGTATAAATGCAGATAAGAGAGAGTTGAGAGAGAGCGATTAAGGAATTGCCGCTCTCAATCTCTTCACTTTACTTTTGCGATTCGCGAATTTCTTGCGTGACAGTTTGGGGCTAGCTAGTTTTTTGTCTTGGACCACGATCCGATTTTCGAAATGCTCTACCTAAATGCTGTAATGCGAATATTGAGAAGTTATCTGCGATGAAAGTAGCTGCAAATAAATACATTACATAACTTATTTATTGCTATTACACGATTTTTTAAATTTGTATTCAATATTCACACATAACACACCGACGTTCTGTCAATACCTCAGATGTTATATTTTAAAGATAAGAATTACTTATGTCGTGAAATGATATGAATATATATATTCAACTGATATATACAACTGATGATATGAATATATATATTCAACTGATATATACAACTGATGAATTGTAATGTAACTATTTTACATAATTTTCATGCATTGAGGAAAGTAAAATATCATAAAAGAATTTCACCTGAACGGGTATCGAACTCACGATTTAAGCGCTCGGTGGTGTACCACTGAGCTAATATGACCGCTTTTCGGAAGCTGCTTCTGAAATATAACTGAGCTCATACGTAAATGCTCTTTTCCGTATGGAAATCACAATGACGAAACGAGAGTGTGAATACATAGTCTCGAAATATTGTATCATTAAGTATTTCAATGTTACTTTTTTCTACACTTAATACCATTTGAACATGTCTTATTATATTTAACAGAAGGAAAAACATATCTGTACATCGTTTCCCGATTACTAAGGTTGGCTTTGGAGGTTCGAACCAGCAGCTTTAGTTTACTGTTTTCCGAAGATACCCGAAGTTGGACTTCGAAAGTGTTTGTCTCAAAACAGCTATCATCATATCGCTCAATCTGTTTGGTATATGGTATATGTTTTCATACGTGTAAAGTCAGTATAACAATTCATTCTTTAAACAGCTTTTCGTATGTATTAATATTCCTTTATAAAAACTGTTTTTAATATTATTATTACGGCGCACCATTTTCAGATTTCTTTCGCGAGTCGTTGACCAAGTCGTTCCCCACCAGCGTTGCCAGACTCACAGCTCGGAATTATTCCAAAACCTGATCGAACTTATGCTAGATTCGGTCAAATTATGCTAGATCCTCATAATTACTAATTCAGGAGTTTAAAAAAACGAAGTTGAGATACGATAACGTAACTTAAAATACACAGAGAGCAAGAATGCATGGATAGAACTCAATACTTCACGCACCAAAATTTTAACTCAACTAAATTAATGCAGTCGTTGCCAGATTCAATGGCGTATATGTCGTATAAATGAATGCAAAGTTTTTGTTTACATATTTTGAAAGAAAATTACTTCGCAGCATAAGCGGAGTTGGGAATCGTCTGCTGGGGGGGGGGGGGAGATTTTTGGTCGGTCTCGGAGCTGTCATTTCAGGAATAAATATGATCATGAAGTCAGAAATAAAGATGGTGAAGTTGTCAAAAAGTTGGGGGGAGAATGGCCCCCATAGCTCCGCCCATGCGTCGGAGTTAAAGGATTAGAAAACCCTGGGTGGAGCCACAAAAAAAGCCCAAAGACGTTTCGAACTTACTTCGAAAAATAAGACTGCCTGTATGGTTTACCGACTGTATGAATCAATGGAAGAGGATACATTTCTGCCGTTCTTTTTCTTCCCACGACCAACTTCTTTCTCATCTTCAGGTTTTACGGCTTTTTGATAAACTTGCTGAAATTGTGCTAGATTTGGGCAGGATGCTAAAAGCAAGATGCTAGATGCTAGAGACATGCAAATTATGCTAGATCTAGCATCATTATGCTAGATCTGGCAACGCTGTTCCCCACAATAGGCGTGTCGTGCAAGTAACCAATCACACGTCAGGTACTAGCTTTTACCTATTGCTTCCTTCTCACAGCTCAGAACATTGGTAACTATGGATAGACGTACAGCAGTAATTACTTTATGGGAGTTGGAAGGTTATTCTGCAACTGCAGCTAGCAGGCGAGTAGGTGTCCCGGCCTCTACAGGAAGGCGATGGATTCGGAAATATGGTGCTACAGGTCAGACTGATAATTTACGATCTCCTGGTCGTCCGCATGTGTCAACCGAAGCCCAAGATGCGAGATTAGTAAACGAAGCCCGGTTAGACCCACTAAGGACGTCTAGACAGCTAAGGGAAGTTTCTCTCTTTCCTGGTAGTAAGCATACAGCTCTGCGAAGGCTTCGTCATGCTGGGTTACGTGGCCGTGTTGCTGCCGTGAAGGAAAAACTCTCAGGCGACCACAAAATTTACCGTCTCGCGTTTGCACAGGCGAATGTGGGTCTCAATTGGGAAAACGTAGTTTTCTCAGATGAATCCATATTCACAACATCAAAGGAGGGACGCCGTTTTGTGTATCGTCCGAGAGGCACCCGATATGACCATGGATATGTGGCTGCTTGCAATCGCAGTGGCCATGTATCTATTTTATGTTGGGGTTGGATTTCCAGTCGCGGAGCAGGACAGCTTCATAGAATTGAAGGACATCTGGACAATGCTCAGTACTTAGACATTATCAGTAATATCATGGTGCTATCTGTACGAGTATTTCAGCCTGATGGTGTAATTCAGTTCCAGCAATACCAGTCGCCAATACATACTTCCCGTGTGATTCAGGAATGGTTCGCAGGGCATCCTGAGATTGATTTAATCGACTGGCCGCTCGTGGAGCAGACCTCAATCTCATGGAAAATATGTGGGCAGAAGTGAAGCGTACTCTAAGGGAAAGTTGACCTGAGGCAGATCCACCAAGAACTCAGGATGACCTGTGGCATCTTGTTTCCGAAGCATGGCTGGAGGTAGGGGAAGGAGATAGATTTGTCACCCATGTAATAGATTCCATGCCCAGAAGAATGGAGCGTGTAATAAATTCAGAAGGGTCTTGGACACAATATTAATGTCCCAGCCTTAACTCCCGAAAACAGCCCTTTTCAGGGCTACCTAAACGCTTCTGAAAATATTTCTAGAAGTAAACCACTCCTTGTATCCGATTTCTGTGCAATCCTACCAACAAAAGAATGATAATTATCTGTAGGCTTTGAACTCAAGACCTCTTTATTGGCAAGTCCGTACTCTACCAGTGAGCTAACATGAACACGCAAACCCAATCTGAAGAAATACGATTTTCAATTTCTGGTATTCGATGACAATGATCCTCATATACTTGGCAAATGTTGTATTCAACTTGGGATATTCCGCAACACACATACACAGACACATAAACAAAGCGAAAGAGAGAGAGAGAGAGAGAGAGAGAGAGAGAGAGAGAGAGATGAATATACAAAAGCATATTCAACGTATTCGAATGAGACTCTAAGTAACGACATTCCGTTCTAAAGAGAATTTGTGTTTCTTCCCGTGACGTTAAGGGGATCGGGAAAAGTTATGTATCTTGAAGCAGGATACGACTTTGGGTACTCTGTTTATACACTTTCTATATCCGTAGGAATATATTGTATTTCACGAATGTAAATGACATGCTGTAATGAGAATATTGAGAAGTTACATCTGTATGACAAATAGATGCAAATAAATACACTACATAACTTATTTATTGCTATTAAATGATTTTCCTAACTTGTATTTACATCCTCATATATAATACCGACCTACTGTGAAAATTATCTCAGATGTTATATTTTAAACATAATAATTACTATGTTCTGCAATGATTATGTTATATATACACAACTTATGTATTCTAATGTAATTATTTTATATAATTTTTCATGCATTGCGGAAAATATAATTTTAAAAAAAGGATTAGCCTAGACGGGATTCGAACCCTCAACCTTATGATTTAAAATCCGACAGCTTACCAATGAGCTAACACAACCTTCTAGCGAGGTGTAACGGATCTCAAGATAATTATGACATTCATATCCATTACAAACGCTGTTTCTGTTCTACTTTGACTTTTATTTTAGTACTCAGGCGATAATTATGTTCTATTTCTTAACTTTGAGCATTCTTTTACATATGGAAAGATTCCTTAACGTATTTAAATGTTCCATTACGTATGGAGAGCTAAATGACAAACAAGCATGTGCTAACATTAAAAAAAAAAAAGGTTTCGAAATATTGTATCATTAAGTATTTCAATCAATGTTGCTTTTTTAAACACTTGGTAACAAGTCTTATTATATTTAAAAGAAGAAAAACACATCTGCAAACTTTTTCCCGATTGCAAAGGCTGGCTTGGAGGTTCGAACCTGGCTTACTTTTTCCCGAAGATACCCGAAGCTGGACTTAGAAAATTTTTGCCTCAAAATACCAATAAAGAATGCGCTCAACCTTTTTGAGACAAGGTGTACGTATTATTTGTTATTGAAATATTAGAATTTGAGCGGAGAAAGTTTATATATCACTACCTGAAGAACTTTGTCATACTTTGAAAAACTTCTGAGCTTAATAAGTTTGCAATATTATTTCACATGTAGACGTCACAAACATTTTTTTATCGATGAGGAATACTTACTGTAGTCAAAGTGGGCTATTGACTTTGTAATTCATCCCGTTACTCAGTATAATGATTATATTGTTTAGAGATAAACGTAAGAGAAGAAAAGGGCATCTCTAAAATTATAAATTTTCTAGGTATTTGCAATAGAATTGACGAACTTCATCCTTTTGAAATAGAGCAGGGATACTTGTAGTGTCACAGAAAAGAATCATTCCCTCAGTACTCATGATTGTAAATATGAAATGGTGAATCTTCTGATAATACACATATCATTTCAACAATCTTATGTATTAGTTGTAATATAGTAGTAGTGGTGGTAATGTTAGTTGCAGTTTGTTCTTCAATGTTGTATATTTATTTAACATACTATTTTATATTAATGTTTTATATATAAATCTATCCTACTACAAGGTGTCCAATATACAATGCAACCCGGAGTTTCGGATAGTAGAACTTTTGAACCGGAAGCGGTACACAAATAATTATTATACCAAAATGAAGCCTTATTCATGCATATTATTTTTAAACTAGAAAGCAACGATTGAAGTACACTAGGAACCACACAATGTTGCCAGGTGTAACCAAAGATGTAAATCAATTTTTTTACAAGTCACGTAAATTGACTCATAACTCATACGTATGGATGTTCTGTCGTTAATTTTTTGTTTGTACTGTATAATTAGAGTAGCTTGGAAACTATGGAATGGAAAAAAGATTTTTTTTTATTTCCACCGATAACTAATCGGATGAGGCCTCTGTAAGGGGTTACTAGGGAAAACGTGATTTTCATAAATTAACATTCTGAATTGGCAACAGTGCATCAAAAGGTGTGTTAAGGATCTGTCTACATTATGCAATTCCTGAAAACAATGAAAAAGAAACTTTGAAATTATCGTGATAAAACTTTTACTTACATGCACCCGGCAACACTGCTATTCATTGAATCGAAACGGGGCACTTCCAGAATCTGCCATAGAACTGACAATTCAGTTTGTGATGAATAGCAATGTTGCCGGGTGCATGTAAGTAAAAGTTTTATCACGATAATTTCAAAGTTTCTTTTTCATTGTTTTCAGGAATTGCATAATGTAGACAGATCCTTAACACACCTTTTGATGCACTGAAACATCGACACTGTTGCCAATTCAAAATGTTAATTTATGAAAATCACGTTTTCCCTAGTAACCCCTTACAGAGGCCTCATCCGATTAGTTATCGGTGGATATGAAAAATTCTTTTTTCCATTCCATAATTTCCAAGCTATTCCAACTATACAACTGAAAATTAACGACAGAACATCCATACGTATGAGTTATGAGTCAATTTACGTGACTTGTAAAAAAAAATGATTTACATCTTCGGTTACATCTGGCAACACTGTGTGGTTCCTAGTGTACTTTAATCATTGCTTCCTAGTTTAAAAATATATGCATGAATAAGGCTTCATTTTGGTATAATCTTTATTTGTGTACCGCTTCCGGTTCAAAAGTTCTACTATCTCAAACTCTGGGTAGCATTGTATATTGGACACTCTGTATATACAAGTGTAACTTCGAGAGTTAACTTTTTCTTTAACTGCGTAGATGATTCAGAAAGTAATGCCTTCAAGTACACTACTTGGCCAATAGTACTGCTAATATTGGAACTGTTTACCGTTAATGTACTAATGTTTAAGCTATAGAATGTCACTTGTTTTGTCTTCCTATCTCTTCTTGTTCCAGAGTAATGGAGCAATCTATTGCATTCAGTGGTGACGTCCGGTTGAAACAAATGAATACATTTTGTCATTTCTGACTGCGGAACGTTTGTGCCCAGGAATATTCATTGCCGGTGACGAGTTATGGATACACCATTACGACCCGGAAAGGAAGCATCAGTCGATGGAGTACCGCCACACGTCCTCTCCTCCGCCAAAAATTTAAAGTTGTCCCATCTGCTGGCAAAATGTTCTTGACATTTTGCCTCATCCTGTCTATAGTCCGGACCTTGCGCCCTCCAACTTTTGGCTTTTCCCCAAACTTAAGGTCACCTTAAGAGCCAACGTTACAGTTGTGACGCGGAGTTGGAAGTAGCAGTTCAACGATGGTGTCGCCAACACCCACCACAATTCTTCACCGAAGCATGAAAAACCTTGTTTCGCGTTGGAGTAAGTGTGTTGCCCGTAATGAGGACTATGCTGAAAAATGATGTCACTATTTCCAGCTGACATTGCAAGCCCTCCATTGATACTTGTATCGGCGATATCTGTCAAACACAAAGAAATGTATCACCGTGGAGGCATTACTTTTTGAATCATCCTCGTATTTTGTTATTACAATACATTCATCTGTTTTGTTGGTTGTAATTATTTGTAAAAATTATTTCTGGATACATTTCTTAAATCTTATGATTAACTAATTCAGATACACAGAAGTCGTCAACTACAAAGCTTACTTGATTCAATTATGACTTGGCCTCGAGACCTTGTACTACAAAGGTAAAAGTAATTAATTGTCTTGTTACATTTCTTACCTGTCTTCTCATATAATCTGGCGACGGTGTGGGTGTATGTTCTGTTACAGTAATAATAGGATTAGGAATTGTATGCGTTTGAATTACAGGAATCTTTGTTTGTTTTGATTTGTCAGGGTGTGCTTCTCCAATATACCTTAAAAGAAAACAAAAATAAAAGAATCACATTCTCACTCAATATCAAAAATATAATCTTCCTTCTTGTATAAAGAAATCTCAATATGTTTAGTAGGTCCGTGTAAATATTTCTTTATAAAGAATAGTGAAGAAATAAACATGACAGTTCTATTTGATATGTTAATCTTTAAAGCACATCTTTCATAACGAAAAAAATTATCGTATTCTACAAACTGACTCGATACTCACTAATAGACAAAGTCAATATACCATTCTTTCATCATTTGTTAATAAATATTTGATGATAAATTCTATAATTAATTAATTCCCGAAATTATAGACAACAATAAATGAATATTTTACAGAAATATAATCTAATATAGTATCAAGTTCGTCTATCAACCGTATTTTTTGATGTAGAAGATCAAACACGCTTAAAAGTATTTCAATACTCGTGCAAAGACTGAAAGAATAAGGGTATTCGCAACCAATCAAATTTTAGAGTCAGATATTTTAACTTTATAATAAATGTAACTGGGTTGAGATAAATAATAATTTACAT
The DNA here is from genome assembly GCF_964235325.1 of Thermobia domestica. Classification (NCBI taxonomy): domain Eukaryota; kingdom Metazoa; phylum Arthropoda; class Insecta; order Zygentoma; family Lepismatidae; genus Thermobia; species Thermobia domestica. The sequence goes on from NC_137455.1 coordinate 321,711,913, forward strand.
GGAATTTAAATTATCACTCACAAAATGAAACCATATGCCTTTCTGATCTACTGAAATATATAATATGGTGAAAAATCACATTTTCCAAACACAGTAAACTGGAAAACAAACTACTTGTGCTCATAAATAAACATAACATGTACTTGCTCTTATGGAACAATCACCAAACTATTACCCATATAGAAGAAGCATAAAATAGCTTAATATATTTACAATGGTGAAAAATTCTCACTTAAAGCCTTAAGATACTTAGCTTATAATTTATATTGGTGTCTATAGTCGTTATCTTTTTTCATTAATAATTACCATTCGTTCTAGACCCCACTAATCTACTTTTTTTTCTTACTCTTGTCCTGATGGTTGTTTCAAAAGATCGTAACTCGGAGTAGGAGAGTAAGATGAGTAATTATGAAATTCGGAGAATGAAATGTGTTAGATTGGACTTGAGATGCGTCTCTGAACTACAATGAGATGCAAAGAATCCGTTGCATACAAGCTGCTGATTATTGTTGCTTCTGACTCTTTCTAAATATCTAAAGTGTAATGCTCAGAAACTTGCTCTAGAGGGCAGTCAAGAGCATCATGTTGGTCTACCATTTCTTTAAGAATACCCGACAATTAGGGAACACTCAATAATAGTGGAGGAAAAATATATATTTTGAAGTAATGCACAAGTGAAATAAGAAAAAAATACATAGCAGTACAGTACCGCATTTTACATAGCTCTGCTACGGAAAAAGATGTAGACAAAAATACTTTTACACAGTAACCCTTACAGCAGCTCACAATTAGATAATGCGTCAGACCGTCATTGTGTGTATTTTATATAAAACCCATACTCAGGTGATTACTGACTTTATATTTATGAAGATGCTAGTGATAGTTTACATTGGACAGAAATTCTCCAAGAGGAATCTGGATACATGAATCTGACTACATCAGTGACACAATTCGGCTTTCTAAATGGTTCAACATTAAAATTAGGTTACCAGAGTGTCAATTTCCTAGATAACAGAGAAAAATCATGTTAGTGTTGATAATTTGCCTTATTTAAAAAAAAAAGTAGAATATTGCATCGAAAAACCAACCTTGCAACGCTGTTAGCGAAATACAAAATTATATCCTTATTTTTGTAAATGTTTATCATAAGTCTATTGAATAATCTCCGTCCATTGATCATTATTTGGTTTATAGGATTCCGGACATCATTTAGATGAAAGTAAATCTCATAGTACTTTCTTCGATAATTTGTATTTCTCCCTTGAAAGCTCAAAAGATAACGAATAATATTGCTCCATTCTTTTGCTCTTCTTCACTCAAGACTTTCAAACTTTACTTCACCAAACACAGTATTATAAGCGTCAAGACCATTGCCTTATCATAAGTTAACCCCAATATCCCATTTTTCTCTTCTAGAGTATTACTTCACATTTTTGCCTAGGAATCTATGAAGGACTCCTTCTAGAGCAAAGTGTCAATTGGGTGTGGCTTATCAATTGGTATTGATCTTATTTGTGCACGTAATGGGCCTAAAATGGGCAATGTTCTTTATGATTCAATGAAATTATTTTATATGTTTCTTTACAAACTACTTTGTTGTTTAACTTTCTATCATGTCCCGAACTAAAGTACATTTCTAGTATGAAATGTATCTCATTTCTACTTTTAAGTAGATGCCAATTAATGCAATACCAATAGTACAGGAATAAGTAAGTTCATCATTAAAATTTATTTTACAAGTTATCTTTGGTATGTTCGTGTGTGTAATACTATTGCCAGAAGTAAAACTGAATTAATAACAGTCCTTACTAGTATTTTCTTCTCAAGTTTAATTTGTAGTTTAAATAGTTCCGACTTAAAAAAGAAAGAAACTGACGCAATGCATCTTGAAAACTAAGATAAGTAAAAGACACGTAAGTTCAAAGTATATTGTCTTAATATACATATATGATTCAATAACCTTCAATTAGTTATCTAAAACAATGAACAATATATACACATCATATTACAAAGTATTTTTTAAAAGTTAAAAACGCGTTATAAAATTATAAGTTAAATAAAAATTTTGATCTCCAAAAAGACTTCGTATTAGTAAGATCGAGTAGTTGGCATTTAAAGTATGGATTATTCCAATAAAAATACTTGTTACATAAGAATATTTTCTAACTATTGCACTATAAGTACATAACATAAAATGTGTACTTTTGCCATTTTACTGTAGAGTAGTGAAATAACGATTATAAAACAAAAGCAAATATTGAAAGAAATAGCTAAGCTACAATAATATAACGTGTGAGGAGTGCAAGTTTAGTTAAGCTAACTTACCCACCAGTTATTTCATCTATCAAACAGCTGAGGCAAGAGAGGGAAAAAGAGAAATGAGATATTGTCGAGAAGAGAAAACAGACACAGGGAAGTTAAGAGACAGGCATAGCATCTCTACAATGAAGATCCATTATCAATCATCATATTTGCAACATATGACTTCAAAATTTAGTCTGTTTTTGTTTGTTATTCTTTAAATTTTGACTATTTTAAATCCGACAGGGATGGGCAGTTGAGTTCTGAATTACCTTCTATCTGAATTGTGTATACAGTTTACTATTTGTATGTTTTCCATGTTCTATATAAAGAGTCTATGTAGTTTACAAGTTCAAATATTAGTTCAAACAATAAACAATTTATACTGATCTATTCGCACATGAAAAACTGTTAAAAATAAGTTTTTATTCATTATTACATTTGCTGCAGTTCACTTTTTTCTAGATTTTTAAGCTGCAATATAAATATTGTGAACTTACTTAGTGTTTTTAAATATTGTCAATTTATCCTGATATTACGTTTATATATATAAATACTGTAATATTGCATTAAGTAATACAACTTTATAATGTTCCTAAAATTTAAGCTTATGTATTCAAAAGTAATTTTCTGATATATTTTACTGGACATACTGACTGAAAAAATAATAGATTTTTTTCGAATTTACAGTGTTTAACATCGACTATATATGATCATTTTTAAACCAAGTTTATTGTTTACCATGCTTCTATACTTACAAGGAAAGTACTTGGGCTCGAACGGGTAAATACGCACAAAAAGGAAAGGTTTAATGTTAGTACCCCGGAAGCAAATAGTGATGTCCGTTTTTGTGCAAGATGATGTAAATGTACACAAGAGCAGGGCAAAGTAGAGCACGTGTCATAACTATAGGGTGTCTATAAAGTCTGACCCTGGGCCATTTTTGCGGAAAAGAGTTGGAAGGATGAAAAAATTGACAAACACATATCCCATTACCATTCGAGGTACACATTTTGAATGAAAAAACTGTATCCCAGGGACCCCCAGAGGGTCACAGACAGGGTACAATCAAAATTTTCAAATGGTAAGGGGGTCAAGTAATATATTGTTGGAAAGGTATTGTGAAAAGAAACAAGACGAAGCAAGTCCCGAGTCTATACGCTCATCCTATACAAAATGGTAGGCAGTCAAAATGTCAACACAGTTGTCATGAAGGAGTCTGTGACCACCATTTTGAATAGTATGCGCATACAAATTCAGGATTTGTTACAACTTGTTTTGTTTTCGCAATACCTTTCAAATGACAATACGTTTTCATTCAACAAGTGTGCCCCGAAAAATAATGGGATACGTGTGCGCCGACTTTTCTTTCCACTCAACCGTTTCCGCAAAAATGGTCCGGGGTCAGACTTCATAGATGTCCTGTAGTTATGGCACGTGCTCTACTTTGCCCTGCTCTTGCGGACGTTTACAACATTTTGCAGAAAACCAGTCATCGCTGTTTGCTTCTGGGGTGCTAACATTACACATGCTTTCCTTTTTATGTGTATTCACCCGTTCGAGCCCAAGTACTTTCCTTGTTAGTAAAATTCGTAATTTGATTCTGTTACTTCTTTTAGGGTTTTTTTTTCAGATAATATAAATAATACTTTAAGGAATAACTATTGATATCATTAAGTCATTAAATAAAATATCAAGACTATAAATTAAAATCTATTTTTAAATTATTGTAATCAACAGTCGAACATCGCAAAAATTATGTTGGTGTAATTTACAAACATTAATTACTATCATTCGCATTTTAGTAATCTCTTTTAGTTTTTAATTCTTTCCCTCTTTGCAAGTACATCTTTCGAAATAGCATCATAAACATTGGTAAGTACTTGTTAACTACTAAATAAATAGTACGTATTTACTTCAATGTTTATTTCTGGTTCATTTCAAATATAGGTTTAATTTCTATTATTAGTAATAAGTAGACACCTTATTTATCTTTAACTATCAACACACAATATAAGAAATATTATTGCTAATATTAATTTGCAGTAAACGCAAGAGGTATATTTATGGTAAGTACACATCTATTTTGATACTTTGGCCAATGCAAATTTAATAATAATAATAATAATAATAATAATAATAATAATAATAATAATAATAATAATAATAATAATAATAATAATAATAATAATAATAATAGATACACATTTTAGTGTATTTGTTATGACATCACTAAGATTATTCGATCATTCTCAGACTCGTAGCATGTATATATACAAGGTGTTAATGAACTATTCCGACAAACTATAAGAAGTGATTCCTCACATTAAAATCAGAAAAAAATCATATAAATCTGTGGTGAAAAGTTCATAGTTTCAGAGCTAGGGCTGTTCAAAATTGAGGAAAGGCTAAATTTCAATACGTGCTAGTTTGAATTCGAGAAACCATGGAAAGGTGGTCCATAAGTGCATAAAGAAAGGACAATCGTAGTCCAAAAGTGCATATTTTATCAATGAGCAACGGATGTGCAGAGGATTCCCTACAGTGTAAAATTCCTAGACATGCTCTCAACAGAATTTTCATATATGCCCTGATTTCAAGGTGAGTCCAAAGTAGGAAAAACGCAAGCGTTGACAACAATGGACACGGAGTGCTTTGCGGAAAGTTGGAAGCGTTAGGAATAGCCAACTCCACAGTTCCTTGTGTTCGGAATAACTGGTGCTGCGATATATTTTGTCACAGTATAAGTCACTTTTCCATGTATAAGTGTGAAACAAAAACTCACAACACCCATTATTTCGAAAACGAGGGACCGTGGTGCTAGCGGTTCCTAACACTTCCGACTTCCTACCGAAGCATATCGTGTTCACTGGTGTCAAAGCTTGTCTGTTACTTACCTTGGGCCCACATTAAATTCAAAACATATTGGAAAAAAATCTGTTGAGAGCATGTCTGGAAATTACACCTTGTAGGCATTCCCCTGCACACTCATTGCTCTTTGAGGAAATATGTATTTTTGGAAAAATGAAATTTATAAGTTTTACGTCCCACAGTGTGCTGGCTAGGCTAAAGGAGATGGTGATGATGAGAAATGAATGAAATGGTGGAATGAAGAAACTGGGAGGAAACGGGAGAACCCCGAGGAAACCCACGCACACAGTGTTATATATTTTTGGATTGTGTTGACTTGTTTTTTGCTAATATGGACCGCCACTCCATGGTTTCTCGAATTCGAAATAGCTCGTGTTGACATTTAGCTTGTTTACGATTTTGGACAGCCCTAGGTCTGAAAATATATACTTTTCCACACATATTCATATGATTTTTTTCTCTTATTTTAATGTAAGGAATAATCCCTTATAGTTTGTTGGTATAGTTCTTAACAGCCTATATATATATTCATCACAGTTGTCACTGTGATACTTATGCCATACGAATTATAACAATGTTATATTTTTCACACTAACTAGTTTAGAATTATAGTAATATAACCGCTGTTCAAAATGTTTAAATCAAAACTCTCCACACTCGGTAATGTGATGTACGTATATTTATAATTTACTTTTGTTTCAGCAAGTGTAGAATTACAAATTGATTATTGATTAATTTAAGTAAATATACACTATATTCAATTATTTTAATACTCACACTATTTTGTTATCAGTTTGTTTAAATCATGAATTAATTTATTAACAATAAGTGTAATGTTGAAGTTAAAGGAATATGCGAGGTTCCAGAATTAATTCTTTTATTTTTTTTTACCAATGACAGTGACAGTGACTACGTTTACTATATGCAACAGACTGCAAAGTATAAGTATCTAGAACCTTAATAATTGACACATGTATATATTTTTAAGTAAAGTTTGCATTTGCCGATGCTCGATGTCAATACAAACTGCACTAATATTATGCATTCTACGGTTTGGCAACAAGGCAACAAACTTATGTCATTCCTATCGTGTCTTACATAGGTTTCATTGAAGGCAATCTTGGCTTTAATTCTAGTATTATTTGGTAAACATCTCTCTGTAAAATGCAAAATAAAATTTCGTCTCATTTGTTGTAGAATATATTAACAAAGTGTAGCTAAAATATTTCGCGAAATACTCTCTACAATTATGAACATCATGTGAAATAATTTTGTTAACTATTGAAGTCTTTAGCATCACGCAAAAACAAATCACTTACAGCAATTAAAGAATTTCGCGATATTGCATTTTTCCTTTACCTTTCACTGTATACATATATGAGCTTGCTTGACAATTTGTTTGGAACCATTAACTAGTAGGTAAGTAACATGCAGTTTAACAAGATATCCACAAATACCAACAAGTAAATTATTCTTTCTTGCAACCTATTTACCTTCTCATGAACTGTAAACACAGCTCTTACACATTATGCAAAGTAGTTATAAATATTTGTCTATACAACTATGTTGAAAGCAAAATATCTGTTTTACTTTATGAATATGTCCTTTCAAATTTTTGTTCGAAAATGTATATGAAGTAGTAGTATATGTTCTGTAGTGTGGTATCTTTTGTCTATTTCATGAAGGTATGTAAAACAAAATATCAAACTAGAAATAGTTAAAAAACATTGAATTTTCTATCTACAGTGTTATAATGTTAACAATACAACAATAGTTTAAGTAAATATTATGCCCATCCCTGGGCATTCTGGGAACACGATATTTGCGTGATAAGGCAAACTGCATCAGTTAATCGAAAAAAGAAAAAAATGTGTAATATAGCTCTAAGATGTTGTATAGATTGTTTGGCATTATGCATGTTAACGTCTTTTGTCATCATTGAAGTTACATGAAATGTAGATCTAGATTTTTAATGTGAAATGCGAACTACCACTGGATAAGCCTGCTTTTCTGTGTTGGTGTGGTACACTAACGGTGGCAGGTGATTGTGTGCTAAAAATGTAACGTCAGGTGAGAGAAATAGTATACGTGTAGGAATGTTTTGGATTTTTCCATAAAAATATGATATTAGGGGCTATTGGCAATTTTCAAAATACCAATACCTTTAATGGAATTTATCAACCGTTAATTATCATTTTAAAATTATTATCTGTAAAGCAGATGACATATCTCTGTCCTGTCACCAAGTTCCGATTTATGGATATCAGGGTCGGACTGGCTACTAGCTGGCTCCGTGGCTGACATATTGTGTTGGTCCCGAATTCTCAATCACCCTCCTTCCCCAACTACCCACTGTTTTTCCACAATAAAAGCACACTATTATCTTAGATAAAGCACGCTATTCTTTGGTAGCCACATCGTACATTATACCATAAAGATCATAATATAAAATCAGGGTATATGTTACGTAATAATATTTATGAGAATAACACACAATTACAACTTCAGCATTCTAGACAGTTCGGCGAAACTAGCCGCAGAATTATCTATTGCCTTGTCATAATCGAAATCAAAATCTGTTTCTACGTAAAACAAAAATACCCTCTAAAAGTTCTTGACTCAAGGACGAACGCTAACGATTTTTTTTATTATTTTAAGAATTGAAAAAAAAAAAACTCTCAAAGGAAACCTGAATACAGGATAAAGTTAACATATAAGCCAAGTACGGTGAAATGTAAAACCATTCGTGGCCATTTTACTCTTATATTAGTTTCAATGCAGAAATCAGATATTGTTTATACAGATTGCCGCCGTGACTGTTCACAAGAATGTTAGTTGTCGCATACATTTTCCCCATTTTTCTCTTCCTCCTGACCTCCTCTCATTATTAAAACTTTCAATTGGGCCCCCCTTCTGATTTGGCCCCTGTCTTGATGGAAATCGCAACCTAGCTACCTGGGCCAATCTGGGCCTGATGGAAATCCAGATAGACGTGAATGATTTAGTAGAGGCTGTTACGGAAAGTCATATCGGTAAAAAAGTAAATCGGAAGTTATATCGGTATTGCTACAAGCTAAGGAAAGAAAGTTTGCCTTATGTATAATTCTTGCACACAACTTTTTGAAGCTGTATGAAACTTTCTTTTCTTAGCTTGAAAAGAGATATTATTTAATTTTTTACCGATGAGACTTCCACTGAATGATTCACTGTATTTAGCAAACCTGGATTGTAATACATTAAAGAATAAGAAAGAGGGAAGAAGAATTCTGTGTGGAAAAATCCTCACCACTCCTTTCTGTTTCTCTCTTATTCCTGGTCTCATTCCGTCAAAATACATTCACCACCATTGGGCTCCTACATAAAGTCACAATTACAGAAAGACTTTTCTTATCAGCAAGAGCCAACTGGTCTCAAAAGGAAATGCTTGTGCATTTCCTATTTTTACAATATAAAGTGAATTTCAATTTTCTGCATTAGTTATTAATGTAAAAAAAATGAATATAGAAAGGGATTAACTGTGTAGTTTGCCTTTAATTTTATTATGCTTGTATTACTTCCGTTCATTTCAGAACGCGATCATGACTTGTAATTTTCACAATAACATGCACACTGAAACACTCCTAAGGTTATTACCATTTTCCTCCTATGTTTTAATCTATTCTACAAGGGCACATAAAAAACGGATATCCCTGAGTAGTGTTGCCATTTTATTAATACGTACTGGTACCGTACCTGTACTTGATAACAACAACAATTTAAATTTTAATAATGTGAGCTGTATTTTGTAAGATTTACCTTCTGTCTTTGAACAAAGGAAACTACGAACATTATGATGAAATATAAATATTATATTCTAATGATGGCTCATACCGGATGGTTATAAAGTCTGAGCTCAATAAACAGGACATTTCTTTGTCCAATAATAAAACCTGCTCCACTTGTCTGCTACTAATCTCAACATATTCCATCACAAATTTCATATAGAAAACGTTGTGATATATTATCTTGTTTCATGATAATTAAATCAACAAAGTGAAATTATACAAGCTTTTCCCGGACCGAGGTTTCTCTCTGTATAAAATTTAATCAAAATCTGGTCAGCCGTTCTAGCGTGTTGATATAAAAAACATACAAAAGCACACCTCGTTTTATCTGAGTAGATAATCTTAAAATGATGTATTTTCAGATCACGATTTCTTTTATCTTGGAATTACTTATATAAGTACAGTTTATTCTCCAAATTAGACGACTATAAGATATTAAATTTAGTAAACTCTACTGTGTTCATGTATTCTGTACAAGTTTTAGTAATTTCTTTTCGGAATACCTTGAATATGAGCACTGTATATGATAAAAGATTTTTATAATTCTTCATATATTCAATACTTAATAATGAAAAGTAAACCTCATAATACACGCAATATCATTGGTCATGAATTTGTTACTTTTCACCATATCACACATTTAACAAAACACATTATAGCTCACATTAATAGAACGTTTTTGCAAAATAGTAATAGTAATTCCAAAATACTTCCTATACAATTCCTTGCACTCACAAAAACAAATCGATAGCCGGTATAAGAGCCGACGTCGATAATCGACATTTCAAATATTACTTTCTAAGTAGTTTCTAATCTACATATATATAAAATTGAAAATCACTATGTTTGTGACTCTAAATCTCCTGGACCGCCCGACCGACCTCGACCAAATTTGTAACTTGGATGAGGTTCGAGGCTGGGCTGGTTTTAGGCTATTCACTTTGATGGTAAAACTAACGGGCGGGGAGAGGGAGGTGGTATAAAAATAAATAAACTTAATAACTCCTGAACAACTCGGCCGATCTTGATCAAATTTTCAGCATAGATGAGGTTCAGGTCTACGATCGTTTTTATGATTTAAATTTGACGGAGCAACGTAGGGGAGGAGAAGGAGGAGGAGATATATAAAAATCAATTTATATAAGACTGAAAGTGACTATTTTTGTAACTTAATAACTCTTGAACTATCCGACCGATCTCAATAAAATTTTCACGATACATGAGGTTCGGATCTGCAAACATTTTTGTAATTTTACTTTATCGGTAGATCCTAGGGGAGGAAGAGAGGAGGGGGACGTATAAATAAAAATTAATGAAACCTAATAACTTTTGAACCATCTAACCAATCTCGATCAAATTTTCAGCATATATGAGGGTCGGACCTTGGGTGTTTTTTATCGTTTCACTTCGACGAGCCATCGTAGGGGAGGGGGAGAGATATATGTAAAAAAAAATAAAAATAAAAATGACTGCCTTTGTGACTTCATCTCTCTTGAACCACCCGACCGATCTCAATCAAATTTTTAACATACATGAGTTTAGGGGTAGCAATTACTTTAGGCTATTCACTTCGAGGATGCAATGCAGAAGAGGGGAAGGGAGAGAGAAATTTAAAAATGATCAAAAATGACCGATATTAGTGTTGAATCCATAGTTTTTGGGGGTCGATGAAAGAAACAGTGACACTTCTGATGCTGTTTCAATTCAAGTTCAGCTCTGATAGTTGGAGATGGGAAGGATACAGCGTAGAGGAGGGGGATAAACTTTTTAAAATGATCGAAAATGACTAATATTAGTGTCGAATCCATAGTTTTAGGAGTAGCTGAGATTAACGGTGACAATTCTGATGCCGTGTGCCGCAGCACGGAGGAGGGGGAGGGGAAGCTATATATAATAATGATCGAAAATGACCAATATTAGTGTCTGATCCATAGTTTTCGGGATTATTCAGATGAACAGTGACATTTCCGACCTGGTTTAAATCCAAAATCAGCCCCGCCACTTGAGGGAGGGGGAGAAAGATATATATATATATATCTATATATATATAAATGATCGAAATTGACCACTATCAGTGTCGAATTTATAGTTTCCCGTTTAAATCCAAATTCAAACCCGCAACTTGGGGGAGGTGTAGGAAGAGATATTTAAAATTCATCCAAAATTACCAATATTAGTGCTGAATCCACATTTTTTGGGTTCGCTGAGATGAACGGTGATATTTCCGATGTCATGGCCCGCAACATGGGGGAGGGGAACATATATATATATATAAATGATCAAAAATGACCACTATTAGTGTTGAATCTATAGTTCTTGCGCTCACCGAGATGAACAGTGATACTTCTGATGCTGTTTAAATCCATTTTCAGCCCCGACACTTGGGGGATGAGGAGGAGTGACATACATTAAAATGATCGAAAATGAGCAATATCAGTGTGCATTTAAATTATTTATTTCAACCCAGCGAAGCGGGTAATATATGCTAGTGCTCTACTAAACTAAACTCCTAGCATTACATCACATGAAGAGCTATGGTGCTTAGAAAAACCGTTGATTTTTTGAATGTTAATTGTATGGCATCCTAGACTTGTGTAACTGACAGAAAGCATTGGATATCAAAAGATTTTTAGACCATGACAAAGGCTTATTTTCCAAGTTTGGTTACGGAAGTACTGCAGAATTCAGAATAAGGATATTAAGGTAGAGTTTATAAAGCTCTCTGTAATTTATAAACATCACCCTAGTTAGGGTTTTACGGTTTTTGAGCTAAAATACTATACAAAATGTATTTTCATAATGAAATAACACAAAGAAATGTAGGAACTAAAATACTCATTTTCTATTTATGGCAAGATGTTCTACTATTTAAGCTATTAGCAACATGAGCAGCTTTCTGTGTCCTTGATGCTTGATTCCTCAAGCCTCAACTAATTACCAACCCTCTGCTGGCAATTTGTGAGGAAATCCATTGGTTTAGACATGCAGCATATATACAGGGTGGGCGGAAATTAATTCCCTATTGAAAATTGTTTATAATTTTTTAATAGTTAACCAATTTTCACGAATCAAAAAGTATTTAGTTCCTTACAACAATAGAATTGTACGATTGGGATGTTTGATAGACTTTCTGCAGATACTCCAGCGGTAAGTTTGGAACAGCTCAGTGAATTCGCTCCTCCAATTTATAAAGATTTTTTGATTTTGTGCGATACACTTCCTCTTTTGCTCAATCTCAGAGGAAGAATTCGCAGGGCGTTAGGTCAGAACTCCTTGCTGGCCATTTAAGGAAGCCATGACGTGCCAACCACCGTCCTGGAAAGTTAATGTCGAGTCACGCATAGACAGGACGTGCGAAATGATGTGGGGCCCTATCTTGCATGAAGATTAGGTCGTTTTAATTGTTCCACGTGAATACAACACCTGAATATAATTTTCAAGCATAAGAAGCTACTGTTCTACATTCATTTTATCCCGAATGACGTATGGATCCACAACTTCATGGATGCCATGCAGCACCACACTATAACCTTTCGGCGATGTTTGTTTTTTTCAACAATCACCCTCGGATCCTCTCCTCCCCAATAATTACAATTGTGTCGGATAACAAACCCTCGAACATGAAACACGGCTTTATCTGACCACAGAATACTACCGAATTTTTATTTTGATGACAATTCTTTCTGTAACAAATTATTGACAGGGATTTTAAGTATACCATACAGAAACGTTTTGGTGTTACATTATTTGAGAAAAAGCGCTTCAACGAACTGACTTTTGATTCCTTACTACATGCAGATAAGAATACATAAAGCAGGAGTATTGAGTGATCAAGACAGTATAGCACATCATTATGAGTTTGTCTCGCACCATGTTGAAATAATATAGTTAACAATCTACGGCTCACATTAATAGAACCTATATGTTGCAAACTTTTAAAGAGTAATATCAAGTTATATTTACACCCTTTCACATTTCTTAGCATAACCGCAAAACGAAAAGACTAGAAATAGCACAAGTAGCACCCTAAAACATACGAATCACTACGGAGGAATAAAGAAAGAGAGTTATAAATAAGTTGCTTCTAGCTCAGAAATACTTCATGATTTTATCATGGTAAACTCTCCGGATTTCCCAGTTGAGAATGACATTTCCAAAATTCTTACCACTCTTGTTATAACAAATTCATACCGTATTTCTCAGCTAAATATAAAACTTCCAAAACTCTTACTACTCTTATAAGAAATTATTGCCTATCTCTCAACCGAAAATAACATTACCTTAAATTCTTACCATCCTTGTTAGGGTAAATTCATGCGATATTTCTCAGCTGGAAACAATGCTTCCAAAATCCTTACCGTCTTATGACAAAAGTCATGCTGAAATTCTCAGCTGAGGATAACATTTCCAAAACTTTTACCACTCTTGCTATAAAAAAAAATCGTCATGGTATTTTTCAGCAGCAAATAACATTTTCAAAACTCCTATTACACCTGTTATAACAAAAGTTTACTGCATTTCTCAACTGAAAATGGTATTTCGAAATTTTTACCATTCTGGTTATGGAAAATTAATGTCGTATTTCTCACCTGAAAAATAACATCTCCAAAATCATTACTAAGCTATTTAATAATGTTTCCTGTGTTTTAGGGTGCTATGTTCTTCAAATTTTAATATTACTTTTGTTCTCAGTTATTATTTTTCTAAAGTAAATATTGAGAATATTATTGTGAATGGTTCTGAATGTTTCAGTCTGAATGCGTTTTTTTAACAAGTGAAAAAAATAATAATAAAAATGTATTTTAAATCGCAACACTACTCAATACATCATAATACATGTATTTTCAACACAAGTAAGTTTAATACTTACGTGAATTTTAGATCAAATAACTTTTAGTGTCAGACGAATACTAACTGTGTCGTCCACGAAGATATATAAAAAATTATCCACAATGGTTTATTTCAATATTGTTAATTATTTTAATTTAATATTTTGTTTTTATATACTCAAATGATTTTTCTTTTAATATTTTTTACTTATTTCTTATTATTTATGAGTACATTTTTATCGAACTATTTCTTAAAAATATTATATTATTGTGCTGAGTAAATATTATTTTTTTTATATAAAAATACTGGCTTAAAAAAATACATCAAGATTGTATGTTTTCCGTAAGCAATAATTAATATAAGGTTACCTTAAACTCGGCATGCTTTTTCCTTTTACCAAGTTACTTGGTTGTTTAGGTTTCTCTTGCTCGGGTTTAGGTTCAAAAATTTTAGCCAGTGCAGAACACGGACGCTGAGGGTGTTCGTCTCCTGTATCCAGGCTGCGATGATAATCCTATGATGATGAAAGAAGATAAAAAAAATTTGTGTATGAAAATTCAATTATAAAATGTGTATATAACATTGTATTGCATAATATTAATTATGCTGCGTGTTTACAATGATCTTATTTAAACTTTAATAATAGCACAGTCACATAAATATAAAAGTTCTGTGCACCGGACCCCAGAGTATGGATTCGATGTGTTTTATTACTCAGAATCCAAATTTCAAAACCCCAGGACATCGACTGTGTCAATATTTTGTTATGGGTAAAAAACTTTTATTTATATGTGGCTGTGCTATTATTAAAGTTTAAAGAAGATCATTGTAAATACGCAGCATAATTTTTACCCATAACAAAATATTGGCAAATTCGATGTCCTGGGGTTTTGAAATTTGGATTCTGAGTAACAAAGCACATCGAATCCATACTCTGGGATCCGGTGCACAGAACTTTTATTTATATGTGGCTGTGCTATTATTAAAGTTTAACCCTTTCCGCATCCTGGCTTTTTGGGCTATTTTTTAGACTTTCAGTCAAGCAGCTACTGTATCGACACTATTTATCCTAGGATCATGGTTCATACCTCATTCTCTTCAGAATAGAGGTGGCTTTCAAATGGTACCACTTGCATGCTCATACCATATACCAGAAGCGGGAAAAAAATGTCAAAGTGAAAGTTTCGGAGGGAAATTTTTTTCTCGAACTTTGGCCTCCCCTGGACTTCCCCTGTGTCAACGTAGCCATCTAAAAAAAATCTGAGAAATAGTACTTGGTATACTGAATGTGTGTGCCAAATTTCAAGTTTCGAATAGTAAGGGAAGGAGAAATTTTATCAAAATTTCCCACCATGCCCCAAATTACCACAAAACACTATGATCTCAGGGAAAAAAATTCCTGAGACATCCCTAATTACCCTAGGGTCATGTGTCGCCCATATTCTCTTCTGAATAGAACTGTTTTTCAGGCGGTACCATTCACATGTCTCCATCATGTATCTAAGGCGGGAAATTGCAGAAAAAATGGATTTTTTTGGTCTAAATTTCCCTTTTTTCAACTTTTAGTCCCTCTGGACCCCCTCTGTTTTAACGCAGAAATCTGAAAGAAAATCTGTTAAATACTACTCGGTGGACTGAATGTTTGTGCACAATTTCAATCTTCTAGGTGCAAAAATAAGCCCGCCAGAAAAAAAATCAGAAATTTCCCCATGTTACCCTATACAGAAGTATATTTAGAAAAAAATTCACTGAGACGTCCCTAATTACCCTAGAATAATAATTCGACCGTCATTCTCTTCAGAATGGAGCTGCCTTTCAGACGGTATGACTCACGTGTCCCCATCATGTATGTGAGGCGGGAAAATGACGAGAAACGGGATTTTGGGGGTAGAAATATCCCTTTTTTCACCCTTTTGCCCCTCTGGTCCCCCCCCCCCCCTGTTTTCGCACTGACATCGGAACAAAAAATTTGGTAAACACTACTCAGTGGACTGAATGCTTGTGCAAAATTTCAATCTTCTACGTGGAAAAATAAGCCCGCCAGAAAATATTGAACATAGGCTTAAAAAATGAGAAAATAAATTTTTGACTTATGACGTCATCACCTCCTATGTCTGGACGCAGGAAGGTCTGAAACCATACGTAATGTCTTCTACAAGGCCTCTGGGCTTAGAAAACAAACAAACAAACAAAAAAACGGACGAAAAAGCTCAAATAGATGAGAAATAACGCAATGTACCATGAAAAACGCGTATGGTACAAAATTGTACCATAGGATCCCCAAAGGGTTAAAGATGATCATTGTAAACACGCAGCATAATTAACATTGTGCAATACAATGTTATATACACATTTTATAATTGAATTTTCATGTGTATATAAATAAAATCTTTAAGTTTTAATTCAATTATAAAATGTGTATATAGCATTGTATTGCATAATATTAATTATGTTGCGTGTTTACAATGATCTTCTTTAAACTTTAATAATAGCACAGCCACATATAAATAAAAGTTCTGTGCACAGGACCCCAGAGTATGGATCCGATGTGTTTTGTTACTCAGAATTCAAATTTCAAAACCCCAGGACAATCGACTGTGTCAATATTTTGTTATGGGTAAAAAAACTTGAGCAATTTGGGATAGGGAGGATACACGTAGTACAGCTATACAAAAAAACAAAAGCTCTGTCCAAAGAGCATTAATTCTAATCAAAGAGACTTTGATTCTTTAACTCTTTTTAAGGAAATAATTTTAACATAATAAAAGCTTCGTGTTAAGCAAAATGACCAACAAATTATGAGAGATAGAGAAAGAAAATCCATTTAACATACTCAGAGAGAACAGTTCAGAAAATGTATATTCATTTCCTTCCTAGATTTATTTATTTCTTAGCTACATAATCGGTCTGAAAAAAAAAAAAGAAGTACCCTGGAAGCTTTTGACGCTTCAAGAAAACTAGTCCCGCAAGGGTGAAGCCTATAAGTAACCTTAACATCTTTCTTGAAGACGAAGATTGGTATCATATTATCATTGAATCTGAATTTCTTTTCGGGAGCCAAAAATGCTAACATTCGGAAGTAAGAGAGAGAGAGAGGCGCAAGAGAATCACAGCAATTTTAGACCTTATAGTAAGAAATTTTATCCTAACATTGCCAGCTTTCACAACTGATGATGAATTATCTTTTTTCTTTTTCATTTTTAAAGATAATAAAATGTTATGTTCAAACATCGATAAGGAATGTACAGTTAAATAAGTAGGTCTTTACGTCTGTTCACTATTTCCTAGCAATTACCACTTAAGAGGAACTGTATACAGGGTACGAAATATTGAGAATGGGGAGAATGCCCACATTTAATATTTTTGGAATAAAATTACTCCACTGGACAAATACTCAACAAATACCATTCGACCAATACTCGAAAAGAATATGGAATACAATACGCCGATATAGCAATTATTTATTGATTTTAGAAAGGCTTACAACTCGGTTAGGTAAGAAACACTCTTATTAAATTATATACCGAGAAAAGCTACTTAGAGTAATCAAGATGTGTTTAAATGTATCACAAAGAAAAGTTCACGTAGGAAAATACTTATCCACAGGCTTTTAGATCGAGAGTGGCCCAATACAAGAAGATGCTTTGTCACCATTATTATTCAACTTTGTTCTGGAGTACGCTATAAGAAAAATCAAAGATACAAACCAAGGCCTAGAGCTGAATAGTGTTTTATATGGCTTATCCTAATTATGTAAATCTGGTAGAAAAACATTATAATGAAATGCAGAGGTTTTATTAAACGCTTGGCAGGGACAAGGGTTTAGAAGTAAATGCACAGAAAAGTAAATACATAGAAATACGCAGGGATCGTAATATTGCAAATTATGGATACGTCAAAATATCAAATAATACTTTCGACAAAGTGGATACTTTTAAATATTCAGGACCAATATTAATAGACTAAAACTATATACACGAAGAAACTAAATATAGCCAGGAATCAGGAATTCGTGTTATTAGTTCAATATATTTTGTCTTCGCGAATTCTGTTGAGGAATTTGAAGTTTAAAATATATAAATCAATAATCGTGTCTGTTGTGCTATATGGTCTCTTATTTTAAAGGAAGAAGGCGGACTGAAAGTATTCGAGAATAATATCCTGAGATGAATATTCAGATCTAAGATGGACGGGAATGGGGAATAACAGAAACTTCATAACGGGGAACTGCGTAATTTACACGTTTACCAAACATTATTAGAGTCATCAAATCTAGGAGGCTTAGTTGGACAGGTTATGTAGCCAGAATAGAAGAAAGTGGGAATGCTTTCAAATTATAACTGGAAATCCAATCGGAAAAAGACCAATAGGAAGACCTTGGAGTAGATGGGAGAGAAATATTAGGATGGATCTCGCAGAAATAGGAATACAAAGTAGAAACTGGGTCCAGTTGGCTAAGGACAGAAATCAATGGAGAGCTTTTGTGAACTTGGCATTGAACCTCCGGATTTTATAGGCCATAGAGTTAGTTACTTAGTAAGTTACTGGAGGATGAATAAAGTGACACTGGTTTCAGAAGTTTACAAATTAATTAAAGACATTCATATATAAATAACATATATTTCAGATGTAATTAACGGGTGAGCTAGTGGTTAGTGATATCCCTGATTCCTTATATTAGGACTAATTATCGGTGTTCATATAATCTCGAAACATTCAAGTGCGAAGTGTTTTTTCACACCCCCGTCTCCACTACCCCACCTCACATTGATTGTGATGATATCGCACCCTGAAGGATACGATGGTAACAAGTGAATTAGAAAACTGATTTTTTGCAAACAGAGCATTCCTGCCATACATACTTTAACATTCCAAAGAACTATTGCACACTGTCGTTTCAGGAAATTCCATATTTCCATTTTATTTTCTACATCAGGAAGTAAAATATTGTTAATACTTTGTAATGAAATGCTAGGATTTTTAAACTTTTTAAAAAATTCTTTAATAGTTTTTTCCTGGGTTAATAAACGTTTATTAATATATAATTCCAGATTATTTTATACGAAAATACTAGAATAAATGCTCAAAATAAACACTTTTAAAATGGTCTCTGGAACCCTGGCATGGATTCGAAACTTATTCTTGGTTGTGCTACTGAGTTTAATTACTAAACTTCTTTATCTACAGTTCTGAGAAGAAGGAACTTAAAAAAATGCTTCTTTTTAATAATATAAAATATCTTTTATATCTTCTACTTTACGGAAGATATACAAGAAAATAATTAAATAAAAGTTAGGCTGTTTATGACAGTATTACTGTTGTCTGAATATAAAGAATTAAATTTTATATACACTACAACCTATAATATTAAAATAAAGTAAGCTACTGTACTTACAAATATAGATCCGGCTTTCAACTCCTCTGGTCTTCCAATTTTTTCTAATGTTTTCTCTGATTTGGAGAGCAACTTGGTCTCAACGAAAGCCTTTAAGTCAGCCATTTTCATTCTTTTCTTACTTTTTTCACTTGAGCGTCTTGAATGGCTACCCTGTTCTTCTGAGGAGTGTCTCAGACCCAGATACGGAGACTCTATAAAAAATTTAGATTATTTATTAAGAATCTTAAGTAAGAAAATGAGAACGTTTATCTTAATGTGTTATTGTCCTTGTTTCGCGTCAAGACAGTTTCACTGAATACTATCACCTTCATCAGGTAGCGAATCACCCTGCAGATTCATCATTTGTGTACAGACATTTTGTAAATAGTGTACATACCTAATCTTCCAATCTTATTTATTATTTTCGCACTGCTTTTTTTTATATATATATATATATATCATCAACAAGATTTTGAGCATCTTTATTCTTGCCCATCATTCCAAACAAATATTTTAATATTAAACATTATAATTTGACTGATAACACACAAAACCTTATGACATTGATAACAAACACACAAAGAATTTAAAACAGAACCTAGAAGAGTCACATTTTCCATGACAAAGAGTTGGTTCACAATCAGTAATAGGAAAATTGAATTATATTCTTAATCCATACCAGTCTTTTTAAGCATGAACCACATGAAAGGGAAGGGGGAAAATCCAACGCAACCCTGCTTCGTTGATGAAGGGCCGTCAAAAGTAATATTGTCTTTTATTTGCCTTACATGTAGCAGCCCAGTATCGGGAAAAATGCTACATTATATTTATGAGTGTCACCTATTTAAATATATATCATCCATATTTACTTGATTTTACTATTGGGGGTAGGGTGGCTCAGTGGTAGAGCGTTCATCTTTGGTGTGCGGAGTCCCTGGTTCGATCCCAGCTCGTGTCAAGTGGACAAACACCGTGTTCGTGAATTTTCTCGCAATTCTCCGTTTCCTACCACATTATTCATTCCACTTTTCATTCATGTCTCATCATCACCGTCTGCTTTAGTCTAGCCGGCATAATCGTGGGACGTAAAACTGAAAGATTTCATTTATTTGATTTTATTATTATTATTCGCTCTCTATAGTATTACACTGCAGTAGTGCACTGGTGAATCGGATCCAGTTCTCTCCCACTAAACAACAGATCGCTAAAATTTGATAAGGAGAGATCAACCCATTAGAATTATATAAAACAGTGTATTAAATTTAGTAAGAAAACTGATTTGTTAGATTGGAAAAAAAAAAACGTAAACAATAAGCCAACTTCTGAAGAAGGTAAATATTAACATGCAAAAGGATCGAAAATTCCAATATATATTTTTAAAAGACATTAGTAATGTCTTAAATACTGAATACTAAACTCACATATAATTTATCATGTAAGCTTCATCTCGTATATTACTAAAGATACATTTTTGCTCTGGAGTCTGTGTAAGTAAAATTCACAATAAAGCTCAAAACTTGCAGAACAAAAGGAGTTTTAGTACGTAGTAAGTATTGCAAAATAAAGTTATAGATTAGTATCATTTCCTGGTATGTTTTTACAGAATACGCATACCATTACGTCACCACACTTTAGTTTCATATTGCTAAGTTTAAACAATATCTCAGAAAATCTTATTAGTCAATTTTATACTTCCTAAATTGCAGGAAGTACTTTCTCCAAACATTAACTTATGTTAATTTTACAGTATTATCTAAAGAAAAAAATAAAATGATAACCATTTTATGTGTACAGCCTCTGAGTATGATATGTTTTTAAAATTGTAAGTTCGCACTTACGAAGTAAACGAAATAATCAGTGTCTTTGATCTACCATTTTCTTTTCGAGTTGAACATAAATCGCACTTAATAATAATAATAATAATAATAATAATAATAATAATAATAATAATAATAATAATAATAATAATAATAATAATAATAATAATAATAATAATAATAAAATACTTGTGCTAGTTCCAACAACAAATTTGATCAAGCAACCACTAACCATCTGGATTCTTAACAGCTGAAAAGAATTCTAAAAATATTTAAAATTGAAAACTTCTAAACTTGTTTTGATGAGTCTTTCAATTTCAAGTAGCCTTAGGTTTCTATACGGTTATGAGGTAACCAAACACCTTACAAGCCTATTTGTCACACTTGTACTTTTGTTTTCATCTTCCTAGAAATGTGATAAAAGGCGGTTCCGATTTGATTGAACGAATATTTACTTCTTTGTATTATCACGGAAGTATGTAACGGTATCCTACTTCTTAAATCTAGTTTTAGACTACCTTAATTACGTTACATACGAATATTTCTTCAATTTTATGGAAACTACTTTATATGGTTCAAGTGGAACAAATCAATAATTTACAAGAGATAGTAAAGCTTATTTTGTTTGATGTAAGCTTGCGATGCGACTTAACTGATACTCACTTCTGTAGGATTTTTTCCCCCCAAGTTTCCTTATTATCTCTGAATCGCTCACGTTGTCAAGTAAACTCTAACAATTCTGAAATTATTGTTCCATTTTAATTGTTAATGACGTTAACGAACAATAAATTCAGGAATATTAAATTTTATGTAACTATGCAAGCGATCTCTAATCTAATAAATAAAATTGAAAGTACTATGTTTGTGAATTCATAACTCTTGAACCACCTGACCGATCTCGATCAAATTTTCAATATAGATGGGGGTTGGGCCAGGGATGGTTTTTAACGTTTTACATTAATGGTGCAACGTAGGAGAGGAAAAGGAGGAAGATATTTAAAAATATTCAAAAATGACAGATACTAGTCTCAAATCCAACTTTTTAGAGTCTCTGAGGTGAACAGTGATAATTCCGATGCCGTTTAAGTCCAAATTCAGTCCCACCACTTGGGAAGGGGAAGGGGAGATATATTAAAAAAGATCGAAAATGACCGATATTAGTGTAGAACTCATAGTTTTCGGGGTCGCTGAGACAAACAGTGACACTTCTGATGCTGTTTAAACCCAAATTCACCAACATTGCCCTTTATGTCCAAAATGAAACGTATTCTTCCCGTGCGAAGAACGGGTAATCTACTACTTAGTAATACTTTCAAACACGGTATTTTTTGCATGTAAATTTTCTTGGGATAGAATATTTATATGTTCATAGATTATGATGTGGTAATCCTGGAATGAAATTTTATTTTTCAGGTTATATGTAAAGTAATAAAATACCATTTTTACAGATTTTCCACTTTACTCTATAGTTCACTTTGTCTTGCTGCTGTGAATCTTCATGCTAAATTTTGTTCATGTATGATTAGTTTTGACACAATTCAGAAAAAGATGAGTTCAACCATGAAGCATGAGTATACTCAATTTACCCACTATTTAAATACTGAGGAAGACAAATGTCTTACTAGAAGCTAAGTGCAAAAGTTTACATGTGAGAAGTTAAATTAGGAGCAATCAGAGATTATCAGTCATCATTACATTTATACACTCGTAATGTATTTTTGAACATGTAAGTATGCATAGCATTAGTGAATATTTTCCTATATTAAATCTACCAACTTCATGAGATAAGAGAGGGGGCGCGGTGGCTCAGTGGTAGAGCGTTCACCTCCGATGCTTGGGGTCCCTGGTTCGATCCCAGCTCGCGCCGTGTGGACTTTGTGGTGGACAAACACCGTGCTCGTGGGTTTTCTCGGGGTTCTACCGTTTCCTCCCACTTTCTCCACCATTTCATTCATCTCTCATCATCACCGTCTCCTTTAGCCTAACCGGCATAACCGTGGGACGTAAAACTTAAAGATTTTATTTCATTTTTTCATGAGATAAGAGCCAAGTCTAAAGTTATTTTGAATAATTCCGTATTTCTAAATTGCTTCAGATTATTTAGAAGTAATGTACGTACAATAAACACTGAATTTAATTTCAGTACCGGTAAGCAAATTTCAATTAACAAAATTAAAAGATAAATAAAAAAATAAATATTTCACACGTATGGAAAACTATAGCTGACTTTTTTTCTTTCTTGCTATTGGTTGAAGTATAACGTCTCTTTTTTCAGCTCCGAAGTTATATAAGGCGTGGACCTATAGTTTAAGGTAGAAACGGAACTAACGTAATGCGATCAAATCTCAATGCTCTTCTATCAGAAAACGAAGCCTGGGACCACGTGCAACAAAGGCGCACTAGCTAATCACTAAACCAGTGAAGAGAGTCCTGATTTCTTTCGTTAACGAAATTAAGAATTTGGTAACTCATATAACCGTTTGCGTACTGTCTGATTCTGAAAGGATAGTTGGAAGGTTTTTATTTATTTATTTAGAAAGTATAGTAATTTACTGAAACATTTGTTGCTCTATCTGAGCATAAATAACTCTTCAGCTGTCTTAAATGCCATTGTAAGTTTGGCATGTTGCTATGTATCAAATTGATGTGCATAAAAGATATTGATGATGAAATTCTGTCTTCTCCTGAAAATATACAAATCTGATTACTTAGGAAGTTCAATTGTTTCCAGTATTGGTAGTCATATCAAACACATTTCTGTTTTCCTTGGCTACAACCTCCAACCTTTCGTCCAGGTTCTCTCATTATACATCAAAAATACAAATTACTTTCTATTCATTACCAAACCTCTGCTTTCCAATGCCATTCTAATCTCTGTGAATGTAACCTCATTATGCACAAATATTATACGTAGTCCCGACCTCAACTTCCTAGAAGAATTCCGAACTTCTAAACTCAAGCACATAATTCTGATCGTACAACCTCCCTACTACGTCCTAATCATAAACAATCTCACATTTGAAAATAACAATTATCTTCAAATCAATAGTATTCATACATATTCATATATTCAAATCCATAGATTCACATATTCCCCCATTCGTGGGATGCGTGGAACAACATATAGTCCACTCATCACCACTTCAATATTTTCTTTGGTTTTGGGCCATAGATATCTTCCTATATGTATGAATACCCTACCAGCCTACAACAATTCCTACAGCGCTAAACAACAAGGGCTCGGTAATCAAAATATCCTGATCCTTCTTCAAGCACACAGTCATCCTTCCTATCTCTATGGAAGCTAGACTTGAGAATGGACGTCTTAAGACCGATGTAGACATCAAATCTATTAACAGTATGCAATTTCTCCAATTTAAGAGCTCCAAGCATCTGTGCATCAAATATTTCACATTCTTTCTTGGCTATTCGAAGAACTCGTAATTGTTCCACCACATCGCCTTTCAAAAATTACCTCAAGATACTCCTATCAGCACACGCCAACTGCTGGTATTTCCTCACCCT
Source organism: Thermobia domestica (assembly GCF_964235325.1). Lineage (NCBI taxonomy): Eukaryota > Metazoa > Arthropoda > Insecta > Zygentoma > Lepismatidae > Thermobia > Thermobia domestica. The sequence continues at coordinate 321,736,458 of NC_137455.1, forward strand.
TATCAGCAAACAATTCAACTGTACAAATGTCCCAAAGAAAGAGAGAAAGAAAGAAAGAAAAAATACGCCACTGTAAAATCCTCAGCTCCGAACTTCCTTATCAAATACTATGCCAACCTTCATTCTCTACAGAAACAAATGAATCTTTCTTACTCCATATTCACCATCTCACTTGAATTCACCCATATTATTATCGAAGGCCTCCTAACTTCCACACCCTCTTTACGAGAACTGGACCCTTGAAAGAAGCCCTACCTCCTAGATGTAAAGTCTATATGGTATTCGATACCAGTTTGAGCATCTAATACCCGATCATAAAGGTAACAAAGATTTTCTACTCTTACGGCAGTTGCGATTCGTCTAACATAATTTACATCCATAAATGCACTCACTGTCCAGGCTTCTACATTGGCAAAATTCTGAAAGTCACCGATGCTCCTGTATCTCTAACTCCTCATCTACGTGTCTCAGAACACACAGCAGTACTTTGACGACATTTTACTGATAAATGTGGTCAAAATTCTTCCCTCTTCAAAATTTTTTCCTCTGCCCCTTCTTCTCGTCTCTCACAAAGAGGTGGGAAGATATATTATTATCTTTCCCTTGGTCTTAATCGTTTACTTATAATATCATACCTCATTACATTCACTCCGTTTCTCATCCCTTTTCCTTTAAATAAAAAAATTCCAGTTTCTTTTAATTATTATTATTATTTACATTGTTTCTCCCCAAACTTTTTATCCTGTCGTATCTCTCATTTTTCTTTATTACTAGCTGTAAGCACCCGTCATTACTGGGTTTTAATTCAGAACCTGGATAAAGGGAGAGAAAGAGGATGATCTCAACGGAATGTCCCCACAACCATTCTATTTCCGGGTACTTATCCTCTGCTGTTGTGTTAGCCCGCATAACAAATATGTAATGTTGGTTAAATACAGGCAAGCGTTTTTAGAAACAGCCAGAAACATGCATATACTTTGATTCCCATCAATCCCCTCAGAGCTGAAAATAAATAAATAAATAAATAACTAATTCGTATGCTATTAGATTTGGGAAGATCTATCTGTGTACAGAATACGACGCCCATAGGTGACTTCTTTCTATGTGAAAATCTGATGAAAGAGATACATAAACATATTATTATTATTATTATTATTATTATTATTATTATTATTATTATTATTATTATTATTATTATTATTATTATTATTATTTAAAAATACTGTAATTTCTTATTTATTAAAGTTACCAATGTCTAATTTTTTAAAATTACATCATTAATTTTCATTTTTCAACCCTTTTCCTATATACTCAAGGCCGGCCCTAGGCAATTTGGCGCACCGTGCAATGACATCATTTGCCGCCCCCTTTCTCCAGAAAGAACAAATCTTAAAATCCACGATTTCAAGTCTGTTACCCCATTAAGAACAACGAAGGGGAGGCGAAGCGCACTCCTATTCAGAAAGGCCTTAACACTACAAATACAATCTCATTGGGTCTGTTTTTTTTCTTTCTTTAAATAATAATCAATTATGTTAGTGAAAGATAAAGCAAACACATCTGCAGAGAAAAGGTGGTTCTCCTTTTTATAGAATTCAATATCGAGCTTCAATCTCAATATATCAGTTTGCAATTCCAGTACAACTAGTTCTTTTATCTTTAATTCTTGATTTTCCTTCTATATCTGTTAAAAAAAATTTAAAAAAGACTTGTCCCCACCTTCATTGATAAAGAACTTCTTTGTGACAAAAACAAGACTAGTTTTCATATCAATATTGTAATAACTAACTAAATGGAACAGGTGTTCGCTGTTGTTCGAGAATTGAGTTCTGTATTTGACAATAATCAAGCAATTCATGCTGAGTTTTTTTTGACCATTTGCTTTACCACTGTCCATATGAGCTTAAACTAATGCGACCTAAACATGATTTATAAATATACGTAGTATTCAAATAGAAGGTCAGCTTAGTAAATTTAACTACCATCATCATGAAATCTGTTTCCAACAAGAAATATTTATTTTAAATAATATAGTTATGACAGATTTTGCCCTGTGCAAATGCACATATAGCACATATGGTAGAGCCAGCTTTGCATATACCATACAATTTTTTTCTTTTTTATCTATTATTCCTTCTCCTTCCTACAATCCTGCCGACCAACTAGTCACATTAGTTTTATCTTCCTCCACTAAACTCAGTCTACTTACAGCCTTGTAACACAACTAAGTGTCCCTGTGTTTTAACATGCGTCCATGTAGATGTTTCCAACTTTTTTTTATGTGGTTCTGTTTTTACTTGTCTTTTCTTCCTACTTCTTCAGATACCTATCTGATAAAGTATTTAAGCGGAAGTGTCCATAGTGTACCTGTTTTAGCGTTGGATTATGTTTTCATTATTTTCTAGTAATTCATATATATAGTTGATTAGTTCCTCATATGACCTTTCCCTGAAGAAGCATGTCCTCTTAAGTAAGGCAACATGCGGTTTACCATATCACCACATTTTCTTACAGCAGAAGATATAGAAAACAGTTCTAGTTATAAATTATATAGGTGCATGAGAGGATGATTCAAATTAACAAAAAAATTGGTTACATACCAAAATATCCTCCGGTGGGAAAACTAAATATTTTTTAAACATCCGGAACAATAGGCTAGTTTCATCTTCAGTGGTAACGTAACAAGAATAATAATAGATGAAAGAATTCCATACGCAAATAGGAATACACACCACCAAATAAATATAACGTGAGAGATGGATACTAGAAACAACGAGCAGAGCACAGTGAAAGAAAGAAACTACGAGCTGAGTTGAAAGAATTACATGCTACATCACTATTGCCAGATCCAAAACAACTAGTTCTTTTGCATCAATGGTAGCTAACCAGGTTTTATCAATGTTACCAGAATTCAAATTTAAAGTTGATCTATATTTACGAAAAATGAATGGTCCTTTAATCTTTCGTTGCTTTTGTTTTTTCTGAACCTATCGTATTAACTTATTTTATATTGTGTGTATGCTGTTTTAGGTGAAGTGACAATCCTGACATATCCTCTTCTTGTGACTTTTTTGATTGCCTAATGTGTTCTTTAATACGGGTATTAATATTACGTTTGGTTTGACCTATATATGAAGCATCACATTCACACTGAGGACGGTAAATATCTGACCTATTTAGAAGATCAACAAAATAACTTTTAAAGAAAGCGAGATTCTTTCTAAGCTTTTTACGGAAGATAGTGGAAGCAGATATATTATACATTGCAAGAATACGTTAAATTTTTATCGATAATTGTGGAAAGTAAGGAATTCCTATCCAAATTTTAGTTTCTTTGGGAATAACTATTTTAGGGACTTGCGCTGATCTACGTGCTTGATCTACGTTTCATTGAAAACGGAATTAGTTTGTTGATCCGATACGTTTGGAGAGTATTTAGTTTTCCCACAGGATAATATATTGGTAAGTAACCAATTTTTTGTTAGTTCTAGTTATAATTTATATAAATATAACAAACCTGTTAGATATGAAAAATTTTTAACTTCAGGCACTTCTATAAAATCTTTGGATTCTCTTTTCTTTAGTTCAGGACTTTGATAAAGTGACACTTCTATTTTCGGAATGGGTAAAGAATTACTCCTTCGTCTGGGCTGTTGCTGCGTCGATGATTCATCACTAATATCACGAAGCCTAGAAGAAATAATAATGTATTACTTTATTATTTTATATGATAATTTACAATTAAAATTCCGTTAATACCATCCAGTTATTACAAAGTTCAAAATTTGAAAAGTAATACTATCTTTAAATGATAACTATATTTTCCTGTAAAAATTACTAAGGTGTACTTAATCAATGGTTGAAGGTAGAGGACTACGTTCTACTCCAACATTTGTAAAGTAGAATTAAAGGTTTTACAGACCGTAAAGTAGTATAAACAGAGTAACGAGTCGTGTCCGAATTTGTACTTAAATTGTATATAAGTGCGTAGTAATGCAGGTTCAGTCCCGTGGACTTCTAGTAAGTGAACTTGGTGCGCGTGCTTTCTTAGGTTCTTTTCTTTCTTTCTTTCTTTTTTTTCTCAGTGCTAAATTATTTTAATGTTATTCTTTTTCCTTATATTATCTTTCTGCTTTCAATATTAGCCATAGGACAATCAACTAAAGAAATAATTTTCATTCAATTTTGTTATACATATGTATAAATCTTAAAATGATGAAATGTAGGGCTGCATTTAGCAGTATTTATGGGAACACAAGACCAGTCATATTTTAAATAAATATTACGTGTTACTTCTGATGAAAAAGATGTGACTAGAATGATACGATAAATCATGAAACGTAAATCTTAGACACACACATCTTACCACATGAACTCCCGCCGGGAATCGAACTCGGGTCTTCTACGCCAAAGATAGGCTATCAAAATAGCCATGAAGACGTATATATATATATATATAGGATATATATGTAGGGTGTTTCAAGACAACATCGACATTTGGGAGGTGATTTCCGACACCAAGATAAAACAAAAAGTATAGACTAACCTGGATGCACAAATGCTCCCAAGCGAAGTTAAAGGCTGCCGAAAACATGAAAAAATGAACTTTAAAGGTCCATAGCTCCAAATCTATAAGACCTACCGTATTCGGGTTAAGACTTCACTTAGGAACTAATATGTGCACTATCCAAAAATACATGTTTCAGAATTCTAAGGTACTCACGCAACAATTTTTATGGAGGGAATTTGGCTACAGGCATATAATTTGAAGTACTCACCAACTACATCTATAAAAATTGTTGAGGAAGTACTGCAAGATTCTGAAACTTGGGTATTTGGATAGGGCACATACTAGTTCTTAAGTGAAGTCTTAACCTACTATGGTAGGTCCCATAGAGTTGGAGCTATGGACCTTTAAAACTCATTTCTCCATGTTTTCGACAGTTTATACTCCGAAAGGAAGCATTTGTGCACCCAGGTTGGTCTATACTTTTTGTCTTATCTTGATGTCAGGAATCACTTCCCAAACGTTGTCATGTTGTTTCGAAACACGCTGTATATAGCAATTCAAAGTAGTATACAATTCTCTATAGTCTACATAAGAGTTAATTACTAATTTTTCTTTACTCGAATTGCATACCTATAATTATGCACACACATGTTTCGACCCTTAGTATAAGACACACATACCCTCATATAGGACTCGCGCGATATTTGATTAAGATATTTATTCTGAGTTTGAACTTTTGTTTTCATAGAAAGTGCTTTAAATTTTATAGTTTCTAATGAACAAATTTGATTTTTGTCACAATATATGAGGATAATTTAAAAAGTAATGCCTCCCTCGCCATAATTTTGTTTCTATTACAGCTACTAAACTATCTATGCATGATATTATAGAGCTAATCTTACTCTACTAATGTAGTCTTTTCTTTTCAAATTGACTGATTAGAACTACACATCTAAAGCTAAAAGAAAGAGTCGTCATTGAATTTATGGCAAAAGAAGATGGTCATCTAAGGAAATCCATAATCGCTTGAAAAATGTTTATGGGGACGCTGAAATGAACATCAGCAATGTGTGTGGCGTTGAGTGAAGTAGTTAGAAACGGAGAAACAGAAATTGCAGATAAACACAGAAGCGGCTGGCCGACAACATCAGTTAAAGATGTAAATCAAGAACGTGCTGATGAACTGATTCCAGGAGACAGGTGCATTACAGTATAGAATGTTGCTGGTGCATTGAACGTCTCGTATGGCTCTGTTCAAGGAATAATTGCTGACTTGGGATGTCACACAGTTTGTGCTAAAGCAGCTTTAAAATCATGAGTCTAGATGCAAACCCCTGAACACTTCCAAAATAATTTTGCAGCCTGGGTTCGACGATGGTGCAAATGTGTTCAAAATTATTGGGATTACGTTGAACGGAAGTTTTCTGTAGAGGCCAATTCAGGCTATGATCTGAAATACCTTTTGTTGTTATATGTTCATTAATACATTATTTATGCCACATGACGCATTAATTTTGATCCATCTTCGTATAAATATGAGTAGGCTTACTCGTATTAAATATCAGATTTTGAATAAATTTTCAATGCAAATAAATCGAAATTTAAAGTTAATAGGGACCGAACATATTTTAGATAATATTCTATAAAAGTTTGAAATCTACAAAGTTGGACTTTATCATTTAAATTTTCTTAAATATTTGTTTTCCTATCAAGAATAGATTTCAAAGTATAAATCCTACTACACAACAGATAAGTATATGAAGTAGAAAAAGTATATCATTGAAAAAAAATTTCAAATACTTATTTCGAAGTAATTAATAAAATTATGAGAAACCATTACTCAAGTTATATATTCAAGTTATATTTAAAGTGTAATCTATGCTGGTCCGGTAAAGCAGTTGAATACTTTGTTTAGACTATGTATTATTTCATTACATATGACTTACCTTCGGTAGAAAAATTGTAATGCCCAGTATACGCCGTCTTCGTGCCACTGGGGAATAAAAAGGCACCTTAGGATGGCAACATCAAGGAATGTTGCGGCACACAAGTCCGCCGGACCAGTTGATGAAAATATTTGAGACTTTAGTATACTATCTTGTTTACTCTCTATTGAATCTTTGTCTGCTGATGATCTGGAAAGCAAAATTTAAATTAATCGCTTTCGGCAGAGATAAAAGATAACATAACTTTACCCTCTTCTTTACAGATACATAAAGTAAATTTTCAGTTCAGCGTGGAGATTTCATCTCTGACTCACTCTATACACAGGATGTTCGAAGACAACACCAAAACCATTGAGAAAATATACTCTTACATGAGAACAATTATAGACTAATACGGGTGAACAAATGCGTTACAAATGGGAGCTCCCTCGTACTACATGGTTAGCGTACGCGTCTTTGGCACGGGAGAAAGGAGTTTAATTCCTGGAGGGAGCTCATGTGGTCCACATCTCACGTTAAGCTGTAGGTACACATATTATATTATGAGATCGCTGTGTTCAATGCAGGATGCAAACTCTAATCCAATCAATTAGATGAGTAATTTCTGAGCTATAGCCTACCGAAAATTGGCTAGATAGATAAAATAAATGGTCATAACTCGAGAACGAAATGTCGAATGAAGGTCCGATAAAAAGAAAATCGAGCCTAGATTTCATAATTGTACCAGCAAATGCGAAACAGGGGATGCAAGAATTAACCTCAAAGCATACAAGATTCATAGTTTTCTAGGAAAAAAAAAGTTAGATCAGGAACTAGAAAGCTAGCACACATTCCATATTCATTGGCACAAAATAACTACTAAGATCTTTTACCGACCTTCATTCAATATTTCAATCTCGAGTGAAATGCTACATTTATGCACCTTGTTGCTCTTTCATTTTCTTTCTTACTTTACAAAATACTCTCTTTCGTAAAATTTAAAATTAATTTTGATTTGTATTAACTTACCCCATTTTACGAATTTGAGGTTTTGGTTTCTGTTGTTTTGTATCTGATCCAGAAATCGCCGTAACTTGTTCAATTGTTAATGTTGTTTTAGCAGAGGAAGTATTGTGTCCACCTACAGCCATACGAAATATTGATGATTCAGCCTACAATAAGGAAAAAGAAAATATATATCACATTCCATAAACCCAACAAGACAATGCATCCCAATTATCATATGTACGTGATATCGAAAATTTTATGATGAAATTTAGCTGTAAAGTTCCAACGAAACTTAAAAATTAGCATTAAGCAATATTTCTTTCATTTATACTACTGTCCAAACTATTTAAATAAATGGATTATTGTAATTTGTGATGAAGTCCACAGTTACGATTAATTTTCTAAACTTTATATTAATTCATCTCTACACGTTTAACGACATTTAACTTACATTTTAAAAAGTAAGCAAAGATTGAAAGTTTTAATAAGTTGAATAGAATTTTATTAAAAAAGATAAAACTTGTAAATAATCCTTATCGTATATACATTATCTATTTGCTAATTGTAGCGCATATTATATTGTGTTGTATTTGTTTTAAAATAATACATTTAAAGAAACTTTAGTACAGTACTAAGGTTTGAAATGTGTATTTGTAAATAAATATTAACAATATTATACGGTTAGTTGCAAATGCAAGATTGACTTATCATATCTGCAGCACTAGAAGGCAAAGAAAGAAAGAAAGAAAAACTTACCGTGAATACTGCAGATTCTTTCAAGGCATCAGATTCTGGTAAAGACCCAAGACGGAAAATGACCTACAAATAATTATTTCTGTCTTCACACGTATTTTATGCACACTAAATAAATAATGCATTGTAATTAGTTGGGGATTAATATTTTAATTATTCAGAAATATTAAAATTAAGGATTAATAGTTAAATTAAATTAATATAAAAGGCACGCTTCTCAAGGATTCTTTTGTCCATCAAGCTTAATTTTATTTTGATTCGTATTGAATTCTTGCACTATTTAACTTTCGTCTCTTTTCTGCAATCTTACAGTAGTTTAAACAAGGAAACATACAATCAATTAAAGAAAAAGAAGGAACACATCGAGGACGGCAGTGCAGCAATACTTCTCCTACCTTTGGAGGTTGGTAGAAGCAAAGTTAAGTAAAGGCTTATAGTAATGGAAAGAACAAATGGAAAAAATCAGTAATTGTATATCTTTTATATATATTCATGTAATAATAGTTAGTTGCGATTTATGGGTAGTAACTACAGTAGCTAGAACAATTGATGAAAAGTCTATTGGCAAACTATTAATAAGGGAGAAGTATCAAAAGTACAGGCACATCTTGGGTATGTGTAAAGAGTGATTAAAGAAGGCAAAATTTCGACAAAAATTTAGATGATACTGCAAAAATATAACATCAAGGTTACAGAAGTTCCTTCTAAATCTGTAGAAAAATACACAACAAATTTTAAAGCATTTCTTACTGATCCTCAACAAAGTGGTGGCGTTTATCGGGTTAAATGTCAATGTGACAACATACACCCTGTTTCAAAAGGAATATACGTATTACGAATAATTATTTTGTCCAAACTATCGATCGTTGCGCCTCGGCTCGGCTCGAAACAAATACATAGTCTAGTTTATATTAATAGCCGCTAGATGTCAGTTGTCTTCTGTTTTGCTTGGTAACCGTCATATGTTTAAAATGGCTACTCCGCAGCAGAAATCATTTTGTGTTCTCGAGTTTCCGTGATTTCAGTGCAAAGACGTTTCAGGTTGAGGTACCAAATTGATCCTCCGAATGGGTGGAACATTCGCAGATGGTATCGACAGTTTGTAGATACAGGATGTGTATGTAAAGGAAAGAGTTCTGGCCGCCCTCATGTTCCTGAAGAAAATGTTGCACGAATTCAAACTGCTTTCCAACGTTGTCCGTCTAAATCAACTCGTCGTGTCAGTCGGAAGTTACAAGTGCCGACAACAACAATTTGGCGTGTTTTGAGACGTCGGTTGGTTATAAAGTCGTATAAGTTACAGCTGTTACAAGCTCTGCGTCCTGATGACAAACGCAAACGTGTGGCATTTTGTAACGAGATTCTGGATGCTATTGACAATGATAACACTTTTGCACATCCATCGTGTTCAGTGATGAAGCAACTTTCCCCGTTAGTGGTCAGGCAAACAAACAAAATGTTCGAATTTGGGGCCTACAGAACTCACATGCAGTCATTGAACATGTACCAGATTCACCCAAAGTCAATGTGTTTTGTGCGATATCCCGATCATCTGTTTATGGCCCATTCGTCTTTAATGGAAACACGGTTAACAGTCAGCAGTATCTCGCTATGTTACAAAACTGGTTGTTTCCTAGGCTGCACGAAGACAACTTCATTTTTCAACAAGACGGGGCATCCCCTCACTGGAGTCGCCAAATGCGTGAATATCTGAATGAAACTCTACCGAACCGTTGGATTGGTCGTCAAGGAGCTGGCGACTTAGCATGTCTCAACGGTCACCGGATTTGGCACCCTGTGACTTCTTCCTGTGGGGTTTCGTTAAAGACAACGTTTATGTACCACCACTCCCACAGAACCTGGAAGAGTTGAAGAACCAGATCCGTACTGCCATAACATCAGTGACGCAGGACATGCTTGCCCGAGTATGGGAGGAATTTGAGTATCGATGTGATATGGTTCGTGTCGCTGATGGAGGACATATTGAACATCTGTAATTTGAACTTGAGAGGTTCGTAAATATGTGTGTAAGATTTCATATTCGTATGCCTTAAAATTTAATAAATATATGCATTCGAAATACGTATATTCTTTTTGTAACAGGGTGTATATATAGGTCAAACAAAAAGGAATATTTGCACCAGAATGGCTGAGCACATTCGCACATCGAAATCGAGTAGCTTACAACAGTTTTCCAGATTGGTAGCGTATCTTAAAGACAATAACCATAGCTTTGCTAATTCATGTTTGATAGAGAAAGCAAAAACAATAACTGAATGAAAAATTAAAAGGAGCCTATTACAATCATAAAGAGAAACCTACATTCAATTTAGATAAAGGAGACTTATATAAGATTCGGAGCAGTCTGTATTTCCGCCGTCTGGAAGGTAAAGAAAAAACAGTGAACAACAGTAAACAGTGACAAGTGAGTGACCATTATCATGTATTCATTTTTGATAAGAAGACTTGCAGTTCCCATATTTTAAATTCTTTTAACCATTTTTTTACCTTCCACATTTCTGCCCCATGTTTTAAATCCTCTTCGAATTGTTTCTAGGCTGAAGATGGCAACAAGATTTTTTTTCCGAAAGTGTTACTTAGAATTTTTTTTTCGGTGAACATTAGCCTTTTGTTTACATTTATTTCTAATGACAAAGAAGTTTTATGACCTTATGGTGTTATTAGGGTCAAGTAAGAACAATATATCTAGCACTGAAAAATATCGTTATAAGCAATAAGATATTTTTAACATCCACGTCACAGATGAAGAGCCAACCGTTAAGCAATATCACCATTACACTACAACGTCAATGAAAGTATGTTTTATTGTTCTTCAGTGATTTTTCATTTCCTCTTTAAGACTTTATGTCATTGATTTTCTTCTACATTAATAATGAAGACCAAAATATCACGGGGGAGCCGAAAATTAGGCAGTGAAAAGATTTTACATGAATATAACAACAACAACTTAATAGTTTTAGGTAACTGATTGTTGTGATTGACTGACTTTCTTCAATGATTTTATACAATTTTATTCTGATACATTGGTAGCTGCCTTACGTTTTACAAAGTCTAATTCTGAGAACATTCAGGTTTTCTATTAGTCTTATATTGTAACTATGTATATTATTTCTAACATTAAAAATACACCTTATCCTTAATATGTAATTGGTGATTGAATATAATAAAACAGCAAGGAGATTTCTTTGATATATCAATTTTTTTTTCACTTAGAGATCGTTTTACAAGTGAAGTTATCTTTCAGTATAGGTCTTGAGTGTAGAAATAGCGTGAAAAATTGGTAACACTTGTTTTCTAAAACATATTAATTGACTTATATGTATAAACTGTGTAATGACTTGTATGTATATGTATAATTTATAACATTATCAATGCGTATTGTAGTTGATCTATCAAAGTGTATAGAAGTAATATAAAATATTTTTGTTGGTTAAAATGCCCTATTGTTGCAATTACCTAGATACAATATGCAACTTTTGTTTTGTTGTAGTTCAATATAAATTTATTGTTCTAACATAAATTAATGAAGGAGATCAAGATGGCGTCCAAGTAGCTAAGTATTAGAGAGCTTTGCTCTCATTTTTTTATTTCTATTTTACTTTTAATCAATTTTTACTTTAGACCAATTATAGTTTAATACAAATATAATAATATTTAGTACACTTTAATTATGTTTGGCGCCGCTTATTCTCCTCCAATACAGGTTCAATAGTGAAAAGCAAGTCTATTTATAACCGGCCATTCGTCCACATTGGATGAGTCACTTTTTTTAAAATCAATTTCACAAGATAACAATTTATAGCAATATGCCGACTTGGCTTACTTAAGCTGTGACTTCTAATAATTATTATTCCTTACAAGAAAACGAAAGCAGAACAGAACATAAATTGGTATCATTTAATGTTTCATTGTTATTGTATTTTGGTAATTCAAGTTTTTCTTTAACATTTATTAATATTGTATCATCTGCATACAACATAGATTTGCACGAAATGTAGCTGAATACGACGTTAATATAGATAAAGAAAAGACACTCCCAAGTTACTATTCATTATTACATATTTCTGCTTATTAATAATGACAATTTATAATTGATTTCTAAGGTATTATTTTATTATCAAACTTTTGCCTATGCGAAATTAAAGTTAGATAAATTTTGATTGAAGTAAATAAAACAGAAAGTATTGGGTTTGTTTTCCTTGTGGTAGGTGAGTGATTTAAATTATTCATTTTATAGAATTACTTCTTAGTTACGTTTCAAAATTGTGGTTTAGAAAAAAAATCTAATATAAATAAATGTAGAGAAAATATTACCACGTTGTGTAATAATTTATTGACAGTAAATATCAAACTTATATAATGTCGGCCCTCGTGGCCGTGCCTGCTAGCGCTATAGGCTAGTAACGAGAATCGCTTTTACCAAACATTGTTAGGATCATCAAGTCTAGGAGGCTTAGGTGGGCAGGTCATGTAGCTAGGATGGAAGAAAGTAGAAACGTTTTCAAAGTCTTGACTGGAAAATCAGCCGGAAAACGACCATTAGGAAGACCTAGGTGCAGATGGGAGGACAATATTAAGATGGATCTCGCAGAGATAGGAATACAAAGTAGAAACTGGATCCAGTTGGCTAAGGATAGAAGTCAGTGGAGAGCTTTTGTGAACGTGGCACTGAACCTCTGGGTTCCATCGGCGTCATGTAGCTAGGATTGAAGAAAGTAGAAACACTTTCAAAGTCTTGACTGGAAAACCAGCCGGAAAACGACCATTAGGAAGACCTAGGTGCAGATGGGAGGACAATATTAAGATGGATCTCGCAGAGACAGGAGTACAAAGTAGAAACTGGATCCAGTTGGCTAAGGATAGAAGTCAGTGGAGAGCTTTTGTGAACGCGGCACTGAACCTCTGAGTTCCATAGGCCATAGAGTTAGTTAGTTAGTTAATACAATGAGAAAACAGGAGAAGTCAACCGACTTTTTTAAAACCATACTCTAAACCATTTAAACCATAGCCTTAATAAAAGTAATATGGCCTACGTTCTATCCCAAGTAGGAACGCGAATATTTTTTCCATTCTACTCTAGTTTCAGCTGTAAAATGGATACCTGAGAAACTAGGGGAAGGGGTGGAGTTAAATGGGATAGAAAAATGGTGCTGAAGTACATGGAACATTCAGTGCACAAGGGAATCAAGTACACTTTTGGTCATTTTGCAGACATTTCATCTTTAATCTCTATCAGAAGCGCCTCTCAGAGCTTGAAAGATTCGTGTCCATACCTTGTAAATAACTCTTAAAATGTAAAACCCAGTGTTAAGTTTTCCATGTATCTAAGTGTACCGTACAAATTTCATGCCTCTTTTTTTTCCACAACTTTGTTAATTATACTTGTTTCCTTTGTGCTTTGGACGCCCCACATGCTGAAGCCTAGTGAATACGGAACTCTACTTTCACCCAGTCATTGTACTTCATATGACCTGTTCCGAATAAAGGCGTCCTGTACATTTACTTTTATTTATTATTTATTAGTGCACATATGACCTCATATTCAACATATAAATATATATTTCTTTCATTTTTTCTTCTCGTTTAAGCTTTCTGAGATTGTAAAACTAACATTTGAAAGGCTTATACAGAAACCAAAACAAGCAAATGAAAAAGTTAATATTCATTTAACTTAACAGGTACTACAGTAAACATTTAAAATTTGTCTTCGTGATTCATATTCAAGAGACTTCAATTATTTAAGAGTGTTTGTTTCAACATAAATAGTTTATCCTTATGTAGCTACGTCTTAAGTTTTGAAAATAAAACTTCGCCATTAGCAAATCCTAAGTAATGCCTATAATTATGTTATTTATACTCTATTAAGTAACTGAAATAGAAGTATCCTTCTAGTAATAGGACGCAAAGAACATATACTAATCAAAAACAAAGAACATATATTATGCACGTCAATAAACTTTGTTGCTTTCACTGTTGCAATTGCAAAACTGAAATCTTTCAGTTTTACGTCTCACGATTATGACATGTAAAGGAGACAGTGATGATAAAAATTGATGAAATGGTGAAGTGAAGAAAGTGGAAGGGAAACATAAAAACTCTGAACAAACCCCATGTACATGGGTGACCACAAAGCTCACATGGGTGACCTGGATGTTGCAATTGCAGTTTATAATTTCGGCTAGTACCGTAACCTTCTACGGATAAGATACAACCGCAATGGTGAATACAACAAGATTTGAAGACATTCACTGATATTTACCTTGATTTATTTGATAATGTACTATATTATCAAATAATGTTTATTACTTTAAGAATGGAATCACGGATATGACCAATGAAGCATTTTCTTTTGTCTTATTTATAGCTAGTAAGAACCAATGAAATTCAAAGAGTGATAATGTGCGACTGGAACGAGATTAGAACCCCGTCTAAGGCTTACCGTTTTTTTCTGTTAACTAACCACTTTGCTACTCGGTTAAATCTCTAGGTTAATCACATATACTTTTAGTCTTGAGACCAATGGTTAAAAGCAACATATTCTTTTAGAACAAAATTTTGAAATTTAAAGTTACTTGTAGCGCCAAATCAGCATTCTACATCCCTGTTAGTCTCAAAAAGAAAAAGATAGTTAGATTATATATTTAATTACTAGAAAAAATTGAACTCACGGATTTCTCTATTCTACTTACTACATGTTCTTCCTCAGTACTTGAACTTTCCTCGGGAATAGTTTCAGGAAAGGTAGTATCTTTGGGAGATGACAGCCAATTACTCTGAAATGAGGAAATGTTTTGAATCAAGATTAGAGATTTCTTTCAAAGTAATTTGGACACAATACGGTAATAAGAATATTTTCCCAATGCAATGGATGTAAGTTAAGTTAATTTGTATTTCAAATCAGTTTTATCTGACAGGCTCTTATGTTTAAAAAAAAAGTGTTATGTTTCTTACAACTTTTCATCTCGGACAAAATGATGTGGTAATGAAAGCCATCGTAACGCCACATGCATTGTATGAGTACGGAGAAAGTTTGAAATATGGAAATAAACGATGGTGACCTTCAGACAACTCTACTGTACTCTCAGATTTACATGTAGTGAATTATCTGCAAATGCGCATATACATATATAACTATGACAAATGAAAATCATGTAAGGAAAATTTACTCACAAAAATAATAAAAATTAGGAATTATCAGTTTATTTCTTATTTTCTCTAGGTATTTTTTCCCCACATAATTTTTATTTTATATTATCTCTTAATTTTTAATAGTTTATAATGTATTTATTTATTTTATTAAGTTATATTTTACAATTCTTAATCGTCTTTTCTTTTATACGTTTGATATTACTTTTGCTCATATGCAAATGAACCTAGATAGCAGCCCGCTACAAGGCACGCGTTCAAGCTAGTTGAAGGCTGAAGTAGAAACCATGAGGCATTGAATGCTAAAAGAATTAAGTTATCGTAACTTACTAACAAGGAGCAAGCAGTGTCGCAAATGGAAGAGATAAGAAAAAACGTCAACATCGAAAGTAGCCAAGAAAGTTGCCTTCATTAATAAGATGTTTATAAGTTCTCAGAAATAACTGCATCAAGGATACTATGAGAATAGCCTTGCATATCATGAGACTGGAACCGCTCTGAAGACAATTATCTTGCATTGTCCAAATGATGTTAGGGAGTGATTGCATAGTCGTTTGTCTTCGCTATCGATACATTGCGAGACATAATTGAGACGAATGGCCTACTTGCAGTCTAGATTTGAGTGTCTGTAACATCTTTTATTTGTGGACGTGTGAAAGGGTACTGAAAAAAGAAACAAACTCCAAAATGTAAATGAATGGCAGGTAACAATCTTCAATGCGCTCAGTAACGTCACACACACAATTTATAGTTGGGAGTTGCGAAAATATCAGTTCGTTTAAGACAATGCTGGGGCTTATGTGGACATTTAAATAAGCCAAACTAAGCCTCAAATAATAGTTTGTTGAATTTCAATAAAGCCAGTCAAGAAAGGAAAGAGTTACAATCATTTCGAATTAGAAAGTAACTTATGAGACACCCTGTAGGTAAGTGTCGATATTTTACAGAAAAAGATAAAAGACGAATAAAACAGTTTTAGTATTTCGATATCACAAGTTTATTGCCATGATGATAAAAGAAAATCTTGACAAATAAAAGTAAATGAGAGATGATTGGTGACATGAGAAAATAACAGGAAACAGGAAAGAAAAGAAAATAGATGATATAGATATATACCTCATCGTCTCCCCCTCTTCCTCCGACCGTTTCAGACAATGTAATGCTTGCTGATTGACTAGGTGAGCTTTCAGTTCCCAAACATCCTTCTTCACTGGAAGATTTCCCTGAAAAATAAAATAGTATTAATGTTAGCAACAGTAGTAATAGTCATTTGATACTGTAAATTTTAGAAAATTATTATGATGTTAGCTCTATTCCAATAAAAAAAAGCTAATATTAGAATTATAAAGTGAAAAATCAGGGAAAAATCACTAGAAAGCAAAAGGAATGTTCCATGTATTAGGATATACTAATTTACTATCTCTTTTTTCATGCTTTTTTAATTGTATAATTTCTATTATGTTAGTCAGCACACCGTATCGAAATTTATGTTATTTAAAATATTAAAAAAAAAAAAAAAAATTCAGGACTTCTAAAAGAAATTGAAGTAAAACAATGTACAAAATACTACAAGCAAGTGTTACTTGTATTCGGAAAGGTTCTGCCCTTAATACATTCCATTTTCAATTTATTAAAATAAATATGATTTTATTTGATTAATAATTATAGGTTTTCGTTTTTTATCCCAGCTTCCCTACGATTTCAGATGTAATCTTTTCTACCGTTCTATTATATACTACAAATATGATAAATTGTTGTTTATTACTGATATACATGGATCACTTGGAGGCCAAGTGGCCTAACTCCAAAAAATTGAAAAATGGATTAATGTTTTCATGCCTACCTATTTTATTTATTTACTTATTGCAAACAATAAATTATAAAACAATAAAGTACATAGTTATCATTTGTTTTAATCATAACAGAAATATGAATTGTTCATGGAATACTGAACTTCAAATTTCACTCCTAGAAGATTTCATTTTTGGAGTTAGGCAACTTAGTATCCAAGAGGTCCACATGGAGGACATGAAAATGAATCTTGGAAATTCGATAAGCTCAAATGGAGGTTTGGAAAATAATGGAAAACAGCATCATATGAGGCGTAAACAAACCAGACCAATTAACTTCATTTTTTTGCTGTTTTTTAGTTCTACACATTTTTGACTTGGAAAAGATACATTCTTTTCAGAGGCGAACTCGATTAACTCCATAGTTTAACAATTTGCCAATAGAATTCGTAAATATTCTGATCATTTTCATTTAAATACATTGTATCTAAGTTACTAAAATGCTCACTACTGGAAAATCTCGTTTGAAGGGGTTAATCGTTTTGGCATTTGAACGACTCATATGAAGGGTAAGGGGTAAAAACAAGGAATGTCCATGTGAATGCTTTAACGGGCGCTTTGTCCTATCTGTTGGTGACTCTTAATACTATTTCCAAGTGAACTTTGTGGTGGACAAACACCGTGTGCGTGGGTTTTCTCGGGGTTCTCCTGTTTCCTCCCACTTTCTTCATTTCACCATTTCACTCATTTCTCATAATCACCGTCTCCTTTAGCCTAACCGGCATAACCGTGGGACGTAAAACTTAAAGATTTCATTTCATTTCTTAATACTATTTGACTGTATATGCCATGCATGCGTAGATCTAGAAATATCCATGTAAAAAAGGCAAAAGATTTGACTAACTCTATTCTTTTTTACGTGGTTTTCAATATTAAAAAATGCCGTTTTCTCGAAAATGCACTTTTGTGGCATTTCTTCTTTTTTTTCCCAAACCATTCATATATTCTTTTCATTTATATGCATACGAAGTCTCTCACATTATTTATGTATACGAAGTCTTACACACTTCACTTAACAATTGACGTCATATTTTGTTGAATATCATCAATTGTTGTAAAGATACGTTATTTCTGTGAGTAGATTTGGCTTCTATATGAAATTTTCTTTAATTTGATGTATATTATTGTGTGAATATTATTGTATATTTGTGCATATTTAGGTAGAAATTTCTTTTAAATCCTTATAAAAGCGTGAAATTCCAAGGAGTTGCTATTATTTTTTCCATGACTGTATATGAGCTATTATCAGAAAAGTATGCTTTTGGTGTTACTTGCAAGTAATAGCGGAAATATGCTACAAAATAAACATATATACAAACATAAATATGATCGCAACTAGGACTAGTAAAAACTTTGGCCAATATGCTGCCATAGCACTTGTTACTTTAATTTATTAATGTTCACAAGCATTCACAAATTCTGATTTGTAACGTCTGTGCACTGTCAATGGGTTAAATTAAACCAATTTCGTTAATGTTTGAAAGAAAACTAAAAAACAGCATTATTTACTAGTAGCACGCAAAAGGTCGTATACGGGAACGGTGGATGGTAAAAAATGACGTAAACAATAGTTTAAAAGTTCTTGAGTGGTGCATATAACGATAATGTCAATACTTTAGCCTAATTTACCGTCTGGTGGAAAATACTTTACTAAAATGTAGGAACCAGAAGAAGAAGAAAAATACTTCTAGAACTTCTGTATTCCTTATTATATTACTTTCGTCTCTATGTCCAACTATATCAGTTTAAAATATGAAGCTTGAAAGTTAATAAAAATCTTACGTTACATTTTATTAAAATAATGTGTATTGTTGTCTTGTTAGTGTCGTAAAAGAAATGGTGAGTGTAAATTTTAGTGTCAATTTCATCTCAATAGATGGCGCATTGCTCGCATAGCATCAATTTTTATGCTAACAAAAGAAAAACGTTTCTGTCGATTTCTCAAACACTAACCATAAGAGTTTACCCTCAACCATGTCATTTTATTTAGCTCGATGAGATCTATCAGTTGATATTTGTCTATCTTTGGAACTTTTTCTTCTTCTGCTTATTTTGACTAATCTTACAATTCGCATCAGTATATTTATCTGCACACACTGTTATTCAAAATCTAGCTGACGAAGAGAGACATTTACAAAGAAACGTACAAGAGAAGGTTCAAAATTCGTATAAAGAGAAGGTTTCTGTCTACGCTGTTTCTTATTTATACAAGGAAACAAAAATTAAATTAAAAACTAAATAATAGTAATTTTTACTTACGTCCACCAAGGAAGACGTCTCCAAATTGAGCATGTGAATATTTTGATAACTTGCTCCATACTGCTCTTGGTTTTGGTTTGCAATGTGCAGTGAAACACGGGGTTTCTGGATGTCGAAATTCCCACATCGCCTGCCATAACTTCAAACCATTTTCTAATCGGAATGTTTGAAAATCAGACTCTTTCAAACGGTGACATAATGGTGCAAACAAATAAACAAACAACTGTAAGGAAAGATAAGTATATGTACATAAAACTTCTTATATTAATATTATTGGTTTTTGTTTATATAAATACAGCAATAGTCAAATTTTCAACTTTTGAATCACAATATACTTTTCTTCAGACAACAGATTTTTCATCATAAAAACTGTACCTGAGAGCATGAAGTGCATAAGTCACGAATCCTTGTTTTCCAGAAAACAGCAAAAACACTTACTTAAGCACTAAACACATATTGGACATACTACATTATATACTTGGTTAATTACGTCACCAATCCACACAACAAAATACAACCAGCCATTCGTTGCAGACTTCCGAAAGATATACAAAATTGTTTTTAATTCATTTTCACCAAAATTGGACTTACACACTTCATGTTCTCAGGTACAGAAAGTGAATTTATTATTTTTAAAACCAGAAATATAAATCGCTGAGCAAAGTAACGTTTATTTAAAAATAATAAATGTGTGACAGTTTCGCAAATATTTTCAGTTAGTTGGCAAAACTGTTACATGTTAATTATTTTTAAATAAACGTTGGTTTGCTCAGTTTGGATTTCTAGTTTAAATTATTTAAAATAGCAAAGCTAGTATGAACCAATTAGTTAATTTTTTTAAACATGAATAGATATGGCATACAAAGTTATAGAATTATCGAAGGTAGGTAAAAATATTGAAAAGTGAATTCTAGGAGTGCTTTGTCTTGTTTCGTTGAGTATTCTTTCTGAAGGCATGTTCTACCTCACCAAAGCAACTCTTTACTTTGCAACGAAATTTAAAGGCAGTGATTCAAGATCCATTAACACTACTTCTACAATGGAGGAAACAGATCAGAACATGAAGTTCCATAAAGCGTGATGTCCTAAGCAATGCGCACTGAGGATGACAACAATTTCGTTGAAGTGTACATGCGTCGAGGTTTTATATGGGTATTTTGGTGTGTAATTTCTTTTATTGCTATAATTGGGTTCTACCTCATTTATTTATTGTTGTTAGTAAATCTAAATTAATACAGCAGGAGGAATATGGTAATCAATTTCCTTCCTTGTATTTTAGAATGGAATGTGAATAATTGGAAATTTAGAAACTGAAATGGAGAGGTTAGGTTGATTTACTGGCAGTTTTTGCATCTCTTTGAGCATCAACGGTCAGACGTGTAGTCACAGTTTAAAGTGGAATCCAAACCACCATAATGCATTTAATTTCTAAGCTCTGCTATTGGGAATCGAATCCGAGACGCTGTACACCAAAGGTGCGTGTATTAGTCACTACCTTTTCAACCACTACCTTTCGACTACTAGGAATTTAAAACTATAAATTCTACTAGGAGTCTAAAACTATACCCTTTTAGAGCGATATAAGCTAGGATTTTATTGTTATCTCGCACTATAAGATGATTACTTTTTGCAGGTGCAGTATCTTAACATTCATGCTCTAGTTATATACAACTTGCCTAAGATACGAACTCCAGGATTTTCAATCAAGTTTATTATATACAGCATATACTGTACTATGAAAGTACAATGTCATAGATTTATTTACCTATTGTTACAACTGAACGTGTACAGAATTTACATTCACACAAACATCAAAACAAAACTCTAGCTTACATCTTTCTCTCGGGTGAATATATCCGTGCAAATTCCTTTCGGTTAGTATTATTATATGGTGGGATATATGGGAACTCAAATTTTGTTTAAAAAATACACTAAATTTTTTCTATACCCCCAAAAGAAAAGTCGTTGTAGTATTGGGGTAGCATAGAGACTAAACAATGGGATCTGATCTGCCTTCTGATCCCCTGATTAACTTTTAATTTTAAGGTTTTAGGATTTCAGTAGTTTTATTATAGATTTCCTCGAATTTACTCATGCTTAGAATCTCTTATCGGCGTTGTGGAATTTATCCCACAATATTTTGTATCTAAAAATTTATAACTTCACTTAATCATCATCACTTACGACACTTTCTTCATTTAGTGTCTTGTTTGCAAGCAAATTTTTATGAAAGTCGTAATGTAATGTAGTATATTTCCGTTTCTTTTATTCTACTTCAAATTGTTTGTTTCTGTGCTTTATTTGTGTTTTTTCCCCTCTCAAAAGCATCAGTCACAAAAAAACTATATATCATACGAGTTCAACCGAATTCATCCGATCTGGATCAAACCTGGAATATTGGTAGACCTTGTCTTGCTATAGATATCTTTGAAATATTATGGGGTGCAAATCTTTCATTCCCGAGTCCTGAGCCATCAAAATTGGGATTTCGATTTTATCAAATATTTTCCGATTTTCACCAAATTAACATGCTGATAAGTCTTGATAAATCTAATAGGCACATAAAATATTAGAGTATGGAGGTCTTTGGTTTCTGAATTATGAAAAATCAAAGTTGGACTTCGGGATTAATCAAGTTGTACTTAAAAAATCAATGGACAATTTTTCCCGAATAGGGACATTTTGTAGTTAAAATACATCTCGTGAATCTAATTTTCTGGAACTGCTCGTTTTTCTCAGAGGATGATAGAGGGTTGCAAACGTTCTCTGCAATGCAGACTAGTTCTATAGAAGAAATGTCACTAATGCTTCGTACAAAGAAATTAAATTCAAATTAGGGTAAGCTAGTTCGATATCTACACGTTTAAGACAGCGGAAATCACCTCCTGCAATATTCCTTTTTCAAGCAAAACGTTAATATGAAATTTTTGCTAAGGTTCGTGATACAAAAGCGAAATAGATTTGTCACGAATTTTGATTCTTCTAGCTGATTGTGATGTTTCCATGATTGTATGCTTCCGTTGCTGTTGGTTTGAAAGTTTAACGCTAACTTCAGAATCAGAAACACGTGGAAGATACGAGAAAATTCAGGTTTTTTGGGATCATTTTCTTAACTTTCTATGTTAGGTTAAGTTATATTGGAACTTTTTCCTTATATCTTACTAAAAAGAAAAGATATATTCTAGGCATTTTTTTTTTTAAATTAAAACCTCTCACATATATATTCTTTTAATGAGTTAGCTCGGGATAATCTGGATGTAATGTTTCTACTCCTAATAAATTCTCATAAAAATTAACAATGTTTAAAAATATACGGGATCATGTGTATTTGCTTGTTGAAACATGATCAAAGAGAAATAAAAGACTGATCTATTTTGGAGAGATTTATCTTACAAAATTAGTACTAGAAAGTGGCAGTTGGTTTCTTATTGAGCTCATTTTACACAGTCAAAACATAATCTAGTAGTGTTTTAGTTTGATGAAAAATAAAATAAAATAAAACAAGAGTTCCACGCTTCCAAAATGGAGAATTCAATTTTCGATCAGATCGAGGTATGCCAATAGTATCCTCATTAAAAAAGGAAAAAAATAGAAAAACGAAAGATAGTTTTTAAACACATTTGTGATGCTATCTACCAAACAACTTTGAGCTAGAACTTGAAAGTTCCCTTGACAAATATACGCAAAATATGATATATGATGATACAAACATAGGAAAAGCAGTAAAATCTCATATTTCTTTTGGTAATATCTTGTATATAATAGTTACAATGTTTATATTAGCCAATTTTTAAAAAAATGTTATTTGTCGCTTTTTATTAGTCAGGACTGGTAGAATGTCTACTTACGGATATTGCTGGAATGGAAAATAGATAATAAAATGGTGAACCATGATATTGTCCTCTCTCGAAATCTGCGTCGGCGCACTCCTCTGCTGCATCCAAAATAATCCAATGCAATGTATATAGCAATCTAGTTTCTGCTGCTCCAAAATTTTGCAAGTTGGTATCTCGCCTTTATGGTGGAGAAGAAAGAAATAAAGGTTAATAAATTTTCACGTCTTTCAGTATGAAATTTTCACGTCTACTTATTAACATATATTCAGTGACAGAAGAAATAATCATAGATATATAGATTTATTTTACCCAAAAGTTTAGAGAAGATCATTTTCGGGATAAGCAACATTTAAAGAAAATACACGATGCTAATGATACTGGAGATAATGACGAAATAACGATGTGTGTTGCGCCTGAAAAATTAAGATAGTGGAGTTTATGTAATGTAGCTATATGCAGCGTGCAGACTTTATCCGGGGAGGTTATTGAAGCTGGGAGTTCCCGAAATTTTCTAGTTTAATGGAATATGGCATTTCCAGTTTTTCTAGTTTGCCCTGAATACCGTTCCATAATGCAGCATGCTATAGATAATTTCCAGTGCAAATTTAATTTTTAACTTGAAATATCTAAGCATTAATTGCTTATTCAATTACAGACATATCATTTGCGTATTTATGGTCAGGGCTATCCAATAAATAGGGCAAGTGGGACCCACGCCTTAGGATGAGAGAGTTAAGCCTTTCAGGAAATTTGTTTCTATAAGTGTAGAGGCATCTTTCATGCATCATGTGGTGCTGTTTCGGAAAGCTAGGTTTAATGCTGATGTCATAAAATGTTGAGATTACTAACCTTGTATCCGTGAAAAAGATAATATTTTTTGTTAGATGATTTAATGATTTTACGATGCTACTGAAAAAGGTAGCAGGGACTACTGAAATCATCTAACCAAAGATTGTCTATTTCACGCATACAATGTTTGTAATTTCAATTTATAAATATGTATCGAACAGTGTTCATTAGTAAATAGTCGTATATTGTTACTTGGGTGTCAACCCATACATTGTAAACACAACATATCGACTTGCTTTGATATTTTAGCACGTTTCACGTCTAAAATTACAAAAGAGGAATTCTCATGGCATAGCATTTTGGGATGATTTTGGACAGAGTTTTCATTTTTTTCTTACTCTAACGCCATTCGTACCCTTCTCAAGTGAGTCTTTAATTATTTGGAGCACTTCACTTTCTTGGAAAATATGCTCAAGTAACACACTTTCTTCGTGTGCAGTGTGTATTTATATCACATGATTCACTCCCGAGTTATAATAGTTCACAGTTCACGGAGCAGAACTTTGTGGATACACTATGCCTAATTCATTAGAATACGAAATAGAGTGAATGCACCACTAAGTAAGATATTTTTATTACTGCAACCTATTAATGTTATAAATTGCTTTCATAGACGGGTTAGAGTTGGCACAAAATAGTTTATTTATTCTGGATATAGAATTCTCACCTACATCATTGGATCCGCAATTTACTTGTGCTCAGACCCCGAAAATTGAAAGAACGAAACAGTTAGGTTACCGAAACTGTTGTTGTTCCGAAACCGAAAATGGCATTTTTTAAGCACTGTCATATTGTAGGCAAGCAATTAAATAATATTTGCAATATTGTTAAAATTATGCGGTTTCGTTGGAAATACTTTTATAACACGCTGTCCAATAAATTGATAATGTTGGCTACATTATAAAGAACGTCATTATAAACAGTGCCATGTAATAATAACGACAAACAACAGTAATTGAAGCCATGACTTTCATAACCACGTAAGTCCAGCTGAAGAGATATTGAGAAATGCAATAAAAACTGAATATTTGTTGGAAATGTGAACTTGGAAATCAGATTTTGTTTTCATACTTAGTGACGTTTGTTATTCAGCAAAGTGTAAGTATGAAAAAGCCTGATTTCCAAGTTCATATTTCCAACAAATATTCAGTTTATATTTGAGTATCTCAATATCTCTTCAGCTGGACTTGTGCGGTTTTGGAAGTCACGACTTCAATTATAGTAGATGCTTACAAGGGCACCCATCAGGGGGGGGGCAAGGTGGGGCGTCGCCCCCTCCCTAAGAGGAAATTGTACTTGGGAATATTGAAAACCCAATAGAATTTTTACATTAGTTACAGCAAAATTTGAAACTATATTTGAAACGTTGCTTATACTTGCCCCCCCCCTTCTCTTGGAAACCACAACATGGGCGTCCTTGGATGCTTAGTATTTTCAGAACAAGAAGACTATGCACTGTAAAAAGCCTTGGATATTTACTGGACATTCCAAATCACCTTTACTAAAATTGAAAATTTAAACGAAATATCCCTATACATTAATTATTTTTTATGTTCGTGTTTCTTTTCTACTTTCTATTGAGAACAATCGATAAACTTAAATTATCTTTAGTTTCCTTCGAAGTCTTCCATTTTTATGTACTGTTTCTCTTTCACTTTCTATTGAAAACAATCGATAAATCTAATTATCTTCCATTTTATTCGAAGTCTCCAATTTTTATGTCCCTGTTTTCCTTTTACCTTCTATCGAGAACAATCAATAAACCTAAATTATCTTTAGTTTCCTTCGAAGTCTTCCTTTTTCATGTCCGTTTTCCTTCTACAATCTACTGAGAACAATTAATAAACTTAAATTATCTTTAATTTCCTTCAAAATTTTCCTTTTTCATGTCCGTTTCCCTTCTACAATCTACTGAGAAGAATCGATAAACCTAAATTATCTTTAGTTTCCTTCCAAGTCTTCCATTTCTTTGTACTGTTTCCCTTCTGCCTTCTATTGAGAACAATCGATAAACCTAAATTATCTTTAGTTTCCTTCGAAGTCTTCCTTTCTTATGTGCCCGTTTCTCTTCTACCTTTTATTGAGAACAATCGATAAACCTAAATTTCTTTAGTTTCCTTCGAAATCTTCCTTTTCCCTCTGTTCCTGTTTCCCTTCTACCTTGTATTGAGATCGATCGATAAACCTAAATTGTTTTCAGTTTCATCTCGCCAAGGAATCATAAAGCACAAGGGGTGTAAATTTTAAATTGCTCCTAACGAATTTAGAAGCTCAGTCAAGTTTGCTGGCTACACCAACGATGAACACTGAGAATACCTTATGTAAGTACTTTCGTAAGTATGATCTATTTATTTTTATTGCTTTTGCTCTTGAAAATAAGTATTTAAACAGGAAGTAGTAATAACTTTCTATAACTTCCGGTTTGGATATATTGTTGTGGGGTGATGATGGTATGCCTCCTTGAGACGCTGAGACGATTGCTATAAACAGCTTGTCGCCATCTATTACCGTTTCTCTTCTATGGCAGTCAGCGTTGAAATGGAAAAAGGTCGATTTCTTAAACTTCTCGTTTGAGTTGAGGCTTAATGAAGGAGATGGAATATGTTCTTGAGACGGTGAATCTATTGCATAAAACCGTTTCTAGATATTTCTTACCATTATTGCTTTATGAAAATTAATAATGAAACCTGAAGCACTAATAAATTTCAACCACATCTGGCTTCCTCTAGAGGTTTGTGGGAGCTGATTGTATGTTATCTGAAGACGCTGAATCGATTGAAAAAGAAAAAAAAAACATTTTACGCTATATTTTGCTGTTTCTGTTCTATGATGATCAGCGTTGAAACCGAAAATGGTTGATTTCTAACTTCCGGATCAAGTAGAGACTAACGGAGGAGATGGAACCCAATCTTGGGGCGCTAAATAGATTGGAAAAAAGTTTTTCGATATCTTTTACCGTTTATACTCTGTGAAAATCAGTATTGAATCCAGAAGTACTCGTAAATTTCAACCACTTTGTATTTCGATAGTGTGTTGCAAATTGTGACTATATATTCTCTTGAGACACTGAATCGATTGTAGAAAATCACTTGTCACTATCTGTCCTCTTTTCTGTTCTATGATGATCAACGTTGAAACTGGTAATAGTTGACTTCTACTATTTTCTGTTTGGATAGAGGGTTAACGGAGAAGATGGAATCTTTCCTTTGGATGCTAAATCGACTGAAAAGATGGTTTCTCGGTATATTTTACTGTATTGAAATCAATATTGAAAGCAGTAGTACTAGTAAGTTGGAACCATTTCCGGTTTTGACAGAGTGTTGTGAGTTGTGACGATATATTTTCTTGTCATAATGAATCAACTGCAGAAAATCACTTGTCACTCCTTTCCGATCCTTTTTCTGTTCTATAGCAATCAATGTTAAAACCGGAAATGGTTTATTTCTGCCACTTCCGGTTTGAATAGAGGATTAACGGAGGAGATAAAGTCTATTCTTGGGACGCTGGATCGATTGAAAAAGAAAAAAGAAAAGAAAAGAAAAGGCTTTTCAATATCTCTTACCTTCTTTTGTTCCGATATCTGTCGAGAGACGGACATAGCCGCTCCTTAAGACTCCCGAAACTTCTCATAGCATAGTTTGAAAGCCTCATAATAAGTAACTTACCTGTTTTGCAGTATAGATGCTGCACAATGCATAACATGAGGAAATGAAGCCTGAATAAGGCGCCATCTAGGAATTGAACGAATTGCTTCTGTAAGACTTGGTGATAGGCCAAAGAGAATATTCTGGACGAGTACTTTCTCCAAAGACTGTAAAGAAACACAAAACTTAAAATAGTTCGGGTACGCAAATTTTCCTCGATTTCTTGCTCTTTGAAATAGATACACCTCTTTCTTTGTTGTATACACTTTCTCTATAGAAATATTTAGTTTACTAATATACTAGAGTTGATAATTTTAGTGAATTAATGAAATTGAATGTCTTTATCTGACATTAAGAAAACAAATCTTTCATAATATATTTTACGATTTTTAGTTACAGTTTCAGTTTGTAACTGATAAAAACTATCAATAGTTTGTAAAACTCACCTTAAGTACTAGAATGCTAGTTTTAGAAAAATAGTAAAATTATTTTTAAAATATGCCTTCAAAATGAAGCAATAAACCATGATCTAAAAATGTTTCTTCCAAGTCTTACATAAGTAGATACGTTGCAATTTTTATAGATGATACAATATACGAAAAGTTTCTTTTTAGAAATAAACAAATACGCTTGCTCACTTGTCATGGGTCCCTACAGCTGGGGCAAGAGAGGGTAATTGCCCCCCTCTGGATTTTCGAAAGGAATCGACTTCTTCGAAATACATTTCAAAAAATATTAGATTTCCTTACGCATTCACTAAAGTATTTAACATGTTTCCTGTAGTTAGTACAGTTAGGCAATGTACTTCAATAGTAAATGAGCGTGAGAGTGCGTGCTTGTTTTTATTTTATATAATCTTAATTCCGTTTCTATGATAGTCTATGTTTTGCTATAAATTGTTAACAAGTAGCAGTTTAATACAGAAAGATTGTTGTATGTGCCAACGTAAAATGTAGATTTTTAATTTTAAAAATATTTTCAAGATTTGTAGTTCAACCGAGATATTCAAAAATTTCACATCTAGAAAATATTTTTGTATGGCTTCTGAGGCTACTATTAAACTTAAATCAGATATAGTAATGCTTCACTGTTAAAAAAAATATATAAATGAAGGCTTATATTTAACTTTAAATATTCTACTTTCATTCGTACTTAATTCTTTTATTGACGGAAATTAAACTGTGTAGGAAATAATTGTGTGAATATTAAGAATATATTTAAATTAATGACTTTAGAAACACGGGTAGTTTCTATCTTAATAAAATAACCAATATCTTAAAGAGAACTGCATAAAATAGTAGATTTTGGAAATGATTTCAATCAGTAACGCTGCAAGCTAAGCGAAGAGATATTAGCTATTGTAATTTTTCTATAAAGATTTCTGAAGCGCGTGGAACTTTCTTCCCTCAACTTGTAGAAACAAAATTTAAATTTTAACCCACGTAACTTCCTTCGAAAGTCGCCACTGAACTCAACCTTATATTATTGATAACCATAAAACAAAGAAAGGTTTCTAAAAAATGTTATATTAACAACAGACTTATTCAACATATCTATTATACAGTGACGCATGCAAGGAGGTTTTCGGGTTTTAACACCTCTTTGACCAAGGTATAAAATAAAAATATTTATCAGACATGGATATTTATTTAAAAATTCTGAAACGATATGAATTTGGAAGTTTGAATTCCTCCTTTAAAAAATTAGATCATTACTATCATACAAATAGTAATTCACGCTGTAGCAGGTAGACTAGCTATTCTGCAATCATTTTTAGTTACTGAACAGCTTTACAAACCTTTTATTAAGTACTTTTCAATAAAACTTATTTTTAAATGAATTGAAAGTACCACAAAAGTAGAGACAACTTATTTTCGAATTTGAAAATTAAAAAAAAAAGAAATAACACCACAATCTTATAGACACGTTGAATATGTGTGTTGCCAGGGGTGTCCATAAATACGGATTTTAGGGTTAAGATTGCGCCCATGAGATTTTCTGGGGGACATTTTTTTAAAATGAAAATGATGCTATCGATACACCATCACGGTGCTTTTAAGAACACTAACTGAGCAAATATTCAGATAGGCAGCTTAAAGTGTACATGTATACTGAATACAAAATGTTCCGAAATTGATTTAAAAAATTAGTCTACAAAGCAAGTTGTCATGGTTTTGTCGTAACCAACATGGGTCCTTTTTTAAGGAGTGGAAGAATGGTAAATTTGGAGGGAATCGGCCACTGCATGTGGGAGAAGGGATGGGCACCGCTGTGTGTTGCAACTGTATTATCCTAACTGTTATAAAACTACATGAACTCAGTCACTCACTACATAAAATAACGAGTACTTACCGTTGACGTGGAAAGTTGAAATTGGGATGATTGTAGCTTTCCGGAACTAACCAACAAAAAAATTGCCAAAAGTAAATATTTTGAATTTTCAGAGAGTCTAAAGAGGGAATGAAGGAATTCCCCATGTTAATTAAATTTGCCTTTTTTTAACCTATAGTTTCATGTTTTAGTTACTTGAATTGGAATAAAAACCTGAATTTTAGTTACTTGGAATTAAAACTTGAATGCTTATGTTTTTGTTAGCGTTACCTAAGTAAATCATCAAAAATAATAAAAAAAATCCAACTTTAGAGTGGTTTTATGGGGAACTGAAAAATCTTTCCTATGTTATTTATATGAAACATTTTCTACACTCCAAAATGCTTAGGCATTTCTGTAGGCCTTTTGGCATGATTTTAACCTTCCGGGACTAAGCCACAGAAAATTACCAAAAGTGAATATTTTAATTTTTAGGGATCTAAAGGGGATAGATATGTGATGCGAGGCTGTAGGCTGAGCAAACGCGGAAGCCTGAAGGCAAGGCCCCCAGCTGGCCAATTTTTTTTTTTTTAAATAAAATACCCTTACAAGTAATTTTATGGTTATCAATAAAATACAATTAAAACTCGTGTTAAAAATCGACATTCGACTTTCAAGATACTCTTTAAAAGTAGTGGCGTATGCAAAAGGAGGTTCCGGATTTATCCCCCCCCACCTCTTTGAGCAAGATATTATGCAAAAATTTAAAATATATCATAATAAGATATGTATACAAATACCTGAAATGATATAAACTTGGGAGTTTTGAACGCTCTTTGATTAAATTCTGCGTCAGCTACTGCTTTAAAGAGACGGTTATAGTGCATTTGATATGTTTTGAACATAGCTATTAATGTCGCAAAAGGAAATAAACACATTTTATAATTTAAAAGGCATCATTGAATGAACACTTGTTAGGTAATGATGGAGTGAGTGCTGACAGTCAAATGCGTGGTAGAATTCTTAATGTGTTTACATTCCTTTTATCAACTTCATAATGATATTGATCTGCACAATAATCTCTTTCCATTTTACAGTGCACACTTCTCAACAAGTAGGTGTGGCTTGATTTATGAGACGGTTAAGTTATAACCCTTAATCACAAACAGTATATATTGTAAGAATATAACGAAGTTGGAGAATTGTTTTGATAAATTAACCGTCTGTTCAAGTAGTTTTATTTGAAGTAGCTTTAGACTAAAGAGAATGTTTTAGTCGAGGCTGAAATTAATGAATGGTTTTATTATTAATTTTTACTTAAGTTAATTTTTTCGATAGAACCTATGCAATTAAATTGACCAGGTTTCAAGGAATTAAAGGTGCAAACATTAGTTCTTACAGCATAATAGGCTACTAGAATTTGCCCTTAACTTCGCCTGGTAGATAGACTGCCAAAACAATTCGCGAATAAATGATTTCAGAGCTACCAATTTGACACTTTAGATTAGTGATAACCAAATGGCGGATCGCGAGTATGTTTCATCCGGTCAGCGAATTAACATGTAAAAATGTATTTTAAAAAAACATGCGTAACAGGAAGAACATAGTGGCCACCAAAATATGTTTCATTCGGGACATAACTTCAATTGTGAAAATATTTTCTTAACCTTTTGGTTACTATGACCATTCTGCAAGGTGAGGGGTCATTAATAGCAGGACTTTTGTTTTATTAGGAAAATGCAGTTTCGTAGTTACTTTCAAATGCTCGTAGTTCAGAACTTGATTAACATAGACACGTGAAGGAAGAAACAGAATACGGAAAATAGAATGAAGATTCAGAAATTATATGATATACGAAAATTCAGTGGTGTCGAAGGGCGGGGAGGAAAATGGGCCCAAGTACAGCTTTTATTTTGTCCAGACCTTGAGTGCATTATAAATTGGCTACTGCTTTAGATAATCATATTCAGTATTTTAAGCATACAGACCGAAGCAGTTTTCTACAACGATCGCTGCATACAGTAGTTAATGCTTACTGAAAGTGAAAGGCAAGTTATAATAGTACAGCTGAAGCGATCTCTCCTTACATGAGTATTAAAAACACCCTTGACCTAATAATACAGTTTTCGCAGAAGAACGGAATGTTTTGATTCAATGAGCGGTGAATATTTTCAACCAATTATCTGGCATCATTTGTACCGCCATTCGTAACAGAGTACAACACAGTAGCCTAATCTCGTTCAAAATTATTTTAGCTGAATTTGTAATTTTATTATTACTATTTTTGTCACAGAAATCATTATCAAATTTGTTTAGTTAGATCAAGATCATTAGGTTCTGAAGCATATTTTCTAAAATTGAAACGTGACTTTTTTTTACAAAATAATAAAAAAAAAACATACCGTACATACATAACAAAGTACAACACAGGTCGTCTAGCCTAATCTCGTTCAAAATCCTTTTAGATGAATTTGAAATTTTATTATTATTATTATTGTCACAGAAATCATTATCAAATTTGTTTAGTTAGATCAAGATCATTAGGTTCTGATGCATATTTTCTAAAATTGAAACGTGACTTTTTTTTTTACAAAATTAAAAAAAACATAGCTAAATAATTTGTATCATTCACTATTAACTTATTAACTTGTTACTTTGCTTTATGTATTCGATAAACTAATCAACATTATATAATGGTTTTAAACATTTTGATAATTTTGGGAAACACTTACCTTGCATGCTTCTTTGAGTTCCTAATGCATTGGGCAAAAATAGATAATTAAAATAAGTAAAGTTTAGAGATGCAATATATCTAACATATTCAGACATGTTATGAATTTGGAATGCATATCAGTACTCTCACTTTTCATTTCAATACTTAATATTTAATTATATAATCATAATATAACTAACATAGTTTAGAAGTATTAATGTAAAGAAATAACGTATTTTAATATGTAAAATGTTATTAGAGGATCTAAAGCAATTTGTATAAATGTATTATCAAATAAATTTTAAAGTTATTACGGGTCTCAAAATACAAAGATTCTAAATTATATAAATAAAATACATGTAGGCCTACCAATAATGAAAAGAAAGTATTGGATCTAAATCTTTATATCCTATGAAAAGACAAGTAATCAAATCAGATTTTGTGAATGAGCTTAAGAAGAACTTATAATAAGTCCAAGTTAATTAATGAGAAAACTGGTACCGTACAAGAATTGCTTGTGTTTAGTGTAAATATAAAGCTTTACAATTATTAGAAAATTCTTATTACCTCTATATTTATATTGATATCATTAAATAGATTCATAGTGTGATAATATTCAGAAATACTAATATAACGTTTCCGAGAGATCAAACATATAAACATTTTGCAGAATAATGAAATGACACTAATAATGTTTTGTTACTATATTTTCTGAATAAACACCACACACACACACACACACACACAATATATATATATATATATATATATATATATATATATATATATATATATATATATATATATATATATATATATATATATATATAGTGGCCCAAAAGTAGGTTTACACCCCTGCATTGGTCAAGTGTAACACTCTAGTTTATGGGTTTATTTGCTTCCGCTGTTAAGAGCTTAAAATATAAGTAAAAGGATATTAAGCACAAATAAAAAAAGAAACTAAGTCTACCTTATGGATAACAATAAGAAATTATATAAAAAGCAATGAGCTGATGGTACGGTACTGTATACCTACTTTTGGGCCACCCTATATAATATTATGCACAAGATTAAATTATGCACAAGATTAAATGAAAATACTGTGACTATTTTAATTAAAATAATTTTTAAAGAACATGCTGTCAATACATTTATCTAAGATGAAACTTCCATATTGCTAAAATTGAATACTGAGCTTGGTAAAATTTTTACAATATGTATATGGAACACTATTACTATTAATGCACAAATATATTTATATGTAATATACTATAGGAAAATGGTACTATATTCTGGGAAATAAGAAAATCAGAAATAAGAAAAGTAAAATTTCATGCAAAACAATCTATTTTATTGTTACAACTTATTATAGGTATTACAGAATACTACAATGGGAATCTATATCCTTGTTAATAACTACAATTAACCTAACCCTTTCATTCCATATTTTTTGGGAGTACTTCATTGCAGTAAGAAGATGAATATCTATTGATAAGGCGAATTTGTTTTCAGTTTATTTCCTTTACATATTAAAAATGAAGTGCCGAAAATCGTACTGACAAGTAAAACGCAAAGTATTTAAGCATTAAGTGTTTAAATTATTGACTTCTTGTAGTAATAAAAATTTACGCATGCTTCACGTCTTCCAAACCATTAGAACAGAAAGGGGTTAAATGTAGATCTTTTGTAAATGTGCCTATCAACTAAAATAATCATATTGACTAATAAAAATGCAGATGGTTTCTTATACAAAATTTTGATATAATTGAAAATAAAAGAACATGAGAAAGAACTATAGCTCACACCAATGATAAAGGCACTCACTCTTGAATATTTTTTTTTTAATTGTGCTGTTTACACTAGTTTGAGAACGCAAAATCGAATAGACCTTCGTTTAAACATATCTACCTAACTATGGGAAGAGAAAATGATCTCAGGGTGTTTCAAAACAACACCGAAAACGTTTGGGAGGTGATTCCTGACACCAAGATAAGACAAAAAGTATAGACCAACCTTGGTGCACAAATGCTTCCTTTCGGAGTTTTAGGCTGCTGAAAATATATATTAAAAAATGAACTTTAAAGGTCCATAGCTCCAAAACTATAGGACCTATCGTAGTCGGTCAAGACTTCACTTAGGAACTAGTATGTGTCCTATTCAAAAATACGTTTCAGAATTCTAAGGTAATTATGCAAGAATTTTTATAGAGGGAGTTTGGCTACGGCCATATAAATTGAAGCACTCACAAACTACCTCTATAAAAATTGTTGCGGAAGTACCGCAGGATTCAGAAACTTCGGTATTTGGATAGAGCACATACTAGTTTCTAAGTGAAATCTTCACCCGACTGTGATAGGTCCCATTGTTTGAGAGCTATGGACCTTTAAATTCATTTTTTCATATTTTCGGCAGTCCATAACTCCGAAAGGAAGAATTTGTGCACCCAGGTTGATCTATACTTCTTGTCTTATCTGGGTGTCAGTAATCATCTCCGAAACGGGGTCGGTGTTGTTTTGAAACACCCTATATATATGGTAACTCCATGGATGAATTTGTTTAAACATATTGCCATTGGATTCAGCATTTTCAAATGAGTATAAAAAGCGTAAATTGAAATTTATCCAAGCCTGAACACTTTTACCATTGGCATGAATGGTAATTGTTTTCAACGGATAAAAGTTAGAGGAAAGAAATATCGCTGGAAGAATAGTAATCGCTTTAACTAATGAGGTAAAAAGATACGTATAAGAGTGCAAGAAGATAATTTATTGGTAGAATATAGGAAAACATATTGCAACTAATGAATGTATTCACTAGTTAATACATCTGTCGATGTCATCAACTGTTGTTACTATAATTGGTAATAAAAGTAGTTTAATTTGTAGGTTACGATCTTGTGAGAACTGATCCTGTTAGAATGTTTGATCAATCAACAGTATTTTAACCCTATATTTTCCCTGAAAAATGACTTCATTTAAGAAGAAAAACGAAGCGAATCTTTAAAGCCATGAAAATGTTTCATTCGTTTACTAAAACGCCGTATAATTTGCTATGAAAATAATATTTATAATTGCACATATTCCTGAGGAAGGAACATATACGTATTAAAGGGAAATTCAAGGCAAGTGCAAATAATGACGTAATAATGAGTGTATTGTTTATTTATTTGGTAACAAAATTTCAGATACAACAGAAAGGACATTTTACATTGAATCATTGACAAAATTAACAATGGAAAGGAAAATTTGAAAGTAATTGGTCAGGGTCTATGTAAAAAAAAAAAAAAAAAAAAATGTAGAGAAGCAATATTTTCTGAAGAGTAACTGGAATACGGTTTAGTTATGAGTAATTGTTTTAAGTGCTCAAGTAATTAGATATATGAGTGCAAAGGTTCGTCCCCTTGGGGTTAAGGAACGAACTGGAAAATCCCATTAAGATGACAGGTCTCAGGATTAAAATCAGGAACTTTACGACCGCAAAGAGCGAGCGCCATATTTACTATGCATATTGGTGAAGTTCTTGGTTGCAACTTTTCTTCTATTTTCAGCACAAAAACTATATGAATGGGGATCCAAATCATTACTCATGCTTACACCCAACATCGAACCGAGGCCCAAACGTGTTAACCATTTGACTATACAGGGGCACGCATAGAATATTTTTATTGCTATATCTTTTATACGATAGTGCCCAGGCTATTTTACGTTGATGTTTTGAAACATATAAAGTAGCCAATTCTATTAATATTTTGAATGAACGTGTAATGTAGGAACTTTCCATTGCTAGAATTATATTTTTCCAGTGAAATTTAAAACAAATATAGTTTATTCACGCTACTTTAGTACTATGACAGGTGGAGTTATAAAACACTTCTTTTTCATCTACAGAAGAACAAAATCTTATTTATCAGTTTACGTCAAAATCTAAATAATATATGATTGGGCTATTCAGACGGGTGATTCTAAACTGCAAATTTGAGGGGTCTCTTACTCCTCAAACACAATCTCTTATTCATTGGTGTGGGTTTCCTGTCTGCATGTCACCTATCTATCACCTAGAGTATGTCTCGCATTCTACACATAATATTCGCTAAAATATTTATCGATGCAATCTTCCATTTTGACTCCCCCTCCCAAGTGTCTTTCCTAGTTTGCATTAATTTGTCTTATGCTCAGCAATGTGGCACCTGAGGAGATTATGAACCCAGGAAAGTTGTGGTACATAGTAGACTGTGTCAGATTTGGTCTCTTTGTGTTGGGATGGTGAAGATCATCCTGACCTAAGAGTCGATGAATTTTACGAAGGACCTCATACGATATTTTCGCTGGCAACCTCGAATGGACCCCGTTTCTACATGAGCCCCATTTGTGTTTTTGCCTGACCACGATGTCTTCAACTGTGGTCACTCGGGTGGTTAAATGTTTACCCGACACTGTTTCACCATTCGGTGTATGTACAAAAAACTGTGCGTGAACAGGAGTTATGATGTACCTATCCTAATAACGATTCACTGTTAGTGCATTTCACTAGCACCAACACGACACTGCCACCTGAAAACAGACACAACACTAATAACTACACCGGCTTCATGTTTCTAGAGCAACTACACAGGTGGCAGCGTTGTTGCAGAATCAGTCGAATATAAATCGAACAACCATCTGTATATGCGAGTTATCTTTTTGAGTAGCTATACGAGGATATATAAAATTTTATATCAAAATGGCAAGTGTCGCTATTTGTATTTGATTAACTATGAACTAAATCCGTTCCGGCGATGAACGATAAATTTCATCTTAAATTGTAGTTTTTTCAAACTTTTTAAAGATTTTTGTAGTTTATTTTCAAACAATACAGAAACATGCATAAATGTTTACTAGCACGAAGCGTGAAATTTTTACTGGACACTAAAAAAGAAATGGTTTGACACTCATTCGCTCATTCACTGGAAAACACACATACGCACGCATTCAAACATCTCTAGATAAATTACAAAGACAATAGAATGAACATAAATTTACAAATATCATATTGACAGACACTTACATGGTGGCCTGGAGCATGTTGGCAGAACTAGACAGAATAGAGAGTATATTACAAGGAAAGAAAGAAACAAGAAGATATGTTTTCATGTAAGCAATGGCACATAGGACACGTTGTATTAGATCTAACACGCAATTGAATTTATTTTTAGACCAAAAATCCATTATATTTTAGTGAAGAAATTTTCTTGTAGGACTTATATCTGGAGAATTACATATAGTGTAGTCAAACCCAAACTATCACTTAACTCAGTATGATATGCTTATTGAGTAGAAAATACGAAAACTTGATTTAGGGACTGTTCAAAAATTTTGTGACCCTTGATCCAAAAACCAATTATTGGGCAAGATCGCAATCTTTTGATCCATTCTTTCATCATTCCTAAAATTCTTGTTAAATGAGAAATCGTTATGTTGATTGAAATTCCAGATTTTAGTAATCATACAGAGAATGGTTTACAATAGTGGCTATTAGTCATAATGTATACGATTAAATGGTACAATTAAATGCTCCCAATAGTTTGCTTTCTGATTATTGCATAAGCGTCATTATTACAACGAATGGACGACCATCATTTTGTAAATGATTTGATCCAGTAGAACATTGGAAACAATTTAGGTACCTATATCAACTTAGATGAAATAGTAGAATATACCGAACAACCGAAATCATTAAATTCTGATATCTTCCTGACGAAAAAAAAGATTTTGTTTTATATCCAAGTCCAGAACACACAGAAGATTTTAAAAAATGAGGAAAAGATATTCACATATTTTTTATGGAGATTTTGAAATTTAATTACGTTATATATTTCATAGCAGTAATCCTATCGCTGAGCACGAAGAATATAATTACAAATGTATAAGTTATGATGGAGTTCCTGGTGGAACCGGTTTTCGGGTCTGAACGGATCCGGTTCTAGAAGATCCAGTTCCGGAACCGGTTTTTCGGATCTAGGTCTGGAACCGGTTCTTCAGATCCAGGTCTGGAACCAGTTCCCAAGATCCGATTCTGGAACCGAGTTTTCGGACCCAGGTCTGGAACTGGTTCTAAAAACCGGATCTCCAAGAACAGATTCCTCGAGGAACCAGTTCCGCTGGAACTGAAACTTTGTGACCATCCCTACGCTAAACCCGAGCTGCTGGCAGGCTGTGAACAGTGTGCTAGATGAAATGGTGGAAGCGACAGGCAGGCGTCCAGGCGGCGGCCGCTTGTCTCATTTGGCTAAATAAACTGGATAACTGGCAAACTCATTGGCTAAACAGGCAAACTGGCCAACTCATTTGGCTAAACATCCACTGGTGGACCAATTTTTTTTTTCTGGGGGCACAAGCGGGTCTGGGCGGGGAAGGCACAAGCGCATGGTCCTCTTTGCATTTTTTTGAAGGTGAACTTTGTGCCTCCTTTACGGGTCTTTGGGGACTTTCGGACCCAGGTCTGGAACCGGTTCCTAAGATCAGGTTCTGGAACCGGGTTTTCAGATTCAGATCTGGAACCGGTTCCTAACAAGGGAACCTTCCGAAAATGATAGTTGCAGTGAAAGATATGGCCTATGCCAATTGAAAGAGCTGTAACAAAGATGAGCATTCCCAAAAAATTAGCTGCCCATAGCAATAGGTTCAAGAAATATAAGGGGTGGAAGTTCGGAAAACAGCAAGGTTGGACAAGGAGAAAAAGTGCAAATTCCGCAAAAAAAAAAGGGGGGGGGGGCACGGCAAAATGCAATGCTGGCAAGTGATGTATAGAAAGAGACTTGCCACAATAGGGAACAAATGGAGGCCACCAGTAGGGTTAACAGTGTTGCCAACTGCAATAAAAAGTACATGTTTTGCAAAGAGCACTATATGAATTGAGTGCAATATTCAGTGTCATGTAGAACATAAGATTTGGCGTGTATAATCAGTGGTACAATCTAACAAAATAAAATAGAAAAAACAGGAAGTACGAAAATACGGAAAAGGCGAAGTTGGCCATAATGCGCCACATTTGATCACGAGCTGTGCATATTAGAATGAACAAAACAAGAAGCACCGACTATGCAGGAAACCGACGTACCTAGAGTCGAAAAGAAAAACGAATTCCAAAGTTGGCAGTCGGTTTCCTGCATAGTCGGTGCTTCTTGTTTTGTTCATTCTAATATGCATAGCTCGTGATCAAATGTGGCGCATTATGGCCAACTTCGCCTTTTCCGTATTTTCGTACTTCCTGTTTTTTTCTATTTTATTTTGTTAGATTGTACTACTGATTATACACGCCAAATCTTATGTTCTACATGACACTGAATATTGCACTCAATTCATATAGTGCTCTTTGCAAAACATGTACTTTTTATTGCAGTTTTCAACACTGTTAACCCTACTGGTGGCCTCCATTTGTTCCCTATTGTGGCAAGTCTCTTTCTATACATCACTTGCCAGCATTACATTTTGCCGTGCCCCCCCTTTTTTTTGCGGAATTTGCACTTTTCCCCCTTATCCAACCTTGCTGTTTACCGAACTTCCACCCCTTATATTTCTTGAACCTATTGCTATGGGCAGCTAATTTTTTGGGAATGCTCATCTCTGTTACAGCTCTTTCAATTGGCATAGGCCACATCTTTCACTGCAACTATCATTTTCGGAAGGTTCCCTTGTAAGATCTTGTTCTGGAACCGGGTTTCCGGATCCAGGTCTAGAACCGGTTCCTAAGATCCGATTCTGGAACCGGGTTTTCGGATCCAGGTCTGGAACCGGTTATGGAAACCGGATCTCCGAAAACCGGTTCCGCCGGAACCGGAACTTTGTGGGCATCCCTATTATTAACAAATTACGTATATTAACCATATATTTAACAATTCTTAAATAATGAAAGTAATTTCTCCCTAAGACCTGAATTTGTTGCATTTAGATCTAATACATACGCATCCTTTATACATTAAGAAGCTTGCAAAACGTTTCAGCGTGTTAAGGACAATATATTTCAGAATTTATTTCAAATGACAAAAACACAAGTATATAAAATGGCACAGAATATCAAGAAACTATTATATACAGCAAGATTATTTACAATACTTCACAACATACTTACTGTACATATATATTAGAAAAGAAAAATACATTATATATACAGATTATAAACATACAATATTGAGCAAATTTTCATAGTATACACGTGATACACAAATAGCTCGTTATACTTTACAAGCGGAGAACGACGTATGGAAAATCCATCATCAAAAATGATAATCTATTTTGTTTCGAAAAGAGAATATGGATAAATTTATCGAATAGGCATGGTTAAGTAATTTTGTTCAATATTCATCACAAGATAGGCACATCAATTCTTTTTATACCAGTGGTGTACACGTGATATATACAAATAGCTTGTTATGCAAAAAGGAGAAAGGTACGTGTAAAATCCATAATTAACCAATAATCGAAACTTCTATTTCAAAAAGAGAATAGAGATTAAATTTTCGAATGGACAAGGTTGAGTTATTTTGTTCGATGTTCATCACAAAATTGACACTCAATATATATATATATATATATATATATATATATATATATATATATATATATGCTGAAAATATTATCTGAATTTGAGCTTCATACTGAAATTTACATTTTGCAATGAACACCGAATAGAGTTAAGTAACCTATTGAGTCATTTGACTATCCCCTTCTCAAAATAAATAAATCAATTTTAGTGCATCCTAATGAAAGCAATAGTGCAAACCTAACAGAAGCAGTAATTCTTAAAATATTTCTATCAAATATACAAGGATGGACAAGAATATGGAAACACATAAAAAATTGCACATTATCTTCATTGATAGCGAGTAGGACATCACCTTTGGCACGCAGAACGGCCTGCAATCGACGGAGAATAGACAAATGCAGATCGCGTGTGGTTGTCAAAGGGATGTTGTATGTTCTTCCGCCAAAGAAGTTGCAAGTTGTTGTAGAGACGACGGTGGTGGATAGCGGGCTCACATCTTGGTCTCCAAAACTGACCACAAGGGCTCAATGATATTCAGGTCTGGCGATTGTGGAGACCATGGCAGATATGATACTTCATCTTCGTGCTCACCAAACCAGTCCTGGAGGATGTAAGCTGTATGAATAGGGACTCTATCATCTTGAAACACGGCATTACCATCTGGGAACAAAATTTACACCATGAAATGTAGCTGGTCACTGAAAATGGTTACATAGTCCTTGGCAGTGGCATGTCCATGCAGGGTGATGATGGGTCGGCAGAATACCACGATATGGCTGCCCAAATCATCATTTTACCACCGCCATGCTTCACTCTTGGTAACACAGACAGTCTGTATCGTACGCTTGTGCTGGCTTTCTCTACACGTAAACTCTGCCAGCAGCTGGAAACAATGTAAAGGAAGACTTATCGGACAGGTTGCTGAACTGTAACTGGTCTATCTGTTCTATTGGTCAGGTTGTATACCTCACAGGATGTGACAGTGACCATAGGAACCCTACCATTCAGACGCTAATCATGTTAGTTTTATACCAAGTGTTTCCATACTTTTGTTCATTCCCTGTATATTTTGTAAATAATGTATAGTGTGAATTGGGTTATGTAATCCCAGTACCAAATAGCGTTCATTGGAGTA
The DNA here is from genome assembly GCF_964235325.1 of Thermobia domestica. Classification (NCBI taxonomy): domain Eukaryota; kingdom Metazoa; phylum Arthropoda; class Insecta; order Zygentoma; family Lepismatidae; genus Thermobia; species Thermobia domestica. Next base: position 321,778,937 of record NC_137455.1, read on the forward strand.
GAAATATATAGAAATCAGCACATATTTTGTTATTATTTGTCTACTGTACTAATTTAAAAATGAAGGCTGTCAGAAATGACATCTCCATGGAGCTTTGAAACTTTACCTAATAAAAATTTAACAGAAATTTAAGAGAAGTGTGTGGTAAATAGACAATATACCGTAGACCATATTCCACTGAGCTACTCGCTTTTGTGAAGACGTGTTAGCATAGGTGATCAAAGTTTGAAGGCCGAAAACAACATGAAATAAGGAAATGTTAAAAATCTTTCGGACTTCACGAAGATCGTCGAGCAAAATGAGAAGAAATATTTTACGTTACAAGGTATATTTCAAGTCAGCTATATCAGTATTCCGTAATTTAATTTAGTGATTCCCAGAAAAATATACGATACGATGATTCTATCTTTGCTTAATCGCTGAAAGGGATCAGAATCCCGTCAACATTGTTATAACAAAAGCCTATCTTTAATGGCATATACTCCTTTCGATTTGTTTTGTTTGGAGTTTAACTTTCATTTACATAATCAAGACTACAGTTCAACATGATATTCAAACCATATGAGCTAACGAGGAATTGAATCTCGATCTTCAGCGCGACCGCCAACCATTTAGCGTTAATGAATCTTCATTACGAACTGTCGATATTAATGGAAAACATAGGCTAAAGACCTTGAACCGTAGTTGAAATAACAGTGGAACAACTGGAGAAATCAATCCTCTCTGCCACTGTAGAAGTTCAATCAAAGTTTCAGGATGTCATTATTCAGGGCAAGTCAAGATAATGGATTCGATTTCAGAAATTTATCAAACATATGTTATCAAACATATCAAACATATGTGCTAAGGAAAGTAAACTATCAAAGTTTATTTGAAACATATCACAAGTGTTCTATGCGAGCATCTCGCGTAACACGACACACATCAAGCCGATAGTCTATCTCCTGCGAAACCTTTTGTAGCATGTTGCGATCCCATCAGCAATAGCTGCTGTGAGCCACGGGCCGAATCTCTGAAATGTTATACCATTTACGAATGGCCTTCCCGTAGGTGAGTCTCCCCGATATTGGATAGAGGAATGCTGTTGAACACTAATCACAGACTTGTTTACATGATAATCAAGCACATAGAAAGTTCTGTTCTCCAGTCAACCCAATTTTCCTTAAATTCTCGCTGCTGACTTAGCAGTAGAGAGTGGAAACAACTTTGAAAGTTGGTTTTTTGAAGCGCATGTCTCACAATAACATATAATTATTAGATTTCACAGAATACGTTTCTGAAATCGGATCCATCATTTTCACTTGCCCTCTATTTTTTTTATGGTCATAGAGGAATCGTCCTACACAAGGAATGAAAGCAACACATGATCGTGATCTCATGCACAATTGTGCAGAAAATCTACATCAAATGGTTTGATTTGTTCAGAGATAAGACAACCATTCATTTCAATGTGCAATTACCGGAAATTCTAGAAACTGTATCTTATGCTAAACTCGTTCTACTAAGTCTGTTTCCTCCAGTCGAGTTTCCCTCCATGTTATGTGATACATGGTATACACAATGGTAGACATTGAAAGAAAAATGAAATGAAATATTTAAGTTTTACGTCCCACGGTTATGCCGGTTAGGCTAAAGGAGACGGTGATAATGAGAGATGAGTGAAATGGTGGAATGAAGAAAGTGGGAGGAAACGGGAGAACCCCGAGAAAACCCACGAGCACGGTGTTTGTCCACCATAAAGTCCACACGGCGCGAGCTGGAATCGAACCAGGGACCCCAAGCACCGGAGACATTGAAAGAAGTTTCATGAATTTAAATATCGCTGGGTCAGTATTTTAATAGGACAGAACATTAAATAAATATTTAGCTTTGCAGATAATATGGCTCTTATAACGGGATACGGAATAAAAAATTAATAAGATTTGAGAAAATTCGAGGAAAAGGTATGAAGAACACGAGATGAAAATTAATGTTAGAAACTGATAAAAAAAAATGCTGGTTCAGAGAATGGGAGCTATGATAGCCATACTAGTTGGTGAAGAGAAAGTCGAATAGATTACTAATTTCCAGTGCTTAATATAATTAATTAAGATCTCAAGTGTAAACGAGACAGAAGATAAAGAATAAAAATGACGAAATAAACTTTTAGAGAGAAGAAAAATCTTATTTATTGGTCATACAATAAAGTGTTATGGAAAAAGGCACTATGGAGTAACGTACTATATGGGAGAAACGTGAACATTACAACCAAGTGATGGACAACGCCTGAATAGAGTCGGGATATAGGTGCGGTAAGTAATAAATAAATAATTTTGCATAATGAAAATACGAAGTGTTAGCAAGAGAAGAGAAGAGAAAAACGCAGTAGTACAAATACTTAAAAAAGAAGAGCAAAGAGAACTGATTAGGACATAACATAAGAAGAAATAGTCTTATTATTAGAAATGTGCTAGAAGGTAAGCGGGGGTGTGAAAAGAAGTTTCAAGTTTTTTATATAATATAAATTAAAGAAAACAATTCTTGCCTCAAGAAGAAGACATTTGTGGGGGGCCATAGAGCATAGAAGCTTCAACAATCATGATAAACACTCTATCAATGAAACTAAATAAAACATTTACTGTGTCAGATAATCTCCTTTAATTCAATAATCAAAAGCACAAATAAACTACACTACAATCAAACACCACTGTAAACCAGAACAATTAAGCTATACAGGAAAGACTTTGAAGAAATCTGACTCCGTAAGTGATTCCATTAGCTCACGTGATGCAGTATTCGTAGATTCCCTTCGACTGAGACAAAATTTTCCCTATTTCATCAAATTTTCTTTAGTTTGTTGAATGTCCAATTTCTATGACAGAAATAACGTTATGAGATTAATTTAACTATATTAAAAGAAGTGTCAACAACATTTTTTGCTTATCTTCTTTTACTTTTCCCTTCGCTTTTTAAAAAAAAAAACACACAAATACACCCAGACAACAATGGCTGCAAATTATGCTACTTTGAACACACACACACATAGACAAACACCCCCCCCGTACCCCACCCCCACCCACCGACACACACTGTTGCCATTGCATTGGTTTATTGCTGAAGAACAAAGAAATATTTAAGCAATTATATTGGTCAATCAGTCAGCCCGAGAATTTCCATGGAGTTTCACGTTTTATCGAAAAAAAAATCATTTTTCCCTTTTCGCTAAATTTATTCACGAAATTTCCCTAACTTAGGGAAATTTCCCTCAAACTACGAACACTATTGTGATTACTTTATTTATTAGCTACAATTGACAGCACAAAATAGTCATTGAAAAAGAATATAATAAAAGTCCTAAGTATAGTTTGATTCAATTACTTTTTAGGAAGCACGTAGTTTTTGATCTATATATATATATTTTTCAAATCTGTTTTACCATACTTTCAGCGGCTTACAATTTCAAGACGTATGTTTCAAACTATGTTTACAAGTAGCATGCGTATCAGAGGATGTGTGTCGTCTTTAGAAGACAAACAGCAATATAATATATATTATATACAATGTGATACTTATCGTTATATTATTTTTACGTATGCAGTAAATAAATAAATAAATAAATAAATAAACAATCTGTTCTAACAAAACAAGAATTGTCAATTCTTATTGGGAACGAATGCTTTTCAATGCCATAACAATTTCCCTTCTTTTCGATTTTTTGAAAAAGAAAAGGTTACGATTGAGATATTTCCCTCAACCATATAAGTTTATTCATCTCGTTGTGATTTTGATGTATATCTCATTAACCATATTGTTAACTGTCGTCTAGTTAATGTCATAATGAAAAGGTTGATGTGAGGGTATACTTTAGTGTCGTAATGAAAGGTTGATATGAGGGACTTTAGTATCGTAATGAAAAGGTTGATGTGAGGGATGTATACTTTAGTGTCGTAAGAAAAGGTTGATGTGAGGGATGTATACTTTAGTGTCGTAATGAAAAGGTTGATGTGAGGGATGTATACTTTAGTGTCGTAATGAAAAGGCTGATGTGAGGGATGTATACTTTAGTGTCATAATGAAAAGGTTGATGTGAGAGATGTATGCTTTAGTGTCGTAATAAAAAAGGTTGATGTGAGGGATGTATACTTTAGTGTCGTAATGAAAAGGTTGATGTGAGGGATGTATATTTTAGTGTAGTAATGAAAAGGTTGATGTGAGGGATGTATACTTTAGTGTCATAATGAAAAGGTTGATGTGAAGGATGTATACTTTAGTGTCGTAAGGAAAGGTTGATGTGAGGGATGTATACTTTAGTGTCGTAATGAAAAGGTTGATGTGAGGGATGTATGCTTTAGTGTCGTAATGAAAAGGTTGATGTGAGGGTATATTTTAGGGTCAATTTCAACTTGATATGTTGTACGGTTAGTTTTACAATCAAAAAGCGTTTCTCTCCATCATGTAAGAAAAGTACGTGTGAGGATTTACACTCATCCATATCGTTTTGTTTAGCTCATTGAGATCAATCGACCGATATATCTCACATCTTTGGACAATTTCCTCCCGCTACACACTAATACAGTTGTACTTCGATAATTCCAACCTCGATAACTCAAATTCCTTGATAACTCGAACTTATCCGTATTCCTCTTGAACTTTCCTTAACGCTCAATGTTAAAATAACTTCTGTAAATCGACTGTTTAAAAATAACAACCTCGATAAATCGAATTTTAAGAAGTTTATAATCATATTTAATGTTAACTCGAACTTTCTTATCTGCGAACTTTTACAAGTCGAAATTTACCTCTATAAGTCGAGTTGCTCTTGATCTGACCTCGATAACGCGAAGCTATGGCTCTATGCTTTTACGTAATTGTCATTGTTGCTGAACCGGAAAGTCAGTACCTCTAATTTTTGTTGTGGCCACAATGATAACTCGAACCTTCATTACTCGAAAAAATTCGGTAACTCGAATTTTTATCTATTCCCTTCAGCTTCGAGTTATTGAGGTCCCAGGCCCATTGATGCAATTGCTGCGTCCGTGCTTTAAACCTCGATAGCTTAGCCCCTAATTAAGTTAGGAAGTTAACTTTGGTATAAATGTGCTCTTGAATAATGAAGCTTTCCACTGATATGCATTTATGTGTGTGGGAGGGTAAAGTTCGTGTTTTTTTTTTTTTTTTGTGTTTTTACATCAGGTTTTTTTGGGCCATACCCCCTTGGGGCACACTCTTAAAAATTGGTATGTGAAGTAATTAAGTAGTTCACTACATGGTAATACTCTGTATGTGTACTTGTTGCTCATTGAGGGAGGAAGAAGAAACAAAGGTGACCAATTATTTGAGTCTCACTTTTTTATATACGTAAATTACAATTATTATCAGGACAGTTCTATATAAGACTTCTTCTACGAATAGGCCGGGAATTGAAGAAACGTTACCTCGTTGAAATTGCGCTCCATAAGTTTTCCAACGATATATCCATCATAATTCTGTGGTAATTAGGAGGTGACTAGGAACCTCCAACGTGGGAATCTACGATTTCGTTCAAATTCCTGGTGGGCGTTTAAAGTTTAATGAGAATGCTTAGATAATGAACATATTAAAAAGGAATTCATCTTCACATTGTATATTTGTATATTGAGTTTATAAATATCATGTATTTCTTAAGCTTTTGACTGAGTATAATATAATAAGGTATAAACTACATATAAGTAAAAATAAATACATGTTTATACGAAGCGGAAAAGTGAGATGACTTAAAGTATCTATCTCTTGAATATTATCAACATGCAAAAGAAAAACATCTTTGTCTTGTTTTCATTTTTTTTCTCTTTCGTTGAACGGAACACAATTAATCGATAGAAGTTGAACTGAGAGATTCTCTGAGTCCTCGCGAACGGTCTCCAAGGAGACGGCTCGTTTCCTATGCGATTAAGTAATGACGACGTCATAAAAACACACAAAAGCATCTCGACCTGTATTCAACACATGCCTTGATTTATCAGTACCACATCCTGTAATAAAAGAAAAAAAAATGTCGGCATATGTGCAGGCTATATTCTTCATCATCATTGCCACCAGCAACAGAAGTATGTGTGTACTTTTAACAGATGCCGTTTAATCATAGTTGACTCTTAATACTTTCTGCATACAACATATAAATCAGTTGTTGTCACAACACGTGGCTTCTCGACTGTGTTTAGGAATGACAGTATCTTTACAGTTCGTTTATCAAAGACCTGTGCATGTAGTTGTTCAAAAGATTGTGGTTGTTATCCAATAAAGATGAAACCATATTTTTGGCATTGTTTCATCAACAAAATTATTATTAGCCGTCAGGTAACGAAAGACTCGTAGAAATTTGATACCAAGACTGCCAATACTGGAAGTTTTTATTTTTTAAAGTTTCAACTACAATCTATATGATTATTTAAATTGCGATAGATTTAGCGGTGAATGCCTCCGAAAAACGGGATTAAAGGGAGGATTCAGGACGGACTTCTGGGTGGGGGCGGTGAGTTGTAATACTACTACTTAGAGCTACTTTTAAGAGCACCAAACTCTGAGATAGGTTTTATTTATATGAAAAATAAGAAAGTTTCCTTTTCTGCGAAGGGGGCTATCGCCCTGATCACCCCCCTGTATCCGCCCCTGGTTAAAGATATAGATGTTCCCATACCTATTCTCCTAAGATTCCAATAAATCTATCAGAAAAAAAAAACAATCTTGACATTGTGCTTAAATTACACGATAGGATGCGCGAATATTAAGATTGAACCTAATTATTTACAAGTTATTTATATATTATATATTTTATACCAATTTATTCCTTATGTCAAGCCGAAGAATAATTTCTGTATTTAATAATGATGTTATGGCAAAATACATAATGAACAATTTGTCACCAAACTTTCACGCCGTCTCATTGTGGGCCTAAAACAAAACCATGTCCATGAAATCCACCCACTGTTAGATTGACGTTGGCATATTCAAAGGATCTTTGTCAACGATCTGTTATAATATGAACCATAAAACAACATAGAATCAGTTAGTTAAAATAGATTTGAACTAACAATAGTTCAAATATAAGTTATAGGAAAATTATATCTTCTAACCAGGTAAACTATAGACTGAATAAGGTATTATTTGAGACACAGTATTATTTGGGGCGGTCAGAGCACAAGGGATTCAAGCCCCATTTCTATACTGTCCATATTTTTCGCGAGCCAAAGCTGGACGGTTTCTATTATCACCGATTTCGGGCATTAAATTTGTGTCACTGAATCTATAGGCCTATACACTTTTTAGTATTAAAATTTAAATTATTAAATATAATACTGTAATTTATTTTCTGTGAACCAGTATGAGTCTATGAGGGTAGTTAATATATTTTCATATTAAAATACCTTTAACAGCCATGCCAAATCTGCTCTGTACTCATTATTCCCTTTAGGTTTTAAAACCGATGGATAGCAGATTGTGATGTGCTGCATGGAACTACAGTTGACCACGAATACTTTCGAAACGAATTCATTTTCCTCGGTAGATCTGTGTCCTGCACAAAGGTAACTTGAAGTTTTTCCCGGTGTTGGCATACTTGAAGTTATATTTTACAATAGACATTGCTTTCAATACTTGAATGCTCAACTGTGTTTTCTCACTTGTCCATATATTGTTTGTGTGTGATAAGATTCTTTCAGTAGGGGCATTAGTACCGGGGAGAGAGAATGAACTCAATACCGTATTCCATTTGAGTACATCATAAAGATCCTCCTCATCATAAAGAAAGTCACTCGTATGCAATCCAAAAATGCATATTTCATTAATGTTCAATGGATGTTCAGATCATTCCCTGTAGGGTGAAATTCCCAGATATGCCATCAACCGAATTTTGAGAAATGCTCTGATTTTATGATTGGTCCAAAGCAGGAAAACGATAAGCCTTGACAGCAATGGACACGGAATCCTTTGGCGTGATGTCGGGAGTGTTAAGGATCATCAGCAGCACGGTCTCTCATACTCGGGAAAACGCATGATGCGATATTTCCTTTCACGCTTATAAGTGAAGAAAACGTGAAATATACCGTGAAGAAATACATATCATCACACGTTATTCCGAATACAAAGAAACACGGAGCTGCCGGTTCCTAACACTTCAGCCTTCCTCCGAAGCATTGGATGTCCATTGTTGTTAAAATTTTACCTCATGCCTACTTTGGATCCTTCTTGAAATCAGGATATATCTGAAAACTCTATTGAAAACACACCTGAGAATTACACCCTGTAGGGAATACCCTCTAGACCTATTAATAATTGATGAAATATGCACTTTTGGATTGTGTATGCGTGGCTTCCTTTACGCTGATAAGAACCATCATCCACAGTTACTGGAATTCGAAATAGAACCTATTGAAATTGAGCTTTTTTGCGATTTTGGACAGCCCTAGCTCTGAAACTATGCACTTTTCGCCATAGGTCCATATGAACCTTTTCTCTTATTTTGATGTGAGGAATCATCTCTTACAGTTTGTCGGTATAGTTCATTAACACCCTGTGTATATATATGTGTTACATTAACACCCATATATGTGTGTGTTATATATGTGTGTCATTAACACCCTGTATATATATATATATAATATAGATCGATATACTGTGGCATACGGTGAAATATCATTCAGGAGGAGTTTGGGAGAAAGCTATTTAGGCAGCTAAGTGACTTAATCAGGTAGAGATAATCAGGTAGAGATGCTATATACAATACAAGTGTCCAGAATGACACCCCCTCCCCCCAAAAAAGATTTGAATCCTTTGTGCAACTGAGCGCATCTTTTGTGAAACATTTTTGTCGATACTTTCTCATAGCGTTATCTTTAAGTACAAGATAATCCAGGTAAAATAAAATTTAAAAATACAATGTGTTCAACTGTAACATAATACAGTAACACAGTATTTTTCAACTTGCGTTCTGTAAATTGTTGAAGATCCGCAATAAATCAAATATGATTAATCTTATTTATGGATTTTTTAGGACATAAAAATCAGGGATTGTAAAAACAAGCAAAATCTTTACGAAAAAAAACAAATATTTTAATTGTTCCCAATTCTTTCTTAAATAAAATCCAATTTAAAATTGAAGGTCAATATATCTACTCATGGACATTTCTCATTTTGGAAAAAAGAAATACAATAAAATTCCTAAGAAATCTAAAAGTTGAAAGAATTCTGTTTAGAGTGTAGGATATCGATTTATTATATTACCTTGCACTTCATTGTATTAAAGATACTTTTCTTTCATGTCATTACTTAAGTTATTGCACGGACTTGCAATTGCGCAAGTCTTCATGTTCTAGAAGTTCATAATACTTTTTGCACAGTTTATATAATTCTTAATTCTAAGGTAGTACTTAAAAAAAATATATACTAATTAGAATTATAAATATCATTGTCTGTCATGTAAGGAATCTGAAATATCATCTTACATTATAACATTTAAACATTTATTGTAACAAGGAGTGTAAATTAATATAAATACTAACTTTTAATTTGAATATTTCAAAAGCATAGGCCTACACTGATAGTATATTTTCTTTATTAGGAATTGAGCCTTACCATACATGATGCCTCGTGCAATTTCCCCAGTTTTGGTCTTATAAATGGGCTGAAATAAAATAGAAAAAAGTAGTATCAATTATCAATGTATTTTAAAAGTTTAAATTTCTATTTTACAAGGTCTTTCCGGAAAGTAATGCTATACATTTTATTGCGAAGCGCCGCCGACCTCGATGGTGACGGAAAGGTGACGTGAATCAGTCAATTACTGAGCGAGTGCTTGCTCGGTTATCTCCGAGTTCTCGGAGGTGAAAGATGGAAGATTTAGTAAACCTCTGTTTCGTCCCCACGATGCAGCACTCACTGAAACAAAGATACCTGATCAAGTTTTGTGTGAAACTCAGCAGATCTGGCAGCTGAAAATTCTCTAATGGTTCAACAGGCCTTCGATGATAAGTGTTTATCATAAAGGCAAGTTTACTGTAACATATAATCGAATCAAAAGACCTTAATATGAAGCATCGTAGGGCACTACAGATTGCACAACTATTTTTTTTTTTTTGAAGGCCGTGAGGAGGTCGACGATGAGGTCTGCTCTGGAAACCCGACAATCCGCTCAAACGACAAAAATGTGACTCATGTGAAAGAACTTCCATAAATTATCGTCCACGAGATTGTGATCAAGAATTTGCACACAGAAAAGTGTACGCGAAACTTGTTTCAAGAATTTTAAATGGCGACCAAAAATCTTGCCGAGCGAAAATTTGTTAAGACATTGTGGAAACGTGTAAAAATGATCTTCACTTTTTGGATAATGTTATCATGGGTGTATATTCCAGTATGACCCCAGAACGAAGAGGCGAAGTGACATGTGACATACCTCGGCGTCCCTTCATCCCACAAGAAGGCTCGAATGAGCAAATCAAAGACCAAGACAATGCTTATTATTATTATTATTATTATTATTATTATTATTATTATTATTATTATTATTATTATTATTATTATTATTTTACATCAGGGACATCGTCCATCGTGAATTTGTATCTCCCGGTGCAACTGTTAACTCTAAATTTTACGTAGAAGTCCTCAAGAGATGAGAATAATTATCCAACACATCAGACCAGACATCAGCGGTGATTGAAAATTTCATCATGACAATGCGCCAGCCCATACTGCCCTCGTCATGACCGCTATATGGCCAAATCTAACGTGGCAATGCTGCCCTAGCTACTATACATTCCCGAATCAGCTCACACAGACTTCTTTTTGTTTTCCCGTTTGAAACGCCTGATGTCGTTACAGAATAATTGTCGACATGAGAGCAGCTTGTGAAGTGGCTTTAAACGCATTTCCAGAATAGGCCTTCCAGGCTGCCTTTGCAGATTGGAAATCCTGCTGGCAAAGATGTATAAACGCAGGAGGACAATATTTTGAAGAATTTTAATGTTCAGGTATTGTTATTCTTATTAATATGCAAACAATTGTTCTTCATACTTGCAGACTTGGTAACATTACTTTCCGAACAGTCCTTGTATATTCACGATCGACTCTACCTTCGAAACCCTAGAAACTGAATCATTACTGTTCAAAATTATTGCACATTGTTTATAAACAAAAGAAATAAAATCTTATCGAGTTTTAAGACATAAGTATTTAATGAATGTCTTTTCTTTTTATCTGCTCCGTATTTTGAAAACATTTACTTCGACTACAGAGTGCCAATTTGCAGATTTATACTCTAATTTTGATCAAACTAAAAGATTGAGAAACGCTGGGCTAGACGCTGGTCTTTCAATAAAAATGTTTTCTGTATATGTGTCCATCATTTAATAACTGTAGGTTTGCGGATATATTAGACAATGTTCTATACAATTGATTTTTAATATAATTGGAGATGAAAACTCTTTCTCACACAAATTCCTTTGAAAAATATTAAGAGAGCCCTAACAACTTTTATTTCAAAAACCCTTGTTTTGCGACTCACTAATACATCGCCTCCCATACTATAGTCTAAAAGATAACCGAAATCTGTAGAGCCGATTTGATCAATCGATCCTTATACCAAAGAAAGATTCCTTTATATTCTGCCAAATTTTGTGCAAAGCAAGCATTCTATACATACTTTTAAATAGAACCTTCAGTATTCTCGAAAAAAAAAAAAAAAATCTTTGTCGTACGGATGCAGGTGTACGGAACTCACACATTGAGCCAAGAAATTCTTCTTTCATATCTTGTTAGAGAAGGAACTAAATAGTGAGATGTTGGTACGAATGACTATTCTTCGTCTTGTTTAAAAACCTGAGTAAATGATATTTTGATTCAAGGAGCGAGTGTTCCTCTAACTTTCTTCACTCACCAGTCCCTGTTGATTAATACGAGAAGGTTTTCATCCGGCCGTGGTTGTGGTTTATGGCTGAAACCAGCGTTTTGAACAATTGCCAAAACACATTTGAAGTTGTGCGTTTCAAAAGCTAGAAGCAAAAGAGGAAAGAAATGGAGGGGGGGGGGGGAGTCAAATGCTCTCTGGTGAATACTAAAAAAAAAAAAAATGTATATAACTCCACATTAACAAAAGATTTACTCATATCTCCCAAAAGATTTAGCTTTCGTCTGTGCTGTGAAATATAAAATATTTAGGAATTTTCAAGTCGTTTCACTTGACAACACAGTCATGATTTCTTTATTAAATAAAATTTTTGCTACAAGATTATGTGAGAGCTTATAAAATGCGTCAGAGTATGTTCAGTATTCTCTTTAAGAGATTTAATAACAAAAGTTGGAATATTTTAAGGACGTTGAAACCGAATTTCTATTTCAAGTTGATTTTTTTCAATGATATGTTTAATGTTTTATAAATGTATCAATATTTCACTTGAGAACCCTAATAATGGAGGAGACTGCAGCTATAAAGGTTATTTTTTTTTTTTAACATGAAGCTTTGTTACTGTTGTTGTTATAAACAATAAAACAAAGGACAATGAAGTTATATTCATCATGTTTATTAGATAATGACAGTTCGGCGGTGGTGGTGCAAGTGTGAGCATCGGCTTAGTGAAATGCTGCGTGGAGAAAGGGGAAATAATGAATTGCATACAACACAAACACCTTCTCATACATCGTGAACACACACAGGCACATCCTTTTTACTTAATTTATTTTCGCTTTTCCTAACTTTTCTGGCCTGACTATCTGGGCAACTGGTCCTCTTTCATCGCTAGAACTCCTTTCCGATTTTGACATTTCAACAATTATCTACTTTTGACAATTCGTATTATTCTTGATTTTGAAACTTTCTTATCCTTAATTATGACTTAATTGCATTAACTGTTTATTTTTTCATCAATTTTTAGTAGTTCCGATATCGACCTTATAGTCGGCATAAAATGCAAATGGCGTCCACCGTCATTTGCAATATATTTACAATTTTCACATAAATAATTCAAATTAATACATTTGTAGCACACATGTACTTGATGTCCGGTTCACCTGCACGTATATAACACCATTAACGGTGATGAAGACAAAACAAAGATAATTATCTACTTCATTAGTCTGAAGATGTGCATTACTTTTTCAAAATTCTGAAATCTTTCACGGAAGTTGATTTTTTTTTTTTTTTTTTTTAGCAGAATTTAAAGAAAATTTGGCAGGATAATGGATTGGATATTTGTTATCTTATAGCCTATTGCAAATGTTGAGTCTGTTCTGCTTCTGATACACTAAGAAAGTTGTTTTAGGCTCTGATAAATCAATAGAATGAATAAATGCCTCATTACACATATAAGTTAGAATAAATGCTATTTAAGGTGGACCTGCTTAAGTATGATAATATAGCTATAATTGTATACGTTATCAAAATTGGGAAATAATTTAATCATGTTCGCAATTGATACAGGAAACTTTACTGGCATATCATGTCCTATTAGACTTCTTAATATAAGACAAGTTCATTTGTTTAAGCTCATTTTTTGGCTAAAACAACTCATAATGATAAAATAGTAGCTAAATGGCATTTAGGCATACAATTATAAAATATGGTCGCGAGAACTTTTTAGCGCCAAATTATATGTAAGGAAAGTTATATTTTCACAGTTTATTAGCAAACATTTTATCCTTTAAAATTCTTAAATACGCGAACTTAAGAACTCATATCAGTTACATAATTTTAAAATCGGTCTTTAATTGCAAGTCTTAATAGGAAAGCACAAATTAAATCACAAAATTAATCGTTTGTAAAATTAATTTGATTTGATTTTCAGTTTAGCGTCTCTTTCAACAGCGAGGCTATATGGGACGTGGACCTACAGCCTGACGTGGGATCCTTACCACATGAACTCCTGTCGGAAATCGAATCCGGGTCTCCCACGCCAAAAGTGGGTTCTCTAACCGCTTAGTCACGAGAGAACTCATTTGTAAAAATAATATTTACAGTAATTTATATTTATAAATATCGTGAAAATACAATTTTGTAACCGAAAAGCTAGTCGCCAGATTTGACAATTAGGTAAACATATGTTTCGACACCAATGAATAATTTCCGCTCGCAAAATGTGATCGACGATCAATATAATTACAAAACTTGTATATTATTATTTCAAGTCACAGATTGACTGTAGCAACACCTAAAGGCACTCATATCTTTTATTAAGTGAATAAGGTTTTCAGTAAAGCTATAAATCTTGAATTCCCATGATAAAGTATTGGCAGCCTTTTGTGCAATTTGTTTGAATATGACTTAAACATTACGCAGACATCTATTTTCAAGTTGCGACTATTAAGTATGTCATGCATACTTAATTGCTTTTTCACAGTAGCTTTGTAGTAATTTATAGTAGATTTAGTAAGTTACTCTTTAATGTGGTCTTCTTACGTGTACATTTTTATCCATTTGACTCCATATTGCTCTTAACTCGTTATAAAGTTCATCACAATACAAAATGAGAGCTTCTCTGCAATTTTCAACAATCTTCATCACCTAATGTCTTTCACTTACTTCGATCAAGAAGCGTTCCTCTCTCATTCGGAAAGAAACCAATTAATGTTACTGAATTTCAACGGCTCAAAATGTCTGCTTAGAGACGGAGGCAGAATGAATGAAGCTATGCATGTCATCAGCGTCTTTAAGTGTTCTAAAAAAGTACGCTGCCTGAGCAAACAAACATGTCAGCGCATCAGGCACTCCACTACTTCAAGAAAATGGTAGATACTTCAAAACTTAATGCGTTGTTTTGCCTAAACGGAAGTTGTGTGTGTTCCAATGGACCATCTCCAAAATTATAAGCATATTTCTCAAGAAACGTGCTTCACGAATGAGCTTTAAGTGTTCAGCCACATCCGCTTCAGTGGAATGTTAAAAAATAAATTTCTAGTCGTTTATTTGCATCAATGCATCGGAATAGCTAATGCATGTGCCATTGTACACGTGGTATCAAGTTTGATTCACCACAGGAATACAGAAGTGTTGATCCAAAATTGTGGGATAATCTCAAATTTTAGAGATAGCGAACTTTAGTCTTGAAAGACAGAAATAATGGCAACGAGACCCAATATACACATTACTCACAGCCCAATTAAAAGTGCATCATCTGTCCAGAGATGGCGTGGGTCAATTAATACTTGACCCACGATCCACTGACTCACCACCTACCGTGATCCACTCTGACCCACCATCCATCATGACACAGTGTAATCCACCCGAACCCACCATCCACCAAAACCCATCGTCATCAACTCTGACTTATGACTCACGCCCTCCTCTCCACTGACTAAAGAGTTTACACTTTTAATTAAACAAGACTGTGAAATTATCACTCTAAACGAAGTTTGAATTTCTGGGGTCAGCCGCTCAAATACAGTACCTAGAACGACTTCGGGATTGTTACTGTGCATCTCAATGAACCCGAAAACTATGGGTTCGACACTAATATCGATCTTTTTCGATTATTTTTACACACCAATCTATTACCAATTTCTCTATATAGAAAGTGCCCACTCCCCTGTAAAAGAGATTTCTTAAAATTCTAGAACACGTCCTGATTCTTCTTAATAACGAGTTATTTCAGCTTCCTAAGTAGAACCGCGCGTGAGATACTCAATTTTTCAGAATAGATAAGTAAATAGAAACAAATAGAAAACGAAGAGATATGGAAGTCATGAAAGTAAACTATAGACAAATTTACCATTGTTCAAAAGACGTTAAATACAATCCACTAAGCAGAGTGGGTCGGTGGGTTGCAATGGATCACGTCCTGATCCATTCACAAATCTTGACCCACGACCCACTGACCCACTTCATCATCTCTGTATCTGTCCTCACAAAGTCCTTTGTAGCCACATGTAAAGATAGACGTTTTATTAATTATCTATATATATATTAATGTTAATATCAAGTACTCACATTGCAGTTTAGTGTGGTACGCATTATCCAACAAATGGTTTAATAACTCGCTGCGAACTCGATTACCTTTGTTTAATTTTTCAAGTACATTTCAGCATAATTCCTGCTATGTTGTGTCGAATATTCTTCAGCCCAAGAAGAGTTATTTATTTGTCAGCATAGATGTGAGACTTCGAAAAACTTCGCAAAAAGAACCGGAAAATTTTTGTTTCCTTCCGAAAAACTAAAAAGCTGTTTTTTAGATTATTATTATTATTATTATTATTATTATTATTATTATTATTATTATTATTATTATTATTATTATTATTATTATTATTATTATTATTATTCGTTTTTTCTCCATAAATTATATTCCAGGTAGTTTTTATTATGTTACTGTGCTACATAATAGTCCCCGCCAAACGTTATACCTTTCTGCATAACTATTTTAGTTTAAGCCCTTGTATCTACATAAGGCTGATTTTTTGAAATTTCACTTAATTTCTTTAAAATTTCCTGACAAAAATATTTATTTATTATTCGTCACTAAAAAAATAATTTTATTAAAAGCTATATCTCATTTACTATTTTAGGGACACTCCACATATTTCGTAAGGCTGTTTTTGACCAATTTTTACCCCCTTCTCCTCCTTGTCACACTTCGTAACGCAAGGCCGAACCTCTTCAACTTTGTTACGTAACACTTTTTGATTTTTGTTTTTTCACCAATTTTGATTATTTTGGTACAAAATGCTTATATTATTGTGAATATATTTGTAGCGTTTTTCGCCAACAAATCAAAGTATTAAAAAATGGTAGACCCGTAATAATATTTTAACCCCATAAGGTTGTTTATTTAACCAATCCTAATTCTTCAAAACTACTGTAGTTTGCCTAAGGGAATCGTACCCATCATTTTAGGTCACTGGTGATTGGCAAGAACAAAGTACTGCGGAAGATGAAGTTAAAACAGGATCTAAAGAAATAACATCGAACTCTTCTTCCGAGATCCAGGATGCTTCATGCATTTGAAGTTCGCCAGTGTCAACGACGCAAAGTTCTGTTCCTCGTCGACCACAGATTAGAAGTGGCTGCACACGTGAAAGAGCAGGTACATCACGTTTGTGAACAATTTTTCGAGCATCTTCTTTGGACTTTGGACTTCAGTTTACCTCTTGGGAAAGGCAGGAAATCATTTGGGGCCCCTGTGTTTAAGCAAAAACTTCTCCATATTTACTATAGCTTTTATCAGTAACAACACATTATTTATTTGAGTAACAAACATGGCTATCAATCAGTGATGCTAACCTCGAAACCTTATAGAGTCCTATATTGAAAGGCAGAAATTACAATTTTAGTTTTAAATTTTCCCATGCACGATATTAGTTACAAAGTTTTCAAAATTTATAAAATATAAAAATTGAAACTACTATATGTTACTTACTTTCTTCGATATTTCAGTGAATTATTTGTAAATTCCGATCTTCTAAATTCCTAATATGTATTTTCCTTTGTCCCCCTCTCCTTACAGAATAACAAATGATACCTCGTTGAAAAACTAATGAAACACAAATTCCAATGAAAAATATTTGAAACCTATCACGTTCAATTTGTAGAAAGAAGAAGAAAATATTGACAAAAATTGGTGAAAATCTTTTTTGAGAGAAATCGAGATAGGTTTGCAACACTTACAGTGACGCTGCGCAAACATAAGCTAAGTTTCACACACCTTATACGTTTATGTATAATATACTAAAATATCACAGCGATAACTTGAACTCAAGGTGAGAACAAGTGTATGGAAGAAGAAGAAGAAATTGAAAAAATGGGAAAAAATAAAAGTTTTGGAGAAATTGAGACACATTTACGGTTGTGCTGCGCGAATATAAGCTCAGTAATATTCATCCTACACGAGTACATTCAGGTATAGGCCTAACATAAAAAATTCACGAATTTTAGCTGAATACAAGGTAAAAAAAAAGTTGGCTAAGTGAAGTTACCCTGTGTATAGATAAATTGTCTACGATTGTTTTGTAAAATTTTCAGTTTCTTTTTTTATTGCCTAAAGAAACATGGCCAGAAACTCTTCAGTGACACACAATGTTCCAGTTTACGAGAAGTGAGCGTTCTACTGAAGTTTGGCAACAGTGTATTCTTCCTCCCCTCTAGCCACCCCTTCGTCTGGTGCTCGATCGTCTGTAGATTTGAGCGTGTCGCAAGGTGTAGTGTAGTTAGAGTAACATTGCAAGTACTTTTGTGATTGTCATAGTCCCTCAAGGTGTTAACCACCTAGATATTTTTGTTATATCTGTGGCGAATACAGTGAAGATTAAGAGGGAAAAGTTAACATCTTTGGTGAAGAAGGCTTTGTTGATGAAGATAGGCCGGGCATAGTTGAAAAGCAAACGTCCAGTTAACCCTGGAAAGGTAGCGTACGTAAAATTTACGTGTATGTAGAGAATAATAGCCTCTCCTTTCCCCTCCCCTCGTTTCCATACCTCCGCACGCCAGCAGTGCTTACTTGTGTTAGTTGCCGACTAGTTGGCGTCGGGTGTAAGAGGTCTCCGCGTTCTTTGTTCTGGGCGACTTTCTTTTTCTAAAACCTACACGTCAGTTTGACGTGTCGCTACCTTTAACCGCCTTTTTCGTACACGTAGATCTGACGTGTTGCTACCTTTAACGGGTGTTTTGTTGAATGCTTTGGTTCACTTTCGATCGTTTTCTGGGTGATGGCAGACACTTCAATGACGAGAATAATGACAAACGTTTTGGACAATGAAGATGCAATATTGGCTGCTCTCGAAGAGGAAGAAGAAATTTCCGAAAATCTGGAAGAAGATAATTTAGAAGTTGAAGTCCATTCGGATTCTGATGAAAGCTGTTACGATAGTGATGCTGACCCCGAATACACACCGGAAGAGGACGACTTAGATTGTGTAGAAGCAGTGAAGAACATTGAAATTTCTACTGTTCCAACTCAGCCTCGGAAAAAGAAAAAAGACAATGTTCTGAACGAAAGTAAAAGAAACAAAGACGAATGTTCCAACAATGTTGAGGGAAGATCTGCTGGAAGTGTTATCAAAGTACAAGAAGAAACATTGAAAAGCAAGAATGGGTTTGTTTGGAACACGTCATGCCTAAAGAACAAGGGGAAGACACCGTCCAAAAATGTTATTCATATACGGCCAGGACCCACAGCATCAAATAATTCCCGTGAAGCCACATCTTCTCTTGAATATTTTGAACTATTTTTTGTGACGAAATTCTTGCGACTATTCTCCAATACACCAATGAAGAAATTGAGCAACAACGGAAGAAGTACAAAAGACCTGAAGGAAGCGTGAGGCATGTTTGCATGGAAGAGCTTCGAGCACTCTTGGGGATATTAATTTTATCTGCTGCCCTGAAAGACAATCATCTGCCCACTGAAAAGATGTTTGATACTACCCTATGTGGAGATCGCTACAAGGCAACCATGTCGGAAAGGAGATTTAAGTTCTTGATAAACTGTCTCAGATTTGATAATAAAGAAACGAGAGAAGTAAGGAAAAAAGAAGATAGACTGGCCGCCATATCTGATATTTGGAATATGTTTTTGCAAAGATGTCGAGATAATTACAAGGCTGGATCATACTTAGCCATTGATGAGCAACTTGTTGGATTTCGGGGTAAATGCCCTTTTCGAATGTACATTCCTTCAAAGCCCAACAAGTATGGTATTAAAATTGTGGTTATGTGTGACAATGCAACCAAATATATGGTTGATGCAAAAGTTTATTTGGGGAAAGGGACAGTGCCGCCAAAAACTCCTGCTGCAAACTATTTTGTGAATGACTTGGTGAAAACCATTCAAAATTCAAACCGAAACATTACCATGGACAACTGGTTCTCTAGCATCCCACTGCTCAAAGAACTTCTCCAAAAGAAATTGACTGCAGTTGCAACTGTGAAGAGAAACAAACCAGAATTACCAGAAGAATTCACAGACAAGAAATTTCAGAATAGGCAAGAAGGATCTTCAATGTTTCTATTTGATGAAGATGTAACAGCAGTCTCCTATAAACCAAACTCGAAGAAGGTGGTGTGCTTATTGAGCACAATGCATGATGACGCCACTCTGAACGATCGCACAGGAAAGCCAGAGATCGTAATGACATATAATGCAACAAAAGGTGCGGTTGACACCATGGACCAAATGTGTCAAAACATAAACTGTGGTCGTAAGACACAAAGGTGACCTCTCTGTTTCTTCTATAATATGATAAACATCTCTCTGATAAATGGATATGTAATTTATCTTCACAACCATTTCAGAAGGAGTGGAGCGAATTCCAAACCAATGTCAAGGCAGGACTTTTGTATAGACCTGCACAAACAGTTAACAAGACCATGGCAAGAGGAACGACTGAAAGAAAGGACACTGAGTCGAGACTTGAGGATGACAATTGAGAAGGTTGTTGGAGACTATAGGAAATTACAGAAATCGCAACCAACAGCTGACCAAAGAGGAGCAAGAAAGTACTGTGCCTTTTGTGATGTAAGGAAAAGAAGAATGACGAATACTCACTGCGAATGTGGAAAAGCGATATGTGGGGAGCACCAGAAAAAAGTTTGCCCTGACTGCACCTAAATGCCAATGTGTTACATTGCTGTCCTTGTTTTCATTATACTTATTCAACATTGTATCCAAGGAGTAGATTTTTATAATTGTAAAATATATACATAGTAATTGTAAAACGCATACGGTAATTTTTTTTAAAAAAGCACATTTGTAATTTCTTTTATATACGGTAAAATAAATAGACCTACTTATTAGATAGCCATTTGTGGAAACAAAACTATTCTTGTAATAGCAGAAAGTGTCCTGTTTAAGATAAATAAAAAATAAAATATTTTAATAAAAACAAAATGATAAATAAAATAAATGTATACATTAAACATCACTCTTTTGACCAGCGTTATGACCTACACGTCAATTTGACGTGTCGCTACCTTTAACGTACATATTGAGAACGCTACCTTTCTAGGGTTAATATGCAATTTGGTGTTCCGATGATATGGCGCCAGCCAGTCGACCACGCAAGTGATTGCTACTTCTGTGCTGTAAACATTAAAAGCATGAAAAGAAAAGAAAGTCAAAAGTTAAATATCCTGACAATATTTCGTGCGCAACAAGACCTGTGAAACGCAGTGATAACTTTCCGGTTCCTGTACCTCCAGCAACTTAGTCTCTGGGAAAGGGTGATACAGATTAGCTTCTTCAGAATCTGAGGATACAACATCAGATTTTGAATTTGTGGAGGAGAACACGCCACACTTTGTAACACAAAGTGATATAAATGACCTTGTGCGAGACTTGAATCTAACTAAGTCACAGGATGAGATTCTTGGATCCAGACTTAAAGAATGGAATTTGCTTGATAGACGTACTATTATTGTCTGTTCGTACAGGAAGTGACATACGTCATTCAGTAGTTTCTTTCAACAACAGGATATATTTTGTTTCTCTTATTGTGTTAATGGTTTGTTTGCAGCTCTTGGTACGACACATGTGGCACAAGAGTGGAGACTTTTTTTTTTTTTTTATCGACTTCTCAAAGAGCAGTTTTACAGATATTTTAATATACAATGACAATATCCTTCCAACTTTGCCAATTACTTATGCCACACAGATGAAAGAAACGCATGACATCATGAAACTTAGACCTATATTAGAAATGGTTCAGTACAACATTCATAAGTGGCGCATTGTTGCAGATTTCATATATCTTCCTATATTCAGGGGTATAAGTGGATCTGAAAAGGTAGGGGGAAGCATGACGTCAAGCCGTCCCCCGTGCCTATCTTTGGCCATTGTATTTTTTTTTAGAAAGTGGGGGGACGCTACACATATTTTCTGGAACTGGGAGGACGACGTCTCCCGGTGTTCCCCCTCACTTTTACCCCTGCCTATATTCAATATAAGGCTTGACCTTATGCCATCTAGTTATATCCACCGAATCTCGACGATGTAAGTGATGAGCATGGCGAACAGTTTCACCAAATAAAAGCAGCAAAAGAGAGACGTTGCTAAAGTGGATGGAAACCAAATATACTTGCATATTACTGTTGGGAATTACTTACAAGGAGACCTATGGAAGTGTAATTCACCGATTTGAATGAAACTTTGCGTACTTGTAGAACTTCGAAAAATAATCGGCACGTATTTTTTATTTCGGCAATGATGCGGGTTTTAGGGTAGAAACTACCCTCTGCTTGGTGGTCTCCAAGCATAGACAGAAAACAATCATTTAATGTAGAAGAAAATATACTGCCAGGAGGTTTTTAGGGCAGCTGATTCAGAATCTGACGTCCAAATTACAAAATTCAAAATTACGGATCCAACATGGTAATTGCAATTACAAAAAGTCTTCTGGTTTGTAATGCTATGCAGTATAAATAAGACCCTGAATACTGAGAGACAAGGATATTCACTTTAAGTAAGGACACCGAATAGTGAGAGGTGCAGAGATGCACTTTAATTAAGCATCCTGTTAAAATAAGCACAGAAAGGGTTTTAAATCGGTCTACAACCTTCTGGCAGTAACCTCCTACCGACTATAATTGTTCTTGGCTAACTGTAGAGCATTGAAGATTTTTTACAATTGTAATAACCATATTGGATCTCCATTTTAAATTTTGTAATTTGGATGTCAGATTTTGAATCAGCTGCCCTAACCCCCCCCCCATGGCAATATGTTTTCTTCTACATTAAATGATGGTTTTCTGTCTACGCTTGGAGGCCACCCGTAACGTTCAAAGGGTGGTTTCTAACCTTTAACCCGCACCATTGCCGAATAAAAAAAGTATGTGTCGATTATTTTTGGATGTTCTACAAGCATCCAAGTTTCATTCAAATCGGTGAGTTACATTTCCGTAAGTCTCCTTGTTATAGACATCGACGACACCCACAGGAGGAAGATCAAAGGCAAAACAATGAACTAGGTATGTATATTCATGCGCAAAATGATTGCCGCTTATCTATAGTTGTCTTCTTGTAAGAATATAATATGATAATGTTTTTTAGGGTACTTTTAATACTGATACGATGTGTATAATCGGGAAATGTATATTTGTGCAAAATTTCATAAGATAAGAATTATAAATACGAAAATTAAAATGAGTAAAACAAAATGTTGCTAAATGGACAGGAAAGTTTTATTTTCGTTTTATTGTTCTTATTTACTGCTCTTTTGACATGAAATTTGCTACATACATGTCTTTGCCGATTATACACATACCAACATTATAAGAAATACCAGGCGAATTCGTTATCAAATTATATTCCTACAACAACATATTTATAGGCATGCGACAATAATTTTGGACATGAGTGTACATTGTTTCATATTCAATGTACTTTCTCACATGTATAGTTCGACATCACAATCTGTATGCTAGTATTTTACGTGTGTTCCTTTATTAATATTCGTCTTACAAATCTAGTTAACCAACTTTATCACCTTGTATTCCAGCAATCAATGTAAATTTTTATATGTTATACCTGAATGAATGGGGAAGCTGAGCTTACGTTTACTTAGCGCAGTATAACTTTTGTCAACTTGTCTCGATTTCTCCAAAAATTAAATTTTTCCACTTTTCAATTTCTTCTTCTTATTGTTCCACATACTTTTTCTCACTTTGTGTTTGAGCTGTCTCTGTGACATTTTAATATATTGTTCCTGAATGCATAAGATGTGTGTTATTGAGCTTACTTACTTTTGCGTCTCTGTAACTGTTGCATACTTTTATCAATTTCTTCATGAAATCAGTTTTTCATCAATTTTTCCAATGTTTTCTTCTTCTACAATTGAGCGTGATGGGTCCCAAATATTTCTCGCTGGAATTTATGTTCTATAAGCTTTCCAATGAGGTATCATTTGTTACTCTGGGATAATTAGGAGAATGGCACAATGGCTTCCAACGTGAAGTTCTGAGATTTCTTGAAATTTTGGTCAGGGTTTATTATAACTACTATTATTTTTAAATCTGAGAGTGCAGGACAAAAACTAAGGTCAGATTAGTTTTCAACAGCTCAAAAAAAAAAAAAAAAAAAAAAAAAAGCTATAAGGAACACTTTCTTTCATACACAATTTTTTTGAACTTAATTTTGTTGAAGAGTATTATCTATTAAATATATTCAGATTCTTTAAGATTCGGTAGATGCATGCACGTATAGCGTCTCTCAAGGAAAAGAAGTGTAGCGTGCTGTGTATGAAATATTTCGTACTTTTAGGACAGGAAACGGGATTGCTTTTAAAGTGGTAATGTGAGCTATCACGTTGCAACAACGAGTATTAGTCAGAGGTATGCGTACAACAATATTTACCAAAGTTGGATTGGACCACTCAGAGCAAGGTGACCAGAATTTTCACTTGCGAAAACGGGACGCATACGAATCTGCTACGGATTCATTTTGGGACTCAGCAATGTTCTCAATTTACAAAATACACAAATAAGAGTGATAACACACCGTTTCTAACTTTACGTGTACCACACAACAAATAATGGTTCCCGATTGCAAGTTCTACCCAACAATTCTTTTAACTAGTTGAACACTCAAATTTCCACTCAATTCCCACTTGAGCCACGAACACTCAATTCCCATTTGAAAATTCAGAAGTTCTAGACACGGCTGAATCTTGGTAACAAGTGTTATTACGGAAGAGAGTAGAATTTGCATTGACGATTTATATTTTGAATAATAATTACGGGACACCTAGGTCATTTTTACTTAAAAACGGGACATTTAGGCGTCCCGTTCGAGAATCAGAAAAAGCAGGACAACGGTTGGAAAAAAGGGACTGTCCCGGCTGAAACGGGACGTCTGGTCACCTTGACTCAGAGCCCTGATTTGAGAGGAAGTCGTGCAATATATGTGTCCCAACTGTCATACTATGTGAGTAACAATTGAACATAAAACCTACAGTCATTCACCAACTTGTGGAAAGTTTACTTTACAGAGAGGCTACTGTGATTGTAGCGTGTGATGAACACAGGAGGTATTATGTTGTGAAGACCTTCTGCGAATATCGAGTATAGCAATGATTCTACTATTCGACTCGATCAGTATTTTTGTCTCTGTTCGTCCGTTCCACGAAAACTCAAGTAAAACTTATCCGATTTTAATGAAGCTTGGTATATGGCTTCCTTCAACTTGCAGAAATAACTCTATTCTTTGGAGTTGCAATCCATTAAGAATAAGAAAGTAAAAACTGATCCTTGTTGTAAGTTTGAACATACATATACAAGTTAATTTTCCAATATAAGTCACGTAGAAATCACTAGAAGGTGGATTATCATTTAGGACGTGAGAAGTGTTCTATAATGTTTGTATTTTAAATTCCAGTCAGAATATTCTGTTAGAAAATATGTGTGGTATATTTGGAGGAAATGAATTTCTCAACGTGCTTGCAATATTGAGAAACAAAAGTTGACATTTATCATTCTTATTACTATTCTCTGTCTTCCTTCCTATACTTTCTTTAATGTGTTAACTTCAAAACGCCGTTTTATTGCTCCAAAAGTTCGCCTTAGAATTTAACGAAAGAAAGAAACGTTACTTGAAACGTTTCTACAGTTTATAGTCTTTTCATGTGAGCTCTGTTTCCCCATAAAAAAAAAACTTCTGGCGACGAATTTCTCTCAGCTGCTCGCCTCGGTTTAATGCGCCCGCTTATCAACTCTGGAAGTGTTGGATTCCATCCAATGATACACCATCTGGAACTACTCTGCCTTCAACGTTGTTTGCATGAAACAGATTACGAGATAGCTAAGGCCACTGAGTGAGTGGTCAAGAACACACACACACACACACATGAAGGAATATCCTCTTACTTTGGCTGTTAAAAGCGTTGACATTTGTAGATATCTTCAATATAGATGCAATTTTCGCGAAGAAAAATTCTTCTTAAGGTTGTACTGATGCATTCCGTTTTAGTTTTGCCCATTAGATGAGATATTTCGTCTAAAGCATGAGAAAGAAGTTACTTTTTAAATTCGAGACGAGATTAGAAACATGAAAAATCTCGTCTCGTTTTTGAAAAAAAATGAAACGAAATATTTAAGTTTAACGTCCCACGATTATGCCTTTTAGGTTAAGGAGACGGATGATTAAAGTAAGTGAATAATGATAGAATAACCGGTGGAATGAAAATGAGAGAGGAAACAGGAGTACTCCGAGAAAACTCACGAACATGATGTCCACCAGAAGCTTACTTAGCCGAGGATTGAACCAGAGACCCCACGCACCAGAGGAAATCGCTCAACCACTGTGCCACATGCCCTTCTCGTCTCGTTTTTGAGATGATAATCGAGACAAGAAGAGAAATTTCACAAACTCGTGTGCAACACTAGTTCATCTAACATGTAAGTGTTAGATCTCAAACAGTGTTTTAGGGGGCTACGGTGACTCACTGGCTTAACCTATGGTAGGTGGGGTCCCTCGTTCGATACGGCCCAAGTAAGTTTGTGATGGGTTTTCTCGGGGTACTCCTGTTTCCTTTCACATTCTCATTCCACCAATTCCTCCATCATCATTCACTTGCCTTGATCAGCGGTCTTCCTAAGCCTAAAATGGCATAATCGTGGGACCTTAAACTGAAAATTTCATTTTATTTCATTTTTCAAATACTGCTTTAGTCTTTCGGGATTCATAGAATAAAAACGATTAATTGGTAGTATGAACACAAAGAAGAGCAGCGGCGGCTTTAGAATTTTAATTTTGGGTAGGCCCGCTCCCTCGCTTATGGATAGATATACACATTTGATTGATCAACGACAGTAGGGAATTAATTTTACAGTAGAGTTTGATGCTACTTGTTAAATAATTGTCTACCATTAATGTAAATAATGGAAAATATATTTACTCTTGCGGGCGCGGTGGCTCAGTGGTAGAGCGTTCACCTCCGTGCTTGGGGTCCGTGGTTCGATCGCAGCTCGCACCATGTGGACTTTGTGGTGTACAAATACCGTGTTCGTGGGTTTTCTCGGGGTTCTTCCATTTCCTTCCACTTTCTTCATTCCACCATCTCATTCATTTCTCATCTTCACCGTCTCTTTTAGCCTAACCGGCATAACCATGGGACGTAAAACTCAAAGATTTAATTTCATTTCATATTTACTCTTTATTGTATCTTTTAGCATTTATATGTTTTTCAAAATTTTTGAATAGGCCTGTACCCAGTGTTTCTTCCAGACCGGATTTTGGTGGGAGCACTGCCCCCCGGAGCTCTGAGAGTTCCGAGTGCTCCCCGGAGGAGACCGAAATAATACGTCTTGCATATAATAATAAATAGAATAGTACCAGCAGTACCCCCGGAATGCTAAGTGTGGCCCCCCGGAAAATTGTTTCTGAAAGAAACACTGCCCGTACCTATTCGGCCTACCCGCTAAACCCGCCACTGATAAAGAGCATTTATGAACACCTAAAGGTATGCAAGCCATTACACAATATGCTTCAATAATGAATATTGTTTAAATGTTCTTATATCATCCTTCATGGACTTTTTGTGACGAGTAAGAATTTTGATCACTTCTAGAAAAAAATCAATAAAAAGATAAATCAAAGTATAAATTTTGTACAAAAAGTTACAAAACGAGACGAGAAAGATTTCAAGAATCGAGATGAAACGAGACGAGAAGGATTCTTCGAGAATCGAGAGGAGACGAGACTTCTACAAAATTTATGAGATAAGACGAATACAATTTATTTCTTTCATTGTTTCGTCTCGCTTGCAACACTACTCTTTACTTAGTATTAATATTTCAATACTATTATTATTATTAATAATAATACGTAACAGTAATAGCTGAAAAATAACGAAGAATACCAGTATCTCAGTTATAATATGAGTATAATATTAGCTTAACAAAGTTTAATTATAGTGCTTTTGAGATTTGTCTTTTACTGAGAATATTACGATTTTGTTTCTGGGAACCAGCGCAGCGGCGTAGCATAATTTTCTACTTAGTGAAAGATGTTACTTCTAATCCATTATTCTTAATATTATGTAACTAAAGAGAGGAATGGAATAGCCAAAATAGAGGAATAATACTACACTGCAAGATTATAGATCAAGGAAGAACCTTCTTATATATTTCCATATTCTCTTCCATTTTATTTAACAACTTCATAGGGCTATAACTTAATGTAGATTTTTTAATGTGTAGTTTTCAAGATAGTAATCATAATATAGAGTTAAATTTGCTGCAGCTAATCTGATAACGGGTATTTGATAATCAATAAACTCACATAAGTACAGTTTCAGACAGAAGATGGGTGTTATTTACTTCTTTTATTTGGTTATTTTAAAAATTTAAATTGATATGGTAAACGTATTGGTAATTCATAAACACGAGATGAAATAATAATAATAATAATAATAATAATAATAATAATAATAATAATAATAATAATAATAATAATATCTAACAACAATAATAATAATAATAAACGCGTTAGAGTGCTTCCGTAATACTAATAATATAAAAAAGACAATGACAAAGCAAAAATCAAGTGATTCACATATTTTTTTCAACCATTATTCAAATAAAATGCTAAATAACAGATGAAAATTGTTTATACTTGATACATGAGTACGTGACGGATCACAGTGGCTGATAGGTTGAACGCTTATCTCTGATGTTAGGGATCTATGGTTCGATTCCAGGCTAAGTGATAACTTTCAAATATTCAAGCAAAATTTCAGACAATTTTAGCAAAGATAATGAAAAAGACGAAGACAAAATAGAAATAAAAAAAGAAGGAAAACTGAAACTGGTCATAACCTGTGAGAAATTGATGAGAGCTATCTGTCATCTCTCGTAAAGGGCCTGTGAAATCTGAATTGAATTTTTGTATTCAAAGCAAAACTTCTGACGATTTTAACGATGTCTGCATAAGCCAAGAAAAAGTATAGGGAAGAAAACTTGTCCATGCTGTATAACTCTTCAGAACCAACTATAGGATGAAAAGGGATCTACACAGCATGGTTCATTGATATTTTTTTATTACCTAATATGTATGACACAGGAGAGTTTATCCACTAACTTTTAATTGAAAAATCGAAGAACAGAAAAGAGCACAAAAGAAATATACTCCCCCAAAAAACATGTCTCCCTACACCACTGATCTGGTTGAATCAGTTGCGTAACGGAAAAAAAAAATGATACTGTATCTACAGTTGAGAGTGAAACTCTGCTACTCTGCTACGTACTCTAGTCAACACGCAAAATACTTTTCTACAAAAAATGTCCATGTAATGCAAAATTGCGTAGTATGAAAAATGATTCATGCAATTACCTGGACTGTCGCCAGAGGAAGATCTGGATTGGGATGGGAATCGCATGGTCGTTGTAACTGTCGTCCAGAGAGCGCCTCCTCTCCATGGCTGGCGACGACGCCGATCTGCAAAAGAAACAGCAATCTTTTCAGAATTTATAGGAACTGCATCCTCCTTTCATAATGGTCGCTGCTTTTAAATGTATTTTAAAAGTTCTTTCATAATGGCAGTTTTGAATAATCTGCACACACAAACAAAATATTTCTAGATAGGAGAATAAATTCCCGTTGATGTATGGCAACTTTCATTTTCTGTAAAGCGGTATATTTTTATACTGTAAGTTACTGATACAATAGTTTATCGCAAAATAGCATAAGTGATATCGTATTTATCTTTTTCTTGTATAAATGAAACGAATAGGTTTTCTTACATAAAAGAAAAAGATGTGTCAATGTGTCATATGCAAAGATTTACTGACTTTCTAGCCACTATTTGCACATAAAACATTGTGAATTTTCTCTAGACTCGGGTACAGTTGTCAGGGGAAATTTATGGTAAGTTGATCTCATGTTAAACTATATGTCCATTGTCTTGTATGGCTTTCATGATAAAAAGTTGCGTTAAATTTCAAAACAATCCAAATAATTTAACGTTAGTTGTAAGGCATTTTAAAAATATACAGTATATGCACGATTTGATTCAGTAACCCATTTACATAATTCACCAAACATGTTTTAGTACTTTTTTGAATGTCTGAAGCCATACATACATTATTAGAAATGAAATGAAATCTTTCAGTTTAACGTCCCACGATTTGCCCTTTTGGCTCAGGGAGACATGATTAAGGCAAGTAAATGGTGGCGAAAGATTTGGTGGAATGAGATTGTGGGAGGAAAAGGGAGTACGCCAAGAAACCCACGGACACCATGTTTCCACCGTAAAATTTTCTTGGCCGGCAATCGAATCGTGAACCCCACACACCAGAGGTAAGTGCTCTACCATTGATACATCGTGCTCATACATTATTAGAGTGTATTTGTCATGGTAAGTAATAACGTTTCTCTGCTTTTCGCAGTCTCGCTGTCAAAAACTTTTACTCAGTTCCGAGCTTTCAGGCTGTATTTCACACATCACAATAATATTAGGTATACTGTAATTATGGCGAATAAAAGGAGTCCAAATTCTAGAATACTATTAACATTTAACGGAAAATGGTTGCCAGAGGATGAGAAATATACGCAAGCGATAGCTCTCATCGATGTGAATATAATTATATGGGAGTGTAAATCGTCATGAAGTTTTCCAGAAAGTCAAGAGAAATTAAATTCTTGTTAACCTGAAAATTGATGCTGTACGATAACACTGCCATCTGTTAACATAAAACTGAGACTTATGTATACCCATTCCAAGTTTACTGTTATGAGAATAAAATAGCAATGCACAGTATGGTCGATGAAATATAGTTCAAAATTATGGTAACTTTAAATTTTAATTTTTAATCCAAGTATAATATTATCTAGAGATAAGTTAATATGTCAATCAATAGATTACACCAATCTTAACAAAATGAGATGCTTGGGAGTAAATTGTCATACCTATAGAGATCGCAAGAAGTCATGAAGCTTGACGTACATCTATCAGTTTCAGCACGCAATAAAACGTAACGTATCAGGTTTAGAAAGCTCCTGATACGCGGTGCTCTGACGACATCTTCGTCATTAGTCTGAAGGTAGTTCAGCTAGTCTCTTACATATGGCGTTGGAGCAGTTCAGGTCCACAGAAACAGCTGTTACGCCAAGTGGCTCGGTTTTTTAGTAGAACGTCAGGTTGTGTCCCACTCGTCAACCATCATTCATGAAATTCTGTCTGTGTTTAGGGATGCGCACGAGACCAGATTTGAGGCTGTCTCGTCTCGAAAATGTGCTGTAAAAGCGATGTCTCGACTCAAAAAATATATGTTTTTCTATTGGAAGAGCTTTGTCTCGACTCGAATTTTGTCAAAAATATCGTGTCTCCACTCGTCTCGTTGCAGCTAAGTTTCGTTTTTTATTTGTTGTTATTCTTGTTATCGTTGTTTTATACTTTTGTGTTATTATTCTTATCATTTAATTCGAATGATCGTTACTGTTCGTTAGTTCTGTAAGTGCAGTTTTTTTTTGTCGGTCTTTCAGCATGTCTTCTAAGTATGACAACATTGTTGGTGGACTTCTGGTCTTTCACGCTTTCTCAAGTGTGCGTTCGGAAGGCAGCTCCACGAATCGTACCGAATTCTCCCGATACACCAC
Source organism: Thermobia domestica (assembly GCF_964235325.1). Lineage (NCBI taxonomy): Eukaryota > Metazoa > Arthropoda > Insecta > Zygentoma > Lepismatidae > Thermobia > Thermobia domestica. Next base: position 321,810,454 of record NC_137455.1, read on the forward strand.
ACGTGAGGTAAAGCAGTTCTATGATTGATGTAGAGTCCAGGTTTCACGAGTCGTTGCGGTCGCCATAGTTTTTGAGAAAATCCAGAGAAATTTTTATGACATTAGAAAGTATGTCGTTCAAAATTTGTCAAACGTTCGTTCGAAAGTTTGTCAAAATAATTTATTTTCATTTATTCTGTTTGGGATAAATTCATTATTTATTTATTTACTCCCAACAATGACGACTATACACTTGTAAACTTAAATCAGGAAATATCCAGTGCAGATATGGTGTTAAAAGCTGTAAACCATGAAACTTGCTCAAAATGAGACATTGTGAGACCATTCGTTTCCTAAAGTGAACAACATCCCACTTGTGAAGATTTATATTAAAACCTTAATTAGTTTAGGAGTAGAAAATATTTTTAATTTGGATAAACTTTTGCTTAGATCAGGTTCCGTTTCTCGTGCATGTTGCGCAGGTAGCTTTCCTCTTTTTCGATTTTACGAAGATGGTTGGGGAGGAGTGTCAAAAGCTCTAGCAACAAGAAAGGCATTTCAGGTACAGGTAAGATATTTTGCGCCTCTACTGAAATTTCTTGAGTTTTTAGACCCCCTCCCATATAAAATTTTTATGCATTGAAAATATAGAAGAAATACAAATATTTATACAATACCAAAGAAATAAAGTCCTGGTTGAAACTTTATTGGTTGTGTTTTGTATTTAAAAAGTGTAATTTAAATATAAATACAAGTTTTGTATCATTCAAGGAAGAAAAACAGAAATGGTTTCAGACCAACCACAATTTTCTGTACAATTTCCGACCAGTCGTTATCTTTTTTTAAAAAAAAAAAAAGAAAAGAAAACGAAATAAAGGCAATCGGTTATACCCAAGGACACTTTCTCCCAAGGACATCATTTCGGTAGGACACAGGACATTTGAAGACCCGAGTTTGAAATGTATATAAAATCCATAGTATAATAATATATTAATGAAAAACGTAAAACTCTATGTATTTCGAAAATCTTGCTCCTTCCAAGCAAAACCCGAAATGACGCTATTGCTTTCTTCTATTCGACCTAAAAGACTTCCTGACGACGATCATGATTCCGATGGTTAAGAAATTGAACCCAGAAAGATGTGAGAATTATAGAACTATTAGTCTTATATCGCATGCAGCAAAAATTTTGCTTCGAATTCTGAACAGAATATTGTACGAAGGAACAAATGAAAAAGCTGAGGAGGAACAGTTAGGGTTCAGGAGAGGTAAGGGCACAGGAGACACAATTAGATTATTAAGGATGATCGGAGAAAGGTTTATAGAAAAAGGAAAATATGTGTATGTTGTATTTATTCATCTAGAAAAGACTTTTGACTCTGTAAATTGGAATTGTTATTGGGAGTTCTAAAGAAGATTGGGTTAGAATGAAAAAAATTGAAGACTCATAAGAAATTTATAGATGGACCAATAAGTAAGTGTTGGAATAGGAGAGAAAATGACTCTTGAAAGTGCAATTGAAATGGAAGTTCCACAGGGATGCTGCCTCTCGCCTACATTATTTAACATGTATCTAGAAGAGATAGTGTGAAAGACCCTACATAATGAAGACAGCATTTCCGTAGGAAGTAGAAGTATTAGATGTGTGCGGTTCATAGATTATTGCGGGATCCGAAATGAAAATTAATAAGATGTTAGAAAACTTAAAGAAGGGCTGTGAAGAATATGGGATGAAAATAAATGTAAGAAAGACAAAAGCCATAGTGATTGAAACGAAGCAGTTGGTGTCAAATATAGGAGAGGAGAAAGTGGAACAGATGACTAGTCTTCGATACCTGAGTAATATTATTAGTGATGATATGAATTGCGAACGTGAAATAAAAGCAAGGATAGGAATCGCAAAGAAGTATTTAGGAGGAAGAAAAGTCTATTTTGCGGGACCTTGAATAGAGAGTTGAGAAAAAGAGTCATAAAATGTTTCGTGTGGAGTATTATACTGCATGGGACAAAACAATGATATTACGCAACGTGCTGAAAAACAACTGGAAGCTTTGGAAATGTGGGTGGGGAGAAAACGGAGAGAATTGATTGGGTTGAGTGGAAAACGAATGAGAGGGTGTTGGAAATGGTAAAGGGAAAAGGAACAATTTTAGATATTTTTGAAAAGAGAAAGTGAAACTGGTTGTTATGTTGGCTAAGAAGAAACTGTATCATAAGAGGCGTGCTAGAAAGTATGGTGGAAGGAAAAATAGGGGGAGAAAACCATAATTAATGGACAATATCAAAACAGAAAAATCATACGTGAAGATGAGGAGATTGGCTGTGGAGCATGGAAGTTTCTTAGTTGCGGCAAGTCACCTGTCAATAACGGAAGAATATATGTGATGGTGATGATAATATAAGAGAAGAAAAATGCTAAAAGAGGGTGAGATAACATTTGTTATGATAAATAGGATAACCATATTTCGATATCCTCTAATGTTAAAGTTATTAGATTTGATATTTAGATTTTTCGTTTAAAAGAAAGACTTGTTTTAGCATTTTTAATGTTTTTCCTGAAAGAGAAGGAAAAAGGTGAGAAGAAAAAGGTGGAATTGCAATTGTTATAATAAGATGGCCATATCTCAAAATCGCTTTCGATTAGAGACTTGTTAGGCATATGAAATGGTATATAAAGTCGTTATTCAAAACAAGTGGGCATATACTTATGACGCAACATTTCTGGAAATTCTGCTTTCAACAATAGGAGAGGAGGTAATTAGTATTTGTTTTTGTAATATGTAAAAATAACTTCAAAAATTTCTGTCATCATCATCACCAGAAAACTATTGAACCATTTGAAATGAATTTTTGAATACAGTTAGCACTTGGGCTGACATAAGTATTTAACATTTCGCTTTGATTGAAATGCCTTTTCTAAGGAGAAAAAGGGATCAAACTTTTCGCAAAGAATAATGCCATAAACGTACTTTTGCCGTGCGAGGAACGGAAGCAAAGGTTGAAATATGAGGTGCGAGGCCTTACGCTGAGCAAAGATAGGAATCTGGGCGAAGTCCACTGCTAGCCGAAGGCTAGTTGTAAATAATAGGACAATAATGCAGCAATGAAAAATTTTAACAGTATGGGTGGGGTTGTCTCTGACTGCGTTGGGGAAAGTTCTATGGAAACTAAAATAAATCCCTATACGCAGTGACCAACCACAACAGTGAAAAATTGGCTTCATTGTAATCTAGTGGGATATTTTGATAATCAATTACCTTAGCTTGTGGATAGTTGATTAACTGAAATGACAGAAGTACATCTCGACTTAAGTGCTAACTGTTATTGAAGAAATCATTTCAAGCAGTTCAGTTGTGAAAAGACGTCACATACACAGTGTTCGTAGGTTTCTTTAAGAAATTTTTCCTTGACAGACGCAAAATTTTCCCTAGTTTATTGAGTATCCAATACTTATGACAGAACTTCTGCGATAATATTAATTTAGCTATATTAAAGGAACTATCAACTCCATTTGTTTCATTCATTTGCGTTTTTGCTTGTTTTTTCGTTTAATTTGCATTCATTTTTCTTTCTTTCTTTTTTCTTTTCCTTTCTTTCTTTTTTTTAAACAAAATATACACACAAATACACCCAGCCAACAAAATAAAATATAATAAAATCTTTCCGTTCAACGTCCTCACAATTATGCCTTTAGGCTAAGGGAGACGATGATTAAAGCAAGTGAATGATGATGGAAAAATAAGAAAGTGGAAGGAAATGGGAATACCTCCAGGAAATCCACGGACACGATATTGTTTTTCACAAGCTTACTTGGGTGGGAATCGAACTAGGGAAACCACGTACCAGAGGCAAGCGCTCTACCACTGAGCCGAAGTGTACCCTATTCAGCCAACAGTGGGTGCAAATTATGCTACTTTCAGCACACACACAAATTATTGCTATTGTATTGGGTTATTTCTGAAGAAAAAAGAAAAATTTAAGCATTGGTATTGGTCAATCAATGCTAGAGAATTTCCCTGAATTTTTCACGTTTTACTGAAAAACTCCCTTTTTGCTAAATTTACCAATGAAATTTCCCTAAATGAGGGAAATTTCCCTCAAACTACGAACACTGCACACACACCGTCGATTACATATATACATAGAGAGATTTGCTTTGTTGTTGAAAGTCTGAAGGCATATTAATGAGGTAGTGATCTCAACAATGAAGATGCAAAATAATTAAATAGTATACCTTGCAGAAAAGCTTCAATATCTCGCTTTTGACTGATTTATGGAAATGTTGCCTTCCTCTTAGAAAGAAAAATGAAAGAGGGAAACAATGTGCTGCCATCTACTGTCGATTGGTGCTCTTTTACCTTAAGACCAATATTTCTATCTTAATGAACTCATTTGTTTCCAAATGGAGTTCCTCCGGCTTTATTTACGTACCTTCAATCGTATCTTAAACTGGATCTTTCAAGTTGTGTTGTAATTTCCTTATACACTTCCTACTCTTCTCCAACTCTTTAAAGTCATTCTACCTTCAATACGGTCTTCGTTAGCGTTACGCTTTACACGTAATTAATTTAGGGTTTGAAAAACAGGCTAAGTAAATCATATTATAGCTCATGCTTGACGTATAGTTCTAATTGCAAACATATTAATGTATTCTTGAGGTGATTACGTACACAAAAATTAACATATTATTAAGATACGTACATGGCCAATACCAGTAGCGACTAACAACAGTAATGGTTACTCATTAACATAACAGCTTTTAGGCATTCGAGGCTTCGAGATGAGTGAAGGCTTATGTGAATTTTGTGTAATGTGATTTCAAGCAATTGTACACATTTTTAAAAATATTTATTCATTTAAATCTATTATAATTAATCATATCATGGATCATCTTTAATAGAATGATAAACATCAACATCTAGAAAAAATGTTTGATGGTTAATTCGTCTTACATCGCTGGACCAATCTTGATTTCTTTTCGGTACATGAATGGACCCTGACCTAAGTTAGGTTTCAATTACAATAGTTCTCCAGAAGGGCGTATATTAAGGAGTTCAAAAATTTATGCCAGAAATCATCTGATGAACCCATCAATTTAGAAAGGTGGAATTCCGCATGTGAACTATTCATTTAAAATAAAGATACAAATGTTCTCGCGTTGCTAAAAATACAGTTCCCTAGATATCCTTATAATAAGTGATAAAATTAAAACATTGTACAGATAACTTTACTAACGAATCAATTAGATATAATCGGTATACAATTATTTACTAATCACATCTACTGCTGTAAGAAGACAATAGGTATAGGCTACATCATAATTTAAAACAATGAAAGCACTCATGTAGTCGAAATGAATTTATATCGGCCACTTTAAAATAACACCTTAGGCGTATAGGTATTATTAAATAAAATGAACAAGAGCCCTGACAACTGAGATTTGAATGAAGAAAGACGATTGGAGCCTAAAATAAAGAAAACTTGAAGGTTTTAAAGGCATTTTCCTTATAAATATTAATATTATGTCATTTATACTAAGTGGGTTTTTCGCCATAATTTGGAAAACATGAACTATTTTGATATACGGTATGTGTAACTTTCTTTTTCAGCATACTCAAGTTTGTGTTTCAATTTGTAAAGTGTTTTTTTTTAATGGAAATTAGGTGCTATTTGTGTACCAATTAGTGTTCACACCTGGCTCAGATAGCCGTGGTTTTAGGTTTAATTAGTAACTGAGACATATTGTTCAATGTTAAATTGTCATCATTTAAATGGAGTGTAACTATTTAATTTAACTGAGTTGACTAACAAACACAGCCGTAGCTAGAGATTTCGCCGCCCGAGGCGAGGTAGAATTCTGCACCCCCTACACTCACCACAACAAGCTTTTCCTTTTTTTTTTACTTCCTTTTACTTACTTTACCACAACAAGCTTTTCCTTTTCCTTCAGGCTACTCGGGTCGGGTCAGTTCGGGACGGGCTGTCGGGTCGGGTTATTCGGATCGGGTTGTCGGGTCAATCGGGTCAGCTCGGGTCGGGTCAGTCGGTTCAGCTCGGGTCGGGTCAGTCGGGACAGTTCACTTTGGTCAACTGAGTTTAGGTTGAGCTTAAACTCCGCTGGAGTCGAAAGCTGCTGTTTTTCACTAGCTGCCTAATTAAAAATAGCAATTTTCAATTGATTTTATAAAAACCATAAATCTATTTTGGACACTTGCAGCTAGTGCTTTTATGGCAAATGCTTATTTTTGTACTTGTGTGTACTTTAATTTTTAAATGTGGAAGATTGATTTTACCAATCGACTGTAATATTAATATCTACGCCAATATGGAGTCTGGATTTAGAACAAAACTAGAAGTTGTTTAAGCAAGGCCAAAAGAAAGATTGGATATGGACGACCAAGCCCAAACAGGGCCGCGGTGGCTCAATAGTAGAGAATTCATTTCTGGTGCATGGTGTCCATGGTTTGATCCCAGCTTGTGCTAAGTGGGCTTTGTAGTGGAGAAACGCCGTGTAGTGGGTTTTCTCGGGGTTCTCCTGTTTCCTCCCACTTTCTTCATTCCACCATTGCATTCATTTCTCATGGTCACCATATCCCTTAGCCTCGTTGCAGAATCGAGGGACCTTAAACTGAATATTTCATTTTATTTCACCAAGCCCAAGAACATCGATACAAGAATAAGATAAAGTTTGGATATGCAAGACGAAGTGCATAGTAATCTTGCTCTTGGCCTTGTTTTGGTGATCACCAAGTAGCGATGAGCATATTTTCTTGCTTTCCGTATAGCATGAAAGACCATAATCAAAATCACACTTAGTCTTCATCTGTACCGATGAGGCAAGCATTCTTGGCTCTTGTATAGCATGAAAGACCGCCAAGACTACGAAATGCAGGACCAGGACTTGACTGTGCAAGACAAAGAATAAGACGCAGTATTGATGACCAAGACCCAGGGGTGCGAATTGTTTGAATTTCATTTGTTGGGCTGAAAGTGATGAAATAAAATTAGTACTTTATAATTAATTATCATACTGTATTTTTAAATTTTAAATTACAAAATTCATATTATGTATCTTCTTACTTGCAATTACATATACTGTAAAATATGTTTAAATTACCGAGAAAGAAAAATCAAAGTGGCGCGGGTCCCGGAATCATAAGAACCTATTTTGGAATGAAAGATGAAGGGTTGGAAAAAATCACAGGTGTTCTTCCGTTTCCTCAACCCTTATCATTGTAGTTAAACGATTTCCTTTTGTCTCAGCCAAGAGACTCTTGCTTAGAGATGCAAGGGCTCGGAAAAAAACCGGCTTTTTTGGAAAAAAACTCGGTTTTTTCTGCTTTGCTTTTTTGCTTCGGAAATTTTGGGCTTTTTTCAAAATACTGCTTTAAATTGATAAAACAGACTTTGTATCGCTTCTCTATAACACAAAAATCATTTAATTAGTGGTTGATGCTGATAATAATATAAAACATCGAAAATAAACTATGAATTTCGAAAAAATATTTCAAACAATTTTTCTTCAACATATTTACATTATGAATTCCACAGGATTAACCAATGTATATAATAAGAATTTTTTAACCTCCTATATACAAAAGTAAGCAGAATTGGCAAGAACCGTGGTTGTTTTTGAAAATGCCAAAAACCCGTTTTTGGGGGGATGTTTAAACCAGGCTTTTTTGGTTTAAACCATGCTTTTTTGACTTAGATTTTTTGCTTTATGTATTTATATTACATATTCACAGAAATAGCCTAAGTTTGTTTCGCCTTGATGTTATTATGCAACAGCAGAGTTATGCCGGAAGAACACCCATAAGCTTAAAGAAGTGCGGTCAGTAAATTTCTTGTTGAGAATCTCCCGCCCTAGCCATTGGGAAAATCCCGTCATTACTTGAAATGTAAGACAATAACGGGAAAATCCTGTTATTGCTTTGCATGTAAAATTTAAAGGTCAACGTACCATAATCAGTACGCTAAAACTGAGGTATTAAATTACAAATTTAGTACCGGTACGTAGATATCATTGAAAGTCCAATCCAAGCTAATGTTGGAAGCTACGTAGGCAATCGATAAATTTTGCCAATTTCTTCAATATATTTAAGCAATATTGGCTTCTTTATAAAACAACACGCATTTAGGCATGTAGAAATATACAATTTGGTTTGTTTCGTATATTTAGGCTTAACATCCTTACGAAATACCAAGGTTATCAAGGAGAAGACTTTCGCTTAAACTGACATCCGAACCGCTACTTGGGTTACGCATGAAAGAAGGATTGTGGTTCGACCGAGAATTGAACATGGGACACCTTGATTAAAAGGTGAAAGGGAAATAAAACTATTGCAGGTGGTTTGATATCTGGAAACGTTACCATGAAGTTCACACGTTTCGCATTTTTCATTCTTTTTATTTTTGTGGTTTAAACCCAGGGGTGTAGCCAAGGGGGGGGGGCCATCGGGGCCGGGCCCCCCCAAATGGTTTCCTGCCCCCCCAAATGACCAGCTTTTAAAACATCATAGTAAAATTATCTCGCTTCATTCGTTTAAAAGTAACAAATTTTATTGACAATTAATAATTTATGGTAAAATAGTAAGGAGAAATATGTTTTTTTCCATACCGATCGAAAAATAGTATAGTATCTCTTCCTTATACCGATCCGAAAAATAGGATACTTTTTTTGTGACAGTAGATTACACAATTTACTGCGATTTATATGCTTTAACAAGTTTATTTTTATATGCTTTAACAAGTGTTTTAAAAGACATAGAGGATGGAAAATTTGGTGAGAAACAATGTTTTTATTCAATTTGGATTTCATTCGCTCTCTCTTTTATTTCTACTCAGTGTAATAAAACAATTGTTTTTTTTTTAAGTCACGAATAATAAATATTTTTGTCAGGAAACCGTAAAGAAATTAAGTGAAATTTCAAAGAAAATGAATCTTGTGTAGATAGGTTCTGTATACAAGGTCTTAAATTTAAAGGTAACCAAGAAAAATGTTGTTGTTTTTTTACCCACCACCTTCGAACATTGATATGTCACCTAACCTGGAAGATCAAAAATAGTCCCCATCAGCATCGACGACCTTCTGAAAACGTTCTGGAAGGCCATGGAATCCATCGCGGTAGAACTTGGTGGGCCGTGAAACGAAGAAAGTATCAGGTGCATTTTGGATTTTACTAGGGATTTGAACTGGCGTCCTCTAAGGTGATTGTTCAAAGAATGGAACAGGTGATAATCGGACGGTGCAATACCAGGGGAATATAGTGGTTGCAATATTGTTTCCCATCCAAGGCGGAAAATGGTGTCCTGAGTCATCTTAACCACGTGGGACTTAGCGTTGTCCCGTAAACGAGGACCCATTTGCAATTCAGAAGTGATGGCTCCAGAGTTTTGAGATTTTGTTGAGCACAGCTCAACTGCTGACACTACACAGTTGCGTTGATACTCTAACCAGCTGGTAGCAGTTCCCGATGCACGATACACCAAACACACAGAAGGACCTTATTCTGGTACAGTGCTGGTTTCGGCTGTTTTGAAATCGGTTCATGGGATGCTAACCAATGATGACGGCGCCGTGGAGTGGAGCTTCGTATAGGACACATTTTTATCACATGTCAACGTCCTGTCCAGAAATGGCTCCGAAACAGTAAATAAACACAGGCGACTGCCGCGTTTCCTTCTGGCCCGGAGTCAAAATATGTGAGACCCATTGACCCAACTTGTAGTGCTTCACAAGTTGATGGATGTGCTGCCGAATGGTTTCTCCACACACTGAATTGTAGTCCCAGTTCCTCTTTGTACATGTGTTGGTCTTCCGGCACGTAATGTTTTCGGGTGTTTCGTCATCGTCCTTAAACTTGTTAAACCATCGCTGCAATGTCCGCGTCGTCACGACACCCTCACCAAAGGCCTGGCATGTCTTCTGTCCCGCTACAGCAGCGTTTGATCTCTATTTAAACTCGTTCAGCATATATGCTCTTATGACGCTCTGTGGATGTCCCATGTTCCCTCTGTCTTTACGCAAGTTCACGGTGTGTCTGAATTGCCACAAACAGGTAGTATGTTGGATATACCCACACCAACAACTGACGTTCGCCTTATCTCCACTCGCATTCAACTCACAGTGTGAGGTCCAATTGAACACAGACCTCCACGGAAAGGGACACAACTTTCTTGGTTACCTTTATAGTTATGCACAAAAGTATAGCGTTTGGTCCCGGGCAGTAGTTCTTGATTAAACATAATAAAAACTATCTTGAATATAATTCATGGGTAATAATAATAATAATAATAATAATAATAATAAAATAATAATAATAATAATAATAATAATAATAATAATAATAATAATAATAATAATAATAATAATAATAATAATAATAATAATTATTATTATTATTATTATTATTATTATTATTATTATTATTATTATTATAAGCTAAAATAATGTCTTTAGCTTTCCAGAAGAAAACCAAAATTTTCCTTTCTTTCAGGCCTCAGAAATACTAGCAGCAACACTTTTTTTTGGCTTTGTACATTGTAGCTGGCCCCCCCTCAAAAACGACGGCCCCCCCTACACAAACCTGCTGGCTACACCCCTGTTTAAACCAGTTATTAAAAAAAAAGTTGGTGTAAATCAGCCAACCCTAAAAGTAAACACTTGTTTTTAAAGAATACACAAATAACTAGCAAAATAGTATGTAGTATTTTTACTTCAAAATATTCCATACCCTGTTTTTGAAACAAAATAAAATTAAAATAAAACATAAGAGAAATACTTAGATTTATATGATACACTTAAAGACTGCACATCTAGAGCTTTTGGTTCTGTATATTCTTGAAATTCTACAGTTAAGTTTTATAGAACCACCATCACAGTTTACCCAATCCTCAAGTTTTCTGAATTTTTAACAAGAGGGATTCAACATATCATTACGGAACTCCCCCCCCCCCAAAAAAGACTACGGAATATATTTAAGTTAAGCTAAATACAACTGCAAAACAAACATGACTGAGTGATTAGCTTTTGCGCTTCTATCGGGAAGTCCGGGATTCAACCAGCATTCGACCATTCTGACAAAGCTTTTCTTCATTCCATCTGTGAATGTAGAAATAGTGCGTATACTGTGAGTTGGGCGACTTCCTTTTTTATTGTTTTTAAATCGTTATTATTACTAATTACCAGCAGTGACGGTTTTGCGAAGGTTAGGGGGCGGTCTTTCGGACTGAAGCCCGTTCCCCAAAGTTACGGAATGTCTGCAACAAACGAAATATCTATTATTTATGCCTTTACTCATAAACTTTAAGCTCCCGTCAAATAAAAATTACGAATGTTTTAAAAAACTAAACATTACTAAGAAACCCTTCCCAAAATACTTTTCTAAATCCGCCACTGATTCTCAGTATAAAATGATTTTTAAAGTTGTATCAGGAAGATTATTGCTAAACATATAAACGAAACGAAATATTAGTTATGCCTGTACTCATAAACTTCAAGCACTTCCCAAATAAAATTAGGACTTTTTAGGAAACGAAACAATCAGAAAAAACCCTCCTAAAGTACATTTCTAAATCCGCTACTGATTATTTATATAAATTGGTATTTAAGGTTGTGTCCGGAAAATTATTGCTAAATCACTTCACATCTACAGTATAACAGAAATGTGGAAGTACGGTTTGACGGACATATTGAAAAACGTACGCTTTGACGGATAAATAGAAAAACGGGCAAGTTTAACTTTTGCGCTAGAAGCTAGAGTACTAAAAGCTCTTAGAAATGAAACACGGATGACAAACTAGAGAAGAAAAAAGATGTCGATAACTCAAAAGTTAAAATAAAGTTAAATAGCCTCTAAAATTACCCTCAAATACTACATTCTTCATGTTAGCTTTAATTCGTAAAACATGTGCTCCATCCATCTTGATGGTGAATTTCAGAGCGAAATATCACATTCAGGTCATGGAATTCTTATCTAACTATAGAATATACTATAAGAAAGCTATTTAGATAGAAAAATCATGAAGTTGAAAAAAGCCAAAATTTCCAAAATTCTCGTTTTTTTCCCAAAAAAGCCGGCTTTTTATGTGAAAAAAAACCATCGATTCAAAAAAGCCGGCTTTTTTGCATCTCTACTCTTGCTACTGCCTTCCGAGAAGAGCCCCTGCCGTCCGAGCAGGTGAGAACACTGACCTTGAATAAAAATTTCGTCACATAGAACTAAAGCAAGAAAAAAAATAAATTTCTCCCACGTCGGACATGGGTATCAGTTATAAAAAGAAATAACCAAACCTCAAAAGTGCCAAATATTCATTAAGATGCATATACAAATCCCCCGCTTGATCTAGCTAGTGGTTAACGTGTAAGACTTCGATACACGTGGTCCGGGTTTAATTCCCAATGGGAGTGCATTTTGGCGTTTACCCAGTGTCGTGACCATAGTGCTCTCAAACGGGTCGGGTTGTCGGGTCGGGTCAGCTCGGGTCGGGTTGTCGGATCGGGTCAATCGGGTCAGCTCGGGTCGGGTCAATCGGGTCAGTTCGGGTCGGGTTGTCGAGTTAGGTCAATCGGATCGGATCACGGGTCGGGTCGGGTCAGTCAATTCGGGTCACGGGTCGGGTCGGTCTTCAACCCGACCCGATCCATTGAGAGCACTACACTAGGTTATTCGTATGCTAATGATGTAAATCTGATAAGAGATGATAGGAGAAAAATAGAAAGAAATGCAGAGACATTATTAAATGCTTGCAGGTTTAGAAGTAAATGCAGAAAAATTTAAATACACGAAAGTTCACTGGAACCGTGATACTGCAAAATATGGATGCGTTAAAGTAACTAATAATATTTTTGATAAAGTGGATACTTTCAAGTATCTAGGATCAGTATTAAAGAGGCCAAAATCATATCTACGAAGAAATTAAATGTCGACTGAAAGTAGGGAATTCGTGTTATTATTCAGATCAAAATCTTTTGTCATCGCGAATTCTGTCGAGAAATTTGAAGCTCAAAATATATAGAACGATAATCATGCCTGTTATTCTGTATTGTTGCAAACATAGTCGCTTGCTTTAAGGGGAGAACGCAAACTGAAAGTATTTGAGAGTAAAATCTTAAGACGAATATTCGGACCCAAGAGGGACAGGAACGGGGAATGGTTGAAACTTCATAACGAGGAACTGCATATTTTACATCTTTAACCAAACATTGTTAAGGTCATCAAGTCTAGGAGGCTCAGGTGAACAGGTCATGTAGCGAGAATGAAAGAAAGTAGGAACGCTTTCAAAGTTTCGACTGGAAATCCAATCGGAAAAGTCCATTAGGGAGACCTAGATGCAGATAGAAGGACAATATTAAGATGATTCTAGCAGAAATAGGAATACAAAGTAGAAACTGCATTCAGTTGGGTAAGTACAAAAATCGTTGGAGAGGTTTTATGAACGCGGCATTGAACCTCCGGGTTCTATAGGCCATAGAGTTAATTAGTTAGTTCTATTACAATAAAAAATATTTTGTGGAATATAACGGAAATTCAGAAGGTTTATATTTTGCCTGTATGTAGATAGATAAAACAGAGTACAACTGATACGTATGCACAGAAAACATATCCTGGCGATACAATTGGTTGATAGAGAAATAATCCGAATGAATTCTTTTAAATTGGAAGCATTTCATATGTCAATGAAATAAAAATAAATCACTGGCAGTGATTAGTTAGAAAAAGACCAATCAATATTGTTGTCATTTCGTTAATTTCTGACCATTTTAGCTCCTACTCTACGATTTCGAATATGTTATTATTCCCCTTGTTTACCTTCATTTTTAATATTGCCGCGCAAACAACAGCTTGCGTGAGTCTCTTCACTCCTCTCATTTTCATACTTTCATTCTCGCCATCATTAATCCGATTGGATAGAAAAGCGTGATTAACTAAGCAAACTTTGAACACGTATTTCAGACTTTAACCGTTTTCGATTTTGAAAACACTCCTGCATACACTGCAAGTTATTACTCGACACCAATTTGTAATTAACAAATCGTATATAATAACTCTCTTTAAGTAATAAGTAAAAAAAAAAAAAAAAAAAAAAAAAAAACCTTGGGATTCTTATCGAAAGTTTTGGGTTTCGAGCGGAGCGAGCAAGAATATTTTTAACAAATGTATTTCTTTGCAAACTAATAACAATATTAATTTAATAGAGCCCCAATTCTTTTACGGGGCGCCGCGTCGTTGGGGCACCGCGTCGTTTACTATTTTCCGACACCATTTCTTCCTTTTTGCTCGTACGGCGCTCCCTTGCCATCAACGCCGGGGTGATCCCCTCGCTCGCCCCCCTCCTAGCTAAGGCTCTGCTAACAAATCCCATGCTATCACATTTAAACCTGAAACTTTAGTTTTTCTTATCTTAATAAATCGCAATTTCGCTCGTAGTTTACTCTTTAATCTTGAAACCATATAAGAAATTTAAGTGTAAAGAAAAGCAAGAAATTTCTTGAACTCTGACGTCTAAAACCATGTTAAAATTTATGTATGTGTGGATTTTTCCTTTTAAGAACTATGTAATACCTTTTTGATATCTCAAACTATGTAAGGAATTTATGTAAGTGTGAAAAAAGCCACTTTTTCTTTACTCTGACATCTGAGGCCATATATCAAAGTTATATATGAACAAAAAGCAATAAATTTCTCATACTTTGACAGTCATATAAGGAATTTGTGTAAATATGGAAAAAGCGACACCTGATACCATGTAGCAACTTTATAAAAAGTTGAAAGAAGCAATAACTTTCTCATATACTTACATCTCAAATCATATATGAAATACGTTTAAGGTATATAAACTAATTTCTTATGCTTTGATGGCTAAAATCATTTTAAAAATTTGTGCTGTGTGAAGAAAGCAATGTTGTTCAGACGTGACTTAGGTGAGATTACCATGTTTAGTGTGAAGTTGTCATCATGTGAGTACCTACGTAATTTAGCTAACTTGTCTATCAAATCTATGGACAACACACCTAAATCTAAAATAATGTATATTTTAACTTCTTTCTTCCCATGGGAATAAATCAAAATATTCCATTTACTGTACTTAGATCTGAAACCATGTAAGAAATTTAAGGAAAATACCAAGAAATTTATGTTATTCTGACGTTCGAAACCATGTAAAAATAGTTGTGTAAGCATAGAAAAATTTACGATTTTTTAAAAAAGTTTTGACGACCATTTAAGAAAATTTTGTAAGTGTGGAAACAGCTATTTTTTTTTAAAAAAAATCCGACATCTGAGTCTATGTAGTTAAGTTGTATGTGAATAAAAAGTAATAAATTTATCGTGCTTTGACAGTGAGTTAAGAAACTTACTGACGTCTGAAACGATGTAACAACTTTATGTAAGGTTGAAAGAAAGCAATAAATTTCTCACACTCTGACGTCTCAAACCATGTGTGAAATACAAGAAAAATGTATAAAAAAGTAACTAATTTCTCATAGTTTGACGGCTGAAACCATTTCAAAAATTTGTAGCAAGTGTCAGTGGGGGATCTAGCCTGGGACTGGAGGGGCCTAAAGCCCCAGTTTTTTTTGAGTGACAAAATAATTTATCATTATCATTTATTTTTGAAACTTTATAGTAAATTCATAGTATACCTATCATAGTCTGGGTTCTAGCTGGACCCCCAGCTTTTACTTCTAGATTGGCCATTGGTAAGTGTGAAGAAAGCAATAAATTTCTTCCACTCTAATGCCTGAAATCATGTAAGAAATTTCTGTAAACGCAAAAAACACAATTTCTCATGATGACTGCAGAAACTATGTAAGAAATGTATGTAAATGTAAAAAATAAAATGGTTTCTAATATTCTCATGTCTGAAATCACGTCAAAAGAACTTTTTTTTTTTAAAGATTAAAGCAAACTTATTTAAAGATTAAGTATCTGGAAGAATTATTTTTCTAAATGCTCAAAGTTTATATTACTGAATATGATTTCGTTAGAATAAATTCCAGCACTTAGAGATCGAACAATACATTCTGAGAATGATATTGTTAATATAATCCCAACAATACTCACATAGTTATCCTAGTCACACTAAATTCTGTATAATTGGTATACTAATCGAATAAAAAATATGGATCCTAAGAAATAAACTGTTTCGTTTTGCAGTTAATAATTACAATTTAAAATGTCTGGAAACTTGTATCTTGTAACTAGTAAGGAACGAGATCTAACGATCCATTTATATTTCTTCAGTAGTAATAATGAAACAAAATGATAAACGTAAAATCATTTTCATACTTTGGTCACATGCAGTTTCGTTAGTGGTTTAGAAAACATAAAAACACAAGTAATATAATTGATTTACACTACTAGCGGTTTATATTTTTGCTTAAGAAAGTTATTTATATTTTTATTCTCTGAAATTATCATTAAATTTTATACGAAAAAAAAAATTATCTCCTATCAGAAAGAGTTCTCTTTACATGTGGAAACGATCTTACCACATCTACAGATATCACTGGAGGTGGAGCATACTGGAAACAAGTAGTTTGTGAAGGATTCATGTTATTGTCAACACTTACATCAGCATCATCTTTCATAACACTACCAACGTAATAGTAGGGATGCATGGATAGCAAGTCGAGTCAGCAAAAATTTTGAGAGGTCACAGGTCAAGATCCTTGACCAGAGTTAAAGACCTAGGGTTACCAAGGACCACAACCTCTATATTTTGGCAGGGTACGTTGGCCCATCCTTTAAATTTTGGTAGAGTACCTAGGACGACCCTCCTTGAATTTTCAAAACTGAAAAATCTAAAATTTTGGTATGGTAGTATAGGACGAGGGTATGTAGCTCCGTACGTTTTGGGCACTATTTTTTTTTTAGATATACGTTTTAGAACGTTTACGAAATTGAATTACATATGAAAACAAAAATAAAAGAACGGAGAGACCTTGGGGTCGAACCACGCACCCCAAGCACATAATATATTTTTATTAGACAGAAAATGATCACACAAAGGCATTATAGAGACACGGTATTCTCACAACAAAATATGTACTTACTTTCTTTAACGTTTTCTGTTATCTTTTGGCTCAGGTTTAGGCAGTCTGTCTATGGGTTCAGGCTCACTATTTCTAAAGGGGCTTGTGTTCAGAGGCTCAAACTCGTACTCGTCGAAGCTCAAACTCGCTACTACAGTAAGGCCCATGATAGCCCCAAGTTTCACTCCTTTACCTCACTAGGCTCATGTTCGCCAAGGGCTCGGGCCCACTATCAATGAGAATCGCACTCATTCGTGTTTGTGCTTACTATCCTCATTGGAACTTGCGTACGATCGGGTTTCCTGCTCCCTATTGACTTATCTTAGCGCTTGTGCTCAAATGTGCTCACAGGCTCAAGGTTGATTGAGCTCCCACGCCAGGCTCAAGAGTTTGAACATCTCTGCAAAGTACATTATCATCTGAATATGATCTTATTGTTAGGCCAAAATAAAGTTATCATAATTGTGTTTTCCAACTACGTTAAAGATATATCCAACTAAATCTAACAAAAAATGTAATATAGCTTTGTTTACAAAGTGCTCGACAAGAAGAAATGCTTTAAATACATACTCGTATATCGTATTGAAACAAATTACAGTTTTTTGTGTAACTGCAGAAAAATTTTCAAATACCCATTTTCTTCACAAAATCTATTTTAAAAGTATTTAAATACTGTTTTATTTTATTTTTTTACAGTGTAGTCTAAGTCTGTCGAGATCTGTTTTCTTTCAGGCAACCTTCGAGCATACATCCCCCAGACCAAAATTAATTGAACTGCGATTGTATGTGACTCGAGAGCAGGATACGTCATTCAGCAAATAGTGTTCCAGTGCATATCCCTTACATTTTCATTTTACCTCCAATAACAAAATTTTTCTGGGAGAAAACCTGATGGCGATGTCGTGGCCGTACACCAAAGTGTTCCGTCAGTAAGAAAAGATTAAGAGCTTTCAAGTCTTGTGAATTTACACTACATTAAATATCTTTTTTTTTTTGTTCCTAGTCATGGGTTCAAATACTTTTCTACTTTCTAAAGGCTTCTTTGACAATGACAATTCTAGTACCGAATAGACAATTCTAGCACTGATAATGACTATTCTGGCACTGATAATGACTACTCTGGCACTGATAATGACTACTCTGGCACTTATAATGACAATTCTGACACTGATAATGACTATTCTAGCACTGATAATGTTTATTCTAATACTATGTGCAAAACAGTAATGTATGAATAATGTTACCGGCTACACGAGAAGTACCTTTTCAAATTCGAGACAAGGTAAGAAACATGACAATTCGCGTTGTGTTTTTGAGACGAGACGGGATATTTCACGAGTCTCATGGGCAACTAGTTCATCTAAGCCTTAGAGTTCAAACACTGATTTAGTGTTACATGATTTGTAGGGTAAAAACAAGGAATTGATAAAGTAGTTGTATTAACATAAGGAAGAACATTTATATTAGTGTACGCAAGTCATTACATAATATACCTCAATAATAAATATGGTTTAAATTTTGTTTTATTGTAGACTTGTCGACCTTTCGTAAAGCGGAAGGATTCCATTAAGGTCAAGATTTATATATATATGAAATCACCCCGAGACAGCCCACGCCCACGGCGTTTGCCCACCACAAAGTTCATTTGGCGCGAGCTGGGATCTAACCACCGACCCCACACACCAGAAGTGAACGCTCTACCACTGAGGCCCCATATATATATATATATATATATATATATATATATATATATATATATATATATATATATATATATATATATATATATATAATGTCCATAAAGTCCGTTGCTACCCCGTGTATCTTCGAATCGACTGCGAATATAAGAAAACGCAAAAATACGTCCACCATTATTTTAACGGGCTTGAATTTTGAGCTATAAAAGATCCACCGCAGACACCCCTGTAACAAAGGGGCTCGAGTAATATATCATTGGAAAGGTCTCGAGAAGAGAAATATTTTGTTGAAAGTTTCAAGTCTCTATATTGGCCCCATCCAAAATCCTTTTTCCGTTTTCGAATCGCTTCAGTGGTTCAGATGATTGACTGAAAATTTGCTATTTTCAAATTGCTATTTTCAATTAATGGTCGTTATTTTTCAAACAATATTACATTTCCAACAATGTAGTTGGGTGTAATTTAAATTTAAAACTCAAATTTAAAATTTTATAATAACTATGGAAGATGATCGTGACTCTTCTAATGATACCAGTAATCCTTTGCTATTACTGATGATATCAATAAAGACTGCAGGGCCATTAATGCAGATTTCTCGCATATAAGCAACGCATCAGGATCAAAATTTAATCAAAGAAATCAAACCCAAAATGATACCGCATTAAACATGAGCATTGATTTTTCAAACAGGCCTAACGAGACTACCTGTAAGCTTTGCAACAAATTGTGTGTTAGTTTAAAAGGCCTAGCAATTCACAATAGCAGGTGCCATTATGATATCAATAAAACCAAATCATGCTCGCTTTCACGGAAGTCGCAATCATCCATTGATAATGTCGATCACTCAAGAAAAACTTTGATCTCCAAATGCAATAAGCTTCTAACAAGATTAAAATCTTCTATTTCAATGTTGCGTAGGGTACCTCGAGGGGCTAGATCTATAGTGGCAGACTCTCTGTGCGAGGTATTGCAACAGATTGTACGTACAAACGACTTAGAAGCTTGGATGGATCTCTTCTTCTTTCCTTACGTTACACTGTGCGTGCCATCAAAAGCTGACAAAGTGAATAATTTAACATCATGGGTTAAACAAAGAGTGCGATGTTGGTCTGATTCTCGTTGCGAAGCCCTTCCTAACCACAGTAAAAAATCCTTCAAAGCTCGACGACCAGTAAATTCCACATTTAACGTTAAGAATGTCGAGAACAAATTAGTAGATGGTGATGTCCGCAACGCAGTACGGCTTCTCATCTCAGAAGATACTATAGCTTCTCCGAATGGATCGGTATTAGAAGCATTAAATGAGAAACATCCGGCTCACAGCCACCCTTTTGAACCTCCCGATCTCATTGAGCCCAGTATTGTAGTGCCTAGAATATCAGCTGACGAGTTTACGAAGGCACTTAAATCATTTCCTTCCGGGTCATCAGGAGGTATGGACAGTCTCCGTCCTTCAATATTAAAGGACCTCCTACTCTCCCAAGACTGCAAAACTAAAGACCACCTGACTAACGCCATCTGCGATTTTCTTCATCTGATTACTTCCGGTGATGTGTCCACAGAAATTAGACCTATTTTCTTTGGAGCATCACTAATAGCTTTGAGGAAGAAAAGTGGCGGCATTCGTCCTATCGCAATAGGCAATGTGTGGAGGAGATTATCAGCCAAAATCATTTGCCATAGAATTAGAGAACCTCTAACATATTTTCTATCCCCACACCAACTGGGAGTTTGCGTCTCACATGAAGCAGAAGCAGCAGTCCACGCTGCTCGTATGTATTACTCTTTTCCACACCAGCAGGAGAAAGTGTTTCTGAAATTAGACTTCAGAAACGCATTTAACGAGTTTAATCGTGACTCTATGCTCATACAGGTAAAAAACAGTTTTCCATCAATTTATCGATACGTACATCAGTGCTACTCGCAACCGAGCAACTTATACTTAGGAGATGAAATAATCCTCTCTCAGCGTGGCGTACAACAAGGCGACCCTCTTGGCCCTGGTTTGTTCGCACTAACTTTACAATCCATCGTTAATAGTATCAATACAGAAAACTGAACATATGGTATTTGGATGACGGGACTATAGCTGGAGACAAGGATACAGTACTAGAGACATTAGAAATGATCCGTAGACGGGCTAAGGAGATCGGATTGCAAATGAATTTCTCCAAATGTGAGGTTAGCTTTCTCGGAGTTTCCAATGAGCAGTCTAATAACCTCTTCAAGCTGTTTGACGAAGCCGCGCCTGGGATTCAAAGAATTTCGACAGATGACGCCAGCTTATTAGGAGCAGCATTATCTAATGAGGCAAGACGAACAATATTAAAAGACAAAATTTCTCAATTAGAATTCTTCTTTACACGTCTTTCCTTGATTTCAGCTCACTCTACCTTTTACCTACTACGTGCCTCATTGTCCATGCCAAGGCTGCTATACTTTCTTCGCTGTGCTCCTTCTTGGCGGGATGCTGATCTACTGGAATGCTATGACAACACCTTGAAAACCGGTCTAGAATCTATCCTGAATTGTTCACTCAACAATAACTCTTGGTTGCAGGCGTTCCTTCCTGTTAACCACGGAGGTCTCGGCATTCGTCGCGCCATGGATCTGGCTATTTCATCCTTCCTGTCTTCATTCTATGGCGCTAAGCCATTGATCGAGACCATTCTCCAACAAGATCTTAGCCTAGTATCGGATTCGGATGTCAACGATAGCATTGCTAAGTGGTCATCTATAGTGGGATCAGATCCACCTGACCTTGATAAGAGAGGACTACAATCCTCTTGGGACGATCCTCTTATAAGTCATCACTTTTCAGCTCTACTTCAGTCATCCGATAACCCAGAAGATAAGGCCAGACTTCTAGCTACATCATCTCCAGAAGCAGGCTCTTGGCTTCATGCTATCCCGTCACCTTCTTTAGGATTACATCTTCCCAATGACAGTTTTCGAATTGGCAGTGCACTGCGTTTGGGAGCAGATGTTTGCGAGCAACACAGATGTCCTGCCTGTAGAAGTGTCGTAGACAAGAAGGGCCTTCATGGACTCTCCTGTGCCAATAGTGCGGGCAGACATTCACGCCACTCCAGCGTCAACGACATTATCATGAGGGCACTAATTTCAGCAGGCGTTCCTTCTATATGTGAACCGTTGGGATGCAGTCGTGCAGACGGCAAGAGGCCAGATGGTATGACCCTAATACCGTGGAAGAAAGGAAAAGCACTTCTATGGGATTTTACTTGTTCCGACACCTTCGCCCCTTCAAATTTATATTCTTCCTCAGCACAAGCTGGCAACGTGGCTGCTCGGCGAGAAACAGAAAAACGCAGGAAGTATAGCAATTTACTCGACAAATATCATTTCGTCGCTATAGCTATTGAATCGGGTGGTTCATGGGGTCCCGAAGGCCTTAACTTTATAAAAGAAGTTGGTCACCGCATTTCTTTATCGTCAGGAGATGCTAGAGCAACCTCTTTTCTACTGCAACGCATCAGCATGGCAGTACAAAGAGGGAACGTTGCATCAGTTTTGGGAACGCTACCCTCTGGTAAGGAACTGGAGGAGATATTTTGTCTGTAATCTCGGCGAAGGTTTGAGGATGCTGTTGCGAGGTTTATCACAATAACGTGTAAAAAAAAAAGAAGATTAATGATCTTTGCGTAACATGAGATAATCATGCTATATGTCACATACTCAATCAGATAACCCACACAAGAAGAATTCGTAAGTTTTCAGATCTTTTTAATGCAGTTCTTTTTCATTTGTGTGTGTGTCTGGGTAGTGTAGTGTTGGAAAAACAGAAGTGGATTTTGAGTAATTTGTTTTTTAGCGAAGTGTTTTTAAATCAAATAATGGGACTGATTTGTGCATTTACAATTATCATAAGATTTTCTTTTCTTTTTAATGTAACTGTTTTTCGTTTGTATAGCCTATGTGTAATTACCCAAATGTAGTGTTGAAGATGCATAATAACAATAAAAAGATGTTAATTATTAACTCAAAGCTCTTTTGTCCGTATGGACTTTGATTAATACCGAACTTGCTTTGATTTTTATTCTTTTTCGCGTGGTGCTCTTTCGAGGCCCACTTCCCCTCCTCCCCATTGAAATTATTGATTGCTCTCAGAAGATTAACGGAGATCCCGGTCTCCCTCTCTACATCCGACAGACAACAAACAGCCTTAGGTCACTGGCATAGTCGCCAGAGATACACTCCATTTCAGAAATGTCACTTCATTTTAGTCCTGCGAATCTTTTACAACGAAGATTGTGACAAACTGTTTGAAAAACTATTGCATGATCGTACAAGATTACAGTATTTTTTTCATAAAGTAAATACTAAAGTGGTGAACTATTATTATGTTGTTAATTTGCATTAACAGAGATCGTTTGTTCCACAATACGTCTAATCTAACAAAATTAATGAATAGAGGTATTTCGTAGAATTATAACGCAAAAGTTTACTTCCCATTCATCTCTAGTTACTGTAGTTTAGTTTGGAGTTCATCATTCTTTTCAGTACTAAAATTACATGAGACGTGGATCTACAGTTTCATGTGGAATCGGAACCACTGAGCTCTCACCAAGAATTAAACCCTGGTTTCCCACACCAAAGTCACTAGTTATTTAACTCTAAGATGATATAATAAACTTACTTCAAATTAATGTGACGGATCGTGATAACACGTACTATTGAAAGTCAACCAAGGTATTACATTGGAATTGTTAAATTCTTCTGATGCGTTCTTTTATAATATTTTAGAAATTATTTGATATCGTCTAACGTGTAAATCAATACCTGACAATCTTCTTTCATTTGTGAGTATGTACCTGCTTAGCATACATATCCATGGGGTATTCTACAGGTCCCATATTTGTCCCAAGATACTGAGAGTTGCAGTTAAGTGTTCCGTCTCTGGAATCGAACGAAGGACTTCCTGGACAACATCTCTAAGCATTAAAGTAAGGATAATAGAAATATCCATGGAATTTCTCTTGGACTTCATGGAATGTGCCTGTTACAGGAATAATTGGATGTCTAATAATCATACTGTGATTCCAGAAATTCCCCATAGGAAGTCATGTTTCCAGGATATAGGTGGACATCTGAACTTACACAGAGTTGGGAAAAATGGGACATCCATGGCATTTCGATATCCCGGACTCTCTTACATGTCCAAAGAATACCTCTGCGCTTTATGGGTTCAAACATTAAAAAGTGTTTCTAGGCCTTTCGTTTCTTTTCGTTTGTGTTTTTCTTTCCATAATTCAACGGTCAGCTTTAACAAGAGAATGAAGACCAAAAAATGACAAAATGACCTTTCGAGAGGAAAAGAAATCTTTCAGTTTAACGTCCTATGATTATGCCCATTAGGCTAAGGGAGACGGATGATTAAGACAAAAGAATGATGATGGAACAATCGGTGGAATGAAAATAGGAAGGAAACGGAAGTATCCTGAGAAAACTCACGGACACCATGTTGTCCAGCATAAACTTACTTGGCCGAGGGTCGAACCAGAGACCTCACGCAACAGAGGTAAGCGCTCTACCACTAAGCCACTGTTTCCCCGCAAAAATAACTTTTTGTATTCTAGTTGTCTCTTAGATTATTTCTAAGCTTCGCTCTACACGTGAGTGGTATAGTGTACAATTCTCAAGTTCCAGTATAACCTTAGTGGTTAATGAATGACTAATCTACCGCTTAGACAGTTTTTTCCCCTTCAGTTTCTAAACATTTTCATTTTTGGACTTAAACCCTTCTTAATCATGACGATTCATGTCATAAATCTTTTACGTTTGCTTGATTATGTCAGAAAACGTTACTGCAATATATGGCTTGAGTATAAAGTGTTATTTCTTATCTGATTACATTATGTGCTAACAGCGCCGAATTTAAGGTCGCAACACATCAGGCAATAAATACGAAAATTTGAACACACTAATTACGTTTGGCAACGAATCACGATTTTGCTCAAACTAAAACACATAATACAGGGAAAACTGCTAATAACGGACACCGATGGGACATGATGATTACAAAAATTTAGATTACTTGCAACTCATGCGATTACTTAATTAAAATCGCTAATATTTTTCTTTTTTTAAGACAAAAGAGAACTGCTTTCCCGTTCTTTTATTACGATCATACCCAAACAAAACCAATGAAAACTCCACTTTAAAAATTCTTGAATGAGGCATTCAAGATTGCAAATGAAAAGTAATACATGGTGTACTGTGGATTTTCCATTATCCGTTGACTAAATTACAATGATATGAGCTTCTAGTTCCTCACAAGAAAGCTAAGACAAGTTTAAATTCAAAACAACTGCAATGCAATTATAACAGAATTTGAGGAGAGAATTACACAAACTAATTGCAAGAATATAGAAGGCAAGTTTTCTGTTAGGGAAAAAAACAGTATTTCGCAGAGGAATCAATTTTACCTTAGATAACATGAAGATAATACCAGGGAATAATTTAGGAGTAATAACATTGAAAAATAATCAGTTTACACTGGAGAAAGTAGAACTTATATAATTTTCAACTCACTAAGTTTTTATCTATATTAGCTGCTTGAACGTCTCATTCAGCACCTAGGTTACATAAGACGTGCATATACAGGTTAACATGGGACCCGCACTAACCCCCACCGGAAGTCTAATTCGGGTCTTCAGCAGCACCAAACGAAGATATGTATGATAACCATGTAGCCACAATGATTATGTAGACCAGCCATGTGCAACAGCCGGCCCGCGGGCCCTATGCGGCCCGTCTAACCCTGTCTTCCGGCCCGCTAGTCACTTATTGAAAACAATAATTATTATAATTGTTCTTTTTTACAAAACCTGTTAAGAGTAAACTGGAAATTTTCCATCGATCATACAGTGCGAAACGTGGTAACGTCCTGCAGACAAGCACTTGGCAAATGCAGGTACTTAGGGGGAAATTTCCCTCGGTATAAGGATTGCTAGATGTACCGATCAAGTTCCAAATACATTATTCTGCTCCTCATTAGTGAGTAAATATTTTGTTTGTCAGTATAATTGTTGTTTTGTGTTATTGTAATGTAAATTACGATCAACATGTTCCATCATTTAATACTATACTATTCAACTGTCATAAAAATGATATACCTAAAGTGAGGCCCGAGATGCCATTTAGTGTTCTGTGATTGGCCCGCCCACTGTTCCAAGTTGCACAGCCCTACTAATAACTAGCGTTCCGTAAATGTTTTACGTAACTTTCAATTTTACTGTCTATAACCTTAACCACAAGAAATTGCAATATTATTATTACAGCATACATATAAAGTTTGCATATTGTTAGTTTATAAGTTTAGAAATGAAGCATTATAACCAGTATTTACTCGTATATAAACTATGAAAGTATGAAAAATATTGTTTTATACTGTACGTATACTTGCAGAAGAACCTGCTGTTTGCATGGACTGAATGATATGCAACTTGTACTACTGAAGATCAGTTTGGGTTGCATAACACAAGGGGCTTCTGACAAAGAACGAACATGAATCTGTCATCCAGACATCCGAATCAAATCTAGTCCATTCGATAAATATAACAAAGATATGTTCATGCACAAAATGTAGGTGCCATGGACAACGGAGTAAGTCCCTGGGCCCATTAATCCTGTTAGTATAAAGAAAATCGTAGACTCACAGTGAAATTGCTATTGCTATAACACTGTTCATTGGAAAGTCATGCTGTAAAGTTAATTAATTAATTAATTTATTTATTTATTATTTAAAATGGCGGAGTCAAGGCATAACCTTTCCTTCCACTCAACCATTTACATTTTTCTGCTACAGTCGGATCTCATAATAGTTTTTTTTTCGACGAGAATAGAAAGAATACACACTTAGGTACGTTAAAGAGTAACCGACATACAAAACAAAACAGAAAATAAAACATAAAAAGTGAAGATGAAACTTATTACATATAAAATAAACACTAAAATAAACAAGCGACAATGCTGAAGACATGTTAAACTATACAAGGAGAAACAAAGAAATCAATCTTGATATATATAACACATAAAATACATTCCTATGATTGACTTTGTATAGATAAAATGATGCACATACTTAAGTGATTGTGTATAATGTATACGTTCATACACATGTATCAGAAGGAAATAGAAAAGAAAATAAGAAGAAATAGAAAGAGAAAAGAAAAAAAGAAAAACGAACAACTGCATGGTAACGCAAGGAATAGTTTCGTGTGAAACTTTTTTTTTTTTTTTTTAACTGAAGACCTTCATTAGAAAGATATTCTTTAAGCCGACGTTTAAAAGTCAACACTGAACCAGAGTTTCTGATGCTTTCAGAGGTGTCATTCCAAGCTTTGGTGGCAAATAGTGTGAAGTGAAGTTTCATTCTCTTCAGCATGAAACAAGCTTTCCATAGGTGCTATGTATTGAGTCCCATAACGTACTTGAACAAGGAAAATTGGGAGAATGTCGAGAACATTCCCTCCAAAAATCCTTTCCATCAACTTTAAGACCCTTTAGAGTGGCCCCGGGTAAAAGCACACAATCTAAATGTATCTTGAAAAATACTAGAGTGAATAAGAAATGTGTGTATCAAGTTTTGAATTAATAGACAAAATAGGGATGAGGGGAAAGCGTGTATCGGTATACAAACTTTTCCTTAGCGTATATATATATATATATATATATATATATATATATATATATATATATATATATATATATATATCAGTTAATTCAATTGGCACCCAAGTACTGTCCAATGATATGATCAAAGTCACATTCTGATAGATCAAACAATTTGCTAGTTTGCATTGAAACCTAAAACCTATGAATACGAGTCAAGAATTAAGGCTGTCTCGTTTTGGAAAGTATATATGTTTCTATTAGAAGAGCTGTATCTGGTACCTCATCATCTGTCTCGTCTCAATTTGTGGGTAGCCCTAGAAAACTGGAACAACTTGAAACGTAGACTTAGAAAAGAGTGAAATATATGAGCTGAACATAACGAAAGAATTTGGTTAAGTTGGGGAGAGAAATTAAAAAGAAACAAGAACAAAAGTAGAAATAGCTAAAAATGAGTAAAGAAGAGCGGTTAAAAATTTTCCCATTACGAAGTGATATTTGATATAATAGAAGGTTTGGAAATAATTATGACGTCAAAACAAAGTGACTGATAGAGACTGATAGAGAACGGCAGTGCATGAAAACTTTCAAATTTGTGTAAAATATGCTGCTACCGACTCTTATAATGATAATAGTAATGGATTGGGCACTTCAAAACCCAATTAGCTAATAGTGATAGTCACTCCCGTAGTGAATTTTACTTGCTAGTATTAATTTATCAGTGATCACGTAATCTTTCCGTATGTTCGTGTTCTAGGAACACAAATGGTTCATCATGATGCGCTAGAACCGAATAACAATACATACACACACACACACAAATATAAAATGTTGATAGTAGATAAATTAAAATACATGTAAAAGAATTACGCAACAGTACATGCAAACAGAAAATAATTATGACAAGCAAACAGTAAAACATGACTGAGAAATAAGTTATGAAAACACTAGAGAAAATAAAACAAACCCAGTAAAGGCAGCAATGAGGTCATCATCATCATCATATATATATGTGTAATGTTTTCATTTCTAGAGATAAGTAAAAGAATATTTTCCTGTATATTTATGAGTTTCATAAATCATGTCAAAGTTTTGACTTCTAAACGCAATGCAACTTATTCAGATTCTCAATAATAAACAATATTGTTATTGATTCAACGGCGCGGAACCATCAGTTGTTTACCTTTAGGTTCCTACAAGAATGGCTTTGAAAAAGATTTACTAAATTTATACGCAAGGAAATAGTTGAACACCTTGAGTTCTGGCATTATTTATGCTAAATGTTTCTTGTTCCTAGGATATTCGTCAGTACGTTCCGTAATATAATTAAAATTCTCCTAACCTTATCAAGTAATTTTCCAAAAATATTTATTTATTTGCTGAATATTATTTTTTTATTAAACAAAAAATAATGAGTACACAAGTTATTTAAATATGAAACAGAAGACTCAACTATCTATTTATATTCTTATGAGACAGTAAAAATTATAATTAATCTTGTCGTTCTAGATTCTTAGCAGGGATCTCCATTGAACAGAGGGGTAAAATTCTGAAAAGGAAAACCAAAAAGACGGAGCTGACGTGATAGAAAATTATCTACGCAAAAGCATTGCAAAAAAAGTTATATATCCTTTATATATTTAAAATGTGTTTTTATTTTTTTTATAAAAAGAAAAAGGTTGAAAACAAGGGACTAAAGTCATAAAATAATGATAGTGGCAAAATAAAATTTTATTTGGAATTTAAAACTACATTATGTATGATGCCACACTATTATCTACTTTTTCATACTGGAAGTGATGCACAGAGTATACGAACTCCAATGCTCTACATATATTTCCCCTTTAAGTGACAATGTCAGTAAATAGCGATACATTTCTCGAAGATATTTCAACTTAGAATGATTGCAAGTAGCGCTTACATCTAAGCGTGTGTGATTCTTGATGCTCATCCTCCCTGCTCGATATCTATCTCCTTGATTCGTACACTTTCCGGTGGCAGGCGAAGAAAATCCCGATTTTAAAATATTTTACTCCTGGAAATTATATAACATTTATATACGTATACGCATAAATGATTGCGTGTGTTAGGTGTTGTATAGCTCCGTTAACTTCAGTGAGAGAAGTGCTTTTCAGGTTATTTTATCCGTTATTTGTAAAAGGTAGGCCCGTACATAGCAACAAAACTGGGAACCGAAATTTTTTCGCGCGCTGAACGTAATGGAATCTTAGAGCTAACGCAGAGGTCAGGAACGTCACCATATATTTAGAGAGAAGTAGGGATCTATGGTTGATTTCGTTCTCACGACCGGTTTTATTATATATCTATGTGATGCTGTTATTTAACCCTTTGACTACTAATTTTTTAATGTGAACATTCTTTTATATGTAGGACTCCTTTAATATGCGATATTCCTGACATCTGTACATAGTTTTGGAAACTTAACAGTCACCTGGTCACATTTGACCCGATGGGAAAAAAAACATGCATTTTTGTTTTTAGAATTTTCTAAATATAAATTCTCAACGATGTTTGAATTATACGCATGGGACACATGTGTCTCATTGGTAATCAAAGGGTTAAACTAGTTTGGTTTATCAATATTCCTTTGTCAGGGGTGCCCACAAGGGGGGGCTATGACGCAAACTGCGTCATTGAAATATTTGGGGGGGTTAAAAATCTATCTAAATATGTTTGAGGGGGTGTAAAAATTAATCGAAAAGATTTTTTTTCATGGAAGAACACCTACGGATAGACAATTGAGGGGGGTGCGTCATGGAGTTGAGGGGGGGTGGGCACCACTGCCTTTGTATATTTACTCTGTTTATCCGTGTCCTTGTCCAGGAGACACAAAATCGCAAGGAAAATGAATCATCAATTTTGTCCAGAATGTAAAGGGTCAAAAATTAGGAATCGAGTTCGCTGATAAGGATGATCCATTCAATTGATTCCAGGATATGGACAATCAAAATTAATTCCCCATGTATTTCTATGGGAATAATTATAAATATTATTCTTAAATGCTAGACTACACGAAGTGTTGTTGAGACTAACGGGTTAGTATAATACTCAGGATGCAAAATACTAATCTGTCTATGGAATACAATACTAAAATGAAACTAAAGACTTTCTACGCGACAAATATAAAGATTTGAACTGAAATTTTAACTGGAAATTCAATCGGAAAACGACCATTAGGAAAACTTAGGCTCCGACGGAAGAAAAATATTAAGATGGGTCTCACAGAAATAGGAATACAAAGTAGAAACTGGATCCAGTTGGCTAAGGTCAAAAGTCAATGAAGAGCTTTTGTGAACCCGACATTGAACCTTCTGGTTCCATAGGCCATAGAAATAGTTGGATTAAGTATTATTTATGCGTCAGTAAAAAAAATGACTAGAGATTATTTTCCTAATTTCTTAATTGGGTAGTGCGGAAAGGAGTGCCAAATATTAAGTTTGTTATAGCTTTGTGCATCATTAACTTCAATTATGCTTCAGTTCTTTTTTAAGAATAGACATACATTCTGCTGTTTCATGTTTGAGTCTCCTGATTTCAGGGATAGTACAAATGGCAATATGCGCACGAGAAAGACGATCGGAGGTTTCCGGCCAATTTTTCAGACAGTGAGCATTATTTTAACAACTGTATCCTCAGCACGAAACTGAAACACAGAATTATTTGATACTTTTGTAATTTCAATATTCTATTTATAATGAATTCTTAAGACTATCTAACATAACCGTTGTAATTCATTCTCACGTAACCTATTTATATTCTTCTATTTTTCTACAAATTCAAAGATTTTTCTGTACGAATCGTTTGTACTGCATTTGTACGGAGTTGTACCAAATGCAGTACAACTTTTCGTTGACACTTGTTTCAAATTCTAGAAAATCGAAAAGTAAAGTTCCTGGTAAGTACACGTGAACCTAGCAGGACTATTGACTAATTTCTTCAAATTTGAAGAATATGTATTTTCCAAAAATATTAACCCAAACATTAAAAGGATACAGAACACAATCCAAACTTATTTACGTTGTAAAAATAAGTCATGTTTTTACATTCGATTGTTCAAAATGTTTAAATAGGTAGTCTTAGTTAAAGCGCAAGCAATGTCCATCAAACAAAATGAAAGACTTACACATAACAAATAAATGAAATTCATATCTAGAAGTTTTCAGTTAGATCAACAGTTTGGTTGATTATTTACTATTTAGTAAAATTTAAAATGGAGTTCAACAAACTTTAAATAAAAGGAATTATCATCCTTTCAGAAAATGGTTTAAAACCCAAATGCTCGCTTAGAACAGAAACATTACTTACTCATTACACATGGATTTTAACATAATCATTTATATCATGTTTGTCGTTTATAAAAAGTCATTATACTCTAAAATAAAATCCAACCTTATCATCTTTACCTCTCCTACTTTTAAATCAAAAGAAAAAAAACTATTTAGTTTGGGATTCAAAATGTTTTTTTTTTTAAATTCCGATCATTACATTAAACTTAAATGTTAGTTGTCAACTTAAATAAAAGAAATTAAGAAAAAACGAGTAAAATATCTTCATTCCTATTTCCACCTCTATCAAGAAGATGGAGACTTCAAATAATTTTCATTGAATATAATGTTAATAATATATAATGTTTAATTTATATAAACTTTGAACTCTCACAAAACAATGGAGTGAGATGAAAATTATTTGAATTTTCCATTTTCTTTATAGAGGTGGAAATAGAGGTGAAGATATTTTATTCGTTTTTCTTAATTTATTTTATTTAAGTTGACAATTAACATTTAAGTTTAATGTAATGATCAGAATTCAAAAACATTTTGAATTCCAAACTAAATAGTTTTTCTTATTGTTTATATAAAAGTAGGAGAGGTAAGGATGAAGAGATAGGATTTTCATTTTAGAGTATGATTAGACTTTTTATAAAGTACAAACACGACATAAACACTTACGTTAAAATCCATGTTTAATGAGTAAGTAATATTTCTGTTGTAAGAAAATATTATACAATATGTTTGTGTGAATTATGTTTTTTTGTACATTTCTATAATATTTTGCGTGAATTTGGATTTTAAACTACTTTCTGAAGGTATGATTTAAAAGAAAAAACACTTTGCTATACTCCGTTTTGAATTTTGCTAAATAGTAAAGAGTAAACCAAACTGTTGACGTAACTGAAAACTTTTAGATGTGAATTTCTTTTATTTGTTATGTATAAGTATTTCATTTTGTTTTATGGATATTGTTTGCACTTTAAGTAAGACTCCCTATTTAAAAATTTTGGATAGTCGATGTAAATACAGGTCTTATTTTTACAACGTAAATAAAGTTTGGATTGTGTTCTATATCCGTTGAATGTTTGTGTTAATATTTTTGGAAAATGCATATTCTTCAAATTTGAAGAAATTAATCAATAGTCCTGCTATTTTCAGTGTATTTATTAGAAACTTTACTTTTCTATTTTCTCGAATTTGAAACAGGTAAATGCAAAGTTTTTACGGTACAATCCGGTACAAACGCAGTACAAAGGATTCGTACGGAAAAATCTTCAGATTTGTAGAAATTTGTATTCTTGTCCTGCTAGGTTCATGTAAACTTAGCAGGACCATTTTATTTTTTTTGATTTTCTCGAATTCGAAGCCAGTACAAACGAAAAGTTTTACTGTACAGTCCGGTACAAACGCAATATAAACGATTCGTAAAGAAAAATCTTCAGATTTGTAGAAATTTGTTAGTGGCTCTGTTATGTCCACGTGAACTTAGCAGGACCACTTTCTTTTTCAATTTTCTAGAATTGAAGCCAGGTGCAAACAAAAATTTATACGGAACAATCTGGCACAAATGCAGTACAAACGATTCGTAATTATAAATCTTCAAATTTGTAGAAATTTGACAATGGTCCTGAAACTGTATTTTTCGATTTTCTCGAATTTGAAGTCGGTACGAATGAAACTTTTTACGGCAATCCGGTATAAACGCAGTACAAATGTATGGGATGCAAATATTTATAATTTTCGTATGTGGTCTTGCTAAATTCACATACGTGAAGGCTACCGTTTCCACAGTTCCCACTTTAAAACTCTTATATCTTTGTGGCGGAAATGGTACAAACGAAACTTTTTACGGTACATTCCGGTAGGAACGTAGAACTAAGGATTCACATACGTTTTATTTCGAAATTAAAATGTAGGGTCTGGCATTTTCACATCTCCCCACCTTAAAACTCTTATATCTTTGTACCGAAAATGATACAAATGAAAGCTTTTGTTGTACATTCCGGTACAAACGTAGTACAAACGATTGACATACGTTTTATTTCGAAATTCCAAGGTGGGGGCTGCCGTTTCCACAGCTCCCCACTTTAAAACTCTTATATCTTTGTATCGAAAGTGGTACAAACGAAAAGTTTTGCGGCACATACCGGTACAAATGTAGTACACACGATTGACATACATTCCGGTACAAACGTGATTAAATGAATTCACATACACTTTACTTCGAAATTCAAAGGTGGGGGACTGGCGAAACGTACCCAGAATTTCCCAATTTAAAACTATGTTTTCCTCCTTCCTATTGCAAAGGCATATACGTGCGTAATGTATTTTCCAAAGTAACTTAGGCCAACTTGAAAAATTGAAGATTCTTTTCTACGCATAAGTATCTTGAGGAGTGAACAAAATAACAATAGCTTCTTTCAGTGAATGTAAATCTGAAAGGAAATTGTTTATTATAGAACTGACTGTTTATATCATCTTAAAAACCCACGGATACATTTTCACAATGAATTCTATAGTATCAGCAATATGTTGACAAAAATACAGAATACAAAGTGAAAAGCATATAAATTCTAAAGAGCGTATTCTTTGTATAAATTTCTTTGTGTATCCTCTCTGTTTTCGTCAGAGTTTATCTGAAAAAGACATGTAATAAGCATTTCAATAAACACAGCTGTCATCTGGTGAAAAGTAAATAGTTTCAATTTCCGGTAGTTATTTCCTTCCAACTGACAAGAAACACTCGGCATATTGTATATTTTTACTTAAAATATGCTGTGGTTAGGCTTTTATAAATTGGACATAAGAGAAATCGCAGTTGGATCCAAAGCTTCCATGGCTTGGCAAATATGCTCTCGAGCTTCCTGGTCACAGCACTTAAATATGTCTGACCACTTACTCTTTCCACTTCCTCCCCAATGGATACTTTTTTCTTGTCCTTGGAGCACATTTTGTTTTTATGCACCAGGCCGTAATAAAAAAAAAGAGTCGACTGCATGAAAATAATCTTGCGTAAAATCCTCTAGGGACTTAAAGGTGAACTACTTGTATGAATTTTTAGTCGCATTATCAAAGGTGAATTCAAAGACAGGTTTTTATTAAAGAGTACGAGTTCGTTTCCTTATAACCGAGCTTTATTAATCTTGAACCTAGACTTCGGATATCTTGAATCTTGAGCTTTAGTAGTCAATTTTAGCCTTAATTTTGATTCAAGTGTGCATATTATGATTAATCATACACACTTGAATGCTAAAGAAGGGTATATTACAATCTCACTTTCTGACGAACTCCTAACTACAAAGTTAACAGGGACGAACCAAGGCAAAATTTTCACCGAGGCAAAGTGACTTTTCGGAGTGCCCCTAGTTCTAGCCTATATTTTACATTTTATTACAGTGATTTTAATATTTTAAACCTATTTTTCAAAAAAAAAATTAATACTCAGACACATTATATATGTAGGGTGGTACGTAACTCCACCGAAAAACTTTGGGAGGCGATTCCTTATATGAAATGAAAGAAGTTCTAATAAACATTGGCCGAAAAACGTCTCCTTTTAGAGTTATGATCCATTGAAAATTCGAAAAATTACTTTTCAAAACTCCCTAATTTAGAACCTATAGGACCTATCCCAAGCGGTTTAAGGGATTACACAGGAACTAGTACGTGCTCTATCTAAATACCCATGTTTTACCATCCTCCGTTATCGGCGAAAGGAACTGTAAAAAGAAAGTTGAAGTATAGGGAGACTCCTTTAAGTACTAGTGGTGCGTTCGTTTCGCTGGTACCGGTGAATTCTGATATGGAGTTTTAGATAGAGCATATACCAGTCTCTGTGTAATTCCTTAAACCGCTTCGGATAGGCCATATAGTTTCTAAGCCAGGGCGTTTTGAAACGTGATATTTCGAATTTTCGGTAGTTCATAACTCTGAAAGAAGACGTTTTTCGACCCATGTTTATTAGAACTTTTTTCTTTCATAAGGAACCGCCTCCTAAAGTTTTTCTGTGAAGTTATCTACCACCCTATATATATATATATATATATATATATATATATATATATATATATATATATATATATATATATATACATATGGTATCAATTACTTTGTGTTTTTATTATTATTATTATTTATGTACGGATATATATATAAACAAAAACAATATCTAAGAGTATTTACTGAATACTACTAATGATGTCATGATTCTTGCCATATTGCAAATTGTTTTGTTATATCAATAACATCAGGAGTCATTGTACCATATATCCGACTATGTATCAATCTATTCTAATAACCTGAAATACCAATAAATACATTTCATATATGCTGAACGTGTTTTATAAACAACCCTTTTATGTAAAGAACATGGCCCTCTATAAACAATACCAACTCCTCCTCCACTCTTTCTTCTACATGCCATGTCTCCATTTGTGGATACAGCCCCCCTAGTACTATGAAACTCTCTTCTTCCATGGTGGTATGGAAAAAGATGATCTAATTGACTCTACAAGAATATAAACCAAAAAAGTCAGTAGAAAACACGTTATAAAATTTACTTTTTGAGGCACGTTTTGGCGTCCCGGGATTTCGCCGGGCTGCCCGGCCCTTGGTCCGCTCCTGAAATTTACGTTTGATTCCAAATATTATATACATATTTTTTTCGAGTAGATAAGAATATATATTTCCCTAAAATTATGCAATCTAAGTTAACGTAACTCCTAATCTATTATTTGTCCTCCACCCTCACCCAATTTAGTTTGGTTAGCTTTACTCAATTGTTGGTTTCACAGTTTCGGAACCTTTCTTTGTTTTAAAAGGAACATAATATGCATATCTTGAAATATCAATACAACTTAAAATAAATTTGTTATTATTATTATTATTATTATTATTATTATTATTATTATTATTATTATTATTATTATACTTTGCAATATTTTCATATCTACTAAATCCGTTTGTAACGTTTGTCTTCGTAAAAGAACATATCGTAGAACGTTTTAACAGAACTCTTAAACAAACCATATGAGAAAAATTTAGTACGAAATTATAAATGGATAGATATATTACAAGAATTGTTTAATGAGTAAACTAAGGAAGTACATAGAACAATTGGTATAAAGCCTATAAAAGTTAATAAATTCTTTTTAAGTTCGTTTTGGCAATGCTCCGGGAGCATTCTCAACTGGTTCAGCCTGATTTTGGCCTTCCGAACGTTGATATACTACACAATACAGCAAGCAAGAAGGAGAAAGATGATGACAAGTTTTCCTTGCCCTGTAAATGAGAGAGCAATATCGAAAGAAACTGGGTATGAACTCAAAGTATTTACAATATTCACTAAATTTGTTCCTACTCACGAGTATATACGTCAACAAAAGTTCGATAGGATGGAAACCCAGCAGAAAAACAGAATAGGACTCCAGAATAAAATAGAACTCCAGTTGAAAGTGTTTTCTTCTGCCGACAAACGGTAATTCCGATTCTATTTATCTCGTTTCTCTCTCTCTCTCTCTCTCTCTTTTTTTTTTTTTTTTTTTTTTTTTTTTGACCGGGATGCTCATCGCACTCTTACAACACGGAACATATTTCACAAATGTCAACAATTTAAAGAAAAGAGTATAGTAAATCGTAGGCGGATAACACTTTGATCTTTCTCCTTCTTTCAAGTTAACTATACTTGACGAAAAGCTTTGTTCATCCCTTGGCGTTTTTTAACGTAAATTTACACTCTGCAGTTCATGCGTCATTAATTAATGACAAGTACTCTTCCTAATTATAAGAATTCTTCGTAGCATGCCAGAGGCACAGGATCCAACTGAAAATGAGTTTTTTTTGTTTTTTGTTTTTTGTAAAGCGATCTTCCAAAGTACTTACTCGTATAAGGAATGGTTCAAACATCAAGAATTTGAAAAAAAGGTTATTAGAGACTCATTTCTTAAAAAGGTTTCAAAAAGAAAAGCTAATTAAAACTTATAAAACAAATAATTATTCTTTGTAATAATATATTCTTAAATAATATAATATCTTCTCATTTGTCAATATTATGGATTTCATTTGTTCTAACTAAAACTTTCTGACACATGCCGAACTGTATATATATATATATATATATATATATAATTATATGGTTAAGTACATAGTTAATTCTAAGACTTAGGTATATTGATGCACTTTGGGAGAGGTACGTAGGACCATACTTGAAATTTGGGAATTGTGATCAACAAAATTTTAGTATTAGGCGCGAAGTTTGAATGATGTACAGTACTTAACGTTCAATACTCGATTGATATGAAACAATACTTTGAACTTTAGTCACAACTCATAGTCTTAGATCATTGGTGGAAAGTTATCTTTACTGAAATCTGATTGGTTGAGTTTACCTCCAGCTTTAAATTATAGACTTGAAATTTGATAGAAAACCGTATTGAATTTTAGAATTGTAGTTATGACTCATAGTCTAAAGGCAATATTTTAATACACCTGATATGCTATGCATTTTTATACAAACTCAACTAAAACGATATTTCTACGCCCAGGGGTGTGTGTAAAGAAATTTAGGGGAGTGTTAGAGATGTTGGGGGTGTGCAGAATACTCCCTAGACATAATATCTATTTTTACAACAGAAGTTGTAAGCGTAAAAAAAATGAAATAAAATAAATTACTGCAGGATTAAATTCAGAAAATATTTGCTTATGCTCGGAAACTTAATATAAACTATTCGTTTACTTGTTAGGGAGAGGCCATACCCTCCCTTGTGGAGACCATGGGTGTACCTGTATTGCAATATGTTGTATGTCAACCTAAAGTAGCAGAGCCATCTTAATGGTACCATAGCCACTTGGCCGGGTCCCCACGATCAGAACGACATGTATTAGGAGCAAAATTTAGTCACAGGAATCACAACATCTCTGGGGCCTAATATGCTGTTAAAACGGCAATAGGAAGTAGAGTAGACGGCACTAGCACGAGGCCCCCTTAGGCGCGGGGCCCGATTGGAAGTAATCGGTCAAATCGGCTTAAGGCCGGCCCTGGCCAGTAGCCGAGCTGATAACATGACCACCCCGACTGGGAGTATAGCAGAGAAAGAACACACTTGTCGCTACATGTTCACAGACAGCACACTATTACAATGGGGAGTGGACAGGATTTATCTGCATTCCAAAAGGGCATGATTGTGGGTGTTCGAGCAACAACGTCAATAACCCAAACAGCAGCACTTGTCGAATGTTCCTTTTGCAGTGTAGTGAAGGTGTAGAAGGAGTGGCAAACAAATAGGGTAATGGCCACCAAGAGACGGAACTGCAAGGACGTACGGAAGCTCACACCGCGGAGCAAGCGTCGCTTGACAGCCAAACGAACCATCACTGTTCGGAATGACGTGATCAATACAAGAGTGGGTGCACAACACCCATATCCCATGCAAATATGCGGCATACACTGGCATGAGTGAAGTTCCACAGCAAACCGCCTATTCGTCACCCCCTCCTCACGACTCGTCACACCGACTTTGTCGCGCTTGGCTCAGGAGCACTTTATTTGGACGGCGGATGATTGGAAAAGATGTATTGATCCGATGAATTATGGTCTGTGCTACACCACTTGGACAGGTACGTGGGTGTATGGTACCAGCAACACGAAGCTATACCGACCCCTAGCCAACACCTAGTGGCCCCCTTGCTGGTAAATGTCAATCATCGCTATAGCGACACGTCGAAGGACTGCCGCTAGTGTGCCACTGCCGGCAGGGTTTCGTCGAGTCGAAATAGATATCTAGAGTCGGGGTATTGAAGTTACCACCGCGTAGCAGCGAGGACTTCATTTTGGTCCGCGCTTCTTCGATTTGTCACGGAGAATCGCGAAGGGACCAACACGAACTATGGCCAGTCATGTGCATGCGGTTATTATTATATATTATTTTTCCCTGACGAATTGTTGCTAAAGTGAGCTACGGAGGTCAAGAGTAACCCCTGGCTCTACATCATGAAGTGAAAAGTCTTGAGATGAGTGCGTATAATTGTATGAATTTAGATGAAAAATGTAGCCGATCATTTGAAAGTAAATATGGGAGAACCATGAAATAAAGTAAATAGACGCGCATCATTTTGTTATAAAATTACATGGCGAACGGAGTTTATGTGAGCTCAAACGGTTATCGTCGAATATACATGGTTACAGGAGCACTCTGATTAGCCAAATTAAAAATACCACAAGGATTTATGCCTCTACAAGCGACTTTTTCTTCATCGCCTCCGTGACCAAGTCGGAAGAGCACGCGCCTAGTAATCCAAAGGTTGGTGTTCCGGGGCACATTTTTAAAAAACTTTTTAAAAATATTTTTCAGACTCTCCTTAATGTAAACAAATTACGCATATAGCCCTTTGGGGATCCGATGGTACAATTTGTACCATACGGGTGTTTCATGGTACATTGCGTTATAACTCTCCTATTTGAGCTTTTTGGTCCGGTTTTTCTTGTGTTCCAAGTTCAGAGGCATTGTAGAAGACCTTACGTATGGTTTCACACCTTCCTGCGTCGAGACATAGGAGGTGATGACGTCATAATTCTAAAATATATATTTTCTTTTATTATTTTTATTATTTTATTGTTCATTATTTTTGGCGGGCTTATTTTTGCACGTAGAAGATTGAAATTTTGCCCAAACATTCAGTCCACTGAGTAGTATTTACCAGATTTTTAAAAAGATTTCTGCGTTAAAACAGGGGGGATCCAGAGGGGCAAAAAGTTGAAAAAGGGATATTTTTATCAAAAAATTCCTTTCTTCGGGATTTTTCCGCCTTAGATACACGATGGAGACACGTGAGTCATATTGTCTGAAAGGCAGTTCTATTCTGAAGAGAATGCTTGGCGAAACATGATCCTAGGGTAATTAGGGATGTCTCAGGGAATTTTTACAAAATATCCTTCAGTATACGGGAATATGGTACATCGTCGGTATATATATTTTCTGGCGGGCTTACTTTTGCACCTAGAAGATTGAAATTGTGCATAAACATTCAGCCCACCTAGTAGTATTTATCAGATTTTTCAGATCTCTTCGTTAAAACAGGGGGGTCCAGAGGGGCTAAAAGTTGAAAAAAGGGATATTTAGACCCAAAAATCCCCTTTTTCGGGATTTTCCAGTCTTAGATACATGATGGAGACATGTGGATGGTACCGCCTGAAAGGCAGTTCTATTCTGAAGAGAATGACTGGCGGATTATAGTTCTAGGGTAAATAGAGATGTCTCAGGATTTTTTTTTTTTTTACCTGAGATCATGGTGTTTTGCGGTAATTTGGAGCATTGTGGGGATCCTTGATAAAATTTCTCCCGCCCTTAGTATTCAAGATAGAAACTTGAAATTTGGCACACACATTCAGTCTACCGAGTACTATTTACCAGATTGTTTTGAGATCTCTACGTTCACACAGGGTCGTTCCAGAGGGGCCCAAATTGTGAAAAAAATCCCTCCGAAAATTTCCCTTTGACATCATTTTTCCCTCTCCTGGTATATGGTATGAGCATGCAAGTGGTACCATTTGAAATCCAGCTCCATTCTGAAGAGAATGAGGTATGAATCATGATCCTAGGATAAATAGTGACGATGCAATAGCTGCTTGACTGAAAGTCTAAAAAATACCCCAAAAACCCCGGATGCCGAAAGGGATAGGCGATTTAACATATTTTGGGGGAGTAATTTTGTTGTTCATTGGCGTTTCGTCGCGTCTCTGCCGCTGGTGGTATAATTTTCAAAACGGAAGTATAGCCACCGTGGATCGTCGCTGTGGGGCCGCCAATTTTTGGCAAGATATCTCTAGTTGCCCATCGGTAGTGCACCGACGCTTACGGCATGGGATACTTCTTTGGCTTGATGAACTTTTCACGGAGCTGCAGCTTATATATTGGCCTCCTAACTCACCAGATGTAAATCCTATAGAACATATATGGAATGTTGTGCAAAAAGCTCTTCGCGCCATAACTCCTGCATCATCACCAGTGAGCTCATTGTGGAATGCCATTAGCGATATACGATGTTAGATCCACAATCCACATGAAACATAGCAATTTGCAGAATCCATGCCACACAGTGTCCAGGCCGTCCTTCGACCAAAAGATTTTCCAATAGAGTATTAGGTACGTGGTTACAATTCAGTGAGCACCCAGTGTAGTATTGCAATATATAAGTCGAGAACAATTCAACATACCATAAGTTTCTGCCATCCCATGTTTTTTCCTAAATAGTCGCTTTTTTCTTTCTGATCTGATTTTAGGAACGCGTGGGAACAAAAACGAAAGAAGAAAGACAAAGTAATAGTTAAAAAGACGAAATAATAATAAAGAGAAGGAAAAGAATGCTTCAAGAGTTTATGATTTGAGAAGAGATTGTTAAATAATCAAAACATATCTGAAGAGGCTCATATGTCCAGCCTTGAACATATGGTGAAATTAGTTTCAACTGACGTAGAGCCTGATAATTTTCTGCGTTATCAAATGTTGAAAAGCGTTTCTCTCTTTCTTTTTCTATCTTTTTTCTCCTGGGGCCATCTGTTGTCTGGCGGGGTAATCATCGCAGTCGTTCGTAGCATCCATTTTGGAACTCTTGGCGCCTCCTATATCGTCTGTCGTTGCCATAGCAACAAACTGTATTATTTTTCCACGTTCTAAGGGCAAGCTATCGACTCGAGAGAAATGGAAATGTACGTACATGAGGAAAAAAAGAATTGACAACTTCCGAAAGAGAGGGAAAAACAAAACTTTATTTTTCCGAGCTCATATCAAAGCCAGGCGCCATGACAGAAGACAAACGTGATGAACGATAACATCAGGCAAAACAAATGACAAAACACTACTTTCAAGTTTGCATGAAAGTGTTTGCTTTTATAAAAGAAATAAAAAGTA
This sequence comes from Thermobia domestica, assembly GCF_964235325.1. Taxonomy (NCBI): domain Eukaryota; kingdom Metazoa; phylum Arthropoda; class Insecta; order Zygentoma; family Lepismatidae; genus Thermobia; species Thermobia domestica. Next base: position 321,852,998 of record NC_137455.1, read on the forward strand.
ATCTAAGAGGTTTTCTGTTCCTTTTTTTACTGATTTTTTGTCTTTTCAAATATAAGTTGTTTACAATGAAAGGCAGATATTGCAATCTTACATTTCTAAACATTGATTCTGAAACCAGTGGTTCAGTGGTTCCTAACATTATTTACCTGCCTCCCCATTCGTAAACCCTGCATACTTCACACTTCCATTTCTGTCCGTTCCTAGGTCGGTTGCAATTCACTAGCGCAAATAGAAAAGAAAGTGTGAAATGGTATATGAAATACTCGTATACATTGGCGTCCGAAGGAGGACCCTCCCCCTGGCTCACGAAAATGTATACTTAATATAGTAAACCATGTATATTAAATACCAGAAATACCAGACGAAACATAGTAACCATGGAGATAGACACCCTAGAAAATTTTCTTACGGCGCCCCTGCTAGTATATCATGAGCGCACAGCATTCGATGCTTCATTACCACGTTTTGATTTTTCACAAGTATAAATAAGAGAATAGGTTCTTTTTGTTGAACAACAAACAAGTACCAGGAAGTATAAAGGGCGTTTATTGTATCTAATTCATTTGTTTGAAACTAAATTGTTAACGCTGGACAGATATCCAATAACTTTAAGGAATGTAGAAAACAGTAAATAACTTTCTTCGATGAATTGAAGATATTCGTGGGCCTCTGGATAAATTCTTTCCTTCGGAGGTAATTCCTTCTTCCCTCATTCTAATGATGTCATTGGATAGAAACTCTGTTTCTAGGAATTTGTGCGAGACAAGATTTCATCTCAAATGCAAGACGACGTATGATTTCTAGAATTCGGGACGAGACGTAAGAAGGCTCGTGAAATGCGTTGTCTTGTTTCTAATGTCTCGAAAAAAGTAGTCTAATTTTTAAAATTGTTTTGAAAGAAGTATTCATTCAGAAATGACTTATCTACCTTGGAATCAAGAGACTACCAATCTTTATTTTAAAAGTTAGAGAATGCGTAACGTTTCGAAATCATGCATTATCAATTATTCTCAAAAAATAGTGATGTGTGGGTACATTATATAAGATTTATGCAAAATAATACATGCTTAAATATTATTATTATTATTATTATTATTATTATTATTATTATTAGTAGTAGTAGTAGTAGTAGTAGTACTACTACTACTACTACTACTACTACTACTACTACTACTACTACTACTACTACTAATAATAATAATAATAATAATAATAATAATAATACTATTGAAATTATTATCGATATGAATCAGGGGCGAATCCAGGGGGGCGATCGGGGCGATCGCCCCCCCCCAGAAGAGGAAACTTTCTTATTTTATATATATAAATAAATATTAAAAGTGGCAGTATGACAACCCACCGACCCCCAGAAGTCGGTCCTGGATCCGCCCCTGATATGAATTTAGGCGTCTAAACAAACCGTTGGGGAAGATCGATTAATTAGTTGGTTTGTAGTTGGACGTCCTTCTCAGCATTGATGCTATATGGGGAGTGGTTCTACAGCCCAACGAGGAATCCGAACCAATTTTATATCAGCGGCGGGGGGGGGGGGGTAGGCTAACAAAAGGACGAGAACAGAAAGGCCCGAGTCAAAATGGCCCCGCGTAAAAGCACAAAAATTGATGAGAATATACATATGTTGTGAAACCGATGAATCTAAACTAAACTTGCATGAATATGATGGTGTAATAATATTTTTTCGACAAGTAAATAGAGCTAAATATCAGTAACTTCCAGCCTACTGTAAAACGCGGAGAAGAAGTGTAATTGTTTAAATAATATATGCTCATCAGATGTTGGAGCTTTAGTGTGTGTTGGAAAGATTATAACGAAATAAATATAACTTAACGTTCTTAAAACAAACCTCCACCAAAGTGCGGAAAATTGAGAATGAGGAGGACTTCTAATATTATCAAGACGTGGATTCCAAACATAAAGTGTATGTTGTAAGGAAATGATTGTTTTACATTGACTAAAAGTGCGCGAAACCCCACTCAAAATACCAACTTTAACTTCATTGAGATTTTGCAACGAATTACAACGTAAGGTCAATATGTACGAGTTACGGTGAAAGAAGGTTTGAAAAAAAAAAAAAAAAAAGCATTACGAATATCATGGAACAATATTTCTCCACGCTAAACCAGGAAAATTGTAACGAGCACGCCGAAACTCTTAACGGAAGTTATAAGCTGTCATGTGTTTGCTATTCAATACTAACTGTATTAATTTGGAGGGAGAAAATAACTTTTGAGGACATTTTATAGTAGTTGGTATCATGATGTCCGAATCTTAATGTAATAAGGTAAACACAAAGTGGTACGTGCAAATTTAATTTGGTATATATTGTCTTAATATTTTATCTTAAAGCTTATATTCATTAAATCATTTTTATAAGTGTCGCAAATGCGTATTTAATAAATTCACACACACAGACGTGTTTATATATATATATACATTTTCAATAACAATTCCAAGAACTCCAATATTAATGTGAGACACTGTATTTTACGACACATGTGCTAGCTGGTAGAGGCTGAAAGCCAGTGTTGGAAGTGGTAGTTATAATTACGAGGAAACCGTTTGAGAACGTTGCCACAGATCCTAAGATTAGGAGTTGCTATGGTTTATGCTGTGTGAACTAGGTCTGAGAATTAAGGTGATTTTAATTGTACAGCGTTGCGAACATACGGTATGTGATGTTGAGCACTTAACATATGTGATTAGTGAGTAATTCAATAAGCAGTTATTGAAGTATTAATGTAAACGAGCCTTCGTGGTCATCTGAACCTCTGCGTACGTTTAAGGAAGGATCCAAATAAAGAAAAGTGCAATCAGAATTCGTTGCTGTTCATGGGTCAGAAGTTTTAGATTAACTAGCTCATAACGACTGCAATTTAGGTAACTTTAGAATAGAACAGTCAGTTGCACTTGTTATATTACTTGCAAACGTTTTGCATGTAGCTGTTAATGTTGGTGAGTGTTGCGCAGAAGGAAGGAAAATTGTGTCCGTGTCAGTGGTCAGAATAGAACAAAATGAACGAGAAAATGCTATGTTACGAATGATGTATGGCTAAAGAGATCGCAAGCGATTCTATATCGAGATTTGATAGTAATTTAAAGCTACTTTCCTTGAGTGTAACCCAATTTCGAAGTCAACCGTCGAAAGAACCATTCGACATTTTGCAGAAAGTGGAAGTTATAAAGACCATGTGTTACCAGGAAGCCGAAATACTGTAGCAATGAGGCAGTTTTTGCGGATGTGTTACAATCTTTTGTGAAAACTCAGCCAACATTGACTAGCGTTGCCAACACGATGATGATATCTCAGGGTTCAGTCCAACGAATTCTAGTGTGCAGTAATTTTAAATCTTACAAAGCGCGTTTACTACATGAGCTGGCGGCAGATAATTTTGGTCACCGCAATGAATTTTGCGAAGTAATGATGCAAAATATCCTTGACCCCAGTATTAACGTAAATGACATTGTATTCTCTGATGAAACGACAATTACATTGAACGGGCAGGTGAACTGACATAAACCGCATTTGATGGTAGAACATCTTACGCTATTGGACCGTTAAGAAATGCATTTGATGATTGAAAATCATACCCACTATCCATAGAAACTGAATGTTTGGGTAGGATGATAGGAAACATCATCATTGATCACTTTTTAACTGATAACAGTCTGACAAGTGAGAAGTATTTGGAGTGCTTCGTAAACAGATTATTCCTGCCATCAAGTCTGCACATAATATTTTGGTCTCGTTTCGCTCCAACATTACGGAGCCCCGCCACACTATGCAGTGAATTTTTGACAGTGGCTACATAAAAGATAAATTCTTTTCATAATGACGGATTGGAAGACGGGATCGAATGACCTGAAAGAATTTTCGATCTATCACTCTTGGATTACTTTCTATAAGGATACATTAATGACAATGTTTATCACACCTAACAATACACCTCGAATGACTTACGGCATCGCATTGTGAAAGAAACAAGATTTCGTCGTAATACGCTACAACATGCACTTTCCAATTTTTATGTCTGGGTGGCCTATTGCCAGACAATCGACAAAGTGTAAGTAAATGTCATATTTTCTTGTTCATGCTCTTTGAAAATATGCAGTCTACAGTTACCTACAGAAATATAATAAATCTTCTTTCAGATATTTTACTCTATCTCGTAAAGAATTAGTGATAGGTGAAAAGTGAGTTCAGATTCTCGTTTCAGAAAAGATCCTAGCCAATATTGATGTGTTACACACATACTTTCCACATAAAGAATATTGTGTGATATCCAATGTGGCAGAACCCAAAATGGCTGCCATGATGTTCACACCCTTACTTAATACAGTTCTCGCACCAATACACTTGCAAACTTTTTCTCTCCTCCTTCCACGTGTCTCGTTATTTATTGCCTATTCAGATACTTTTGCCTACAGATAGAAATGTCAAACGTAGTACTCAATATCTCGTAAACAAATGAAGATAGATAAAAATAATTCACATTCTCATTTGTAGGAAGATTCAAGCCTAAATTGATATGTGAAACATGCTTCTTTCCATTTAAAAGTGTGATATCCAATATGGTGGAATCCAAGAAGACTGACATGATGTCCATACAATCACTTAATGTAATTTTCGCATCAATGCCCATCTGCAACATTTACTTTTCCTCCATCCACGCGTATCGTTATTACTAGTCTGTTGTAACAGTCTTTTGACTAGTCATCTATACAGAACCACATGTATATTCTTTCAACACAAATAAATTAGATGCTGTCCACAGAATATTTTTCATCTAGTAAGAACTTTTATACTTTTTAAGCTTTTCAGGCTATATTGTAGAGATATTGGATTTCCCTCATATTATTAGTATTCAGTATAAAGACAATTCAAGATTTAATAACGATTTTATGTTTTATTTTTATTTTTATTTTTTATTTTTATTTTCTGTGGATGATGAAAAACAGTCATAACCTGGAATAATAAGACAGCAAACATTTCAAAATTCTCTTTTGCAGACGATTCCTCATTCTTCATTCTTTGTAATTTTATGTAACTTGTGTAACCTTATGTAACCGAATTATTCTGTAACTGATGACAAATAATTAAATAAGTCGAGAATTCCATTTAACTTGCATTTTCCTTATCCTTACAAGTGCGTGTTTTTGATGTTTTCCGTATTTTCGACGGTCAACTTTCTTCTTTGGATGGTATAAAAATGTCCCAGGACCCGGAAGATGGAGAAGAACACGAGGAGCGCAAGAAATACACGAGAAGCGTGAGGTAGTGCACGAGAAGCGTGAAAGAGGTGTACGAGAAGATGGGAGAAAAACACGAGGAGCGGAGAAGTGCACAAGAAGCGAGTGTGAGCAAAAGCAGGAGAAATTTATTCCAACTTTCACGCCAATTTGGTACAGGGGCTAAGACATGGAGACGAGCAGTCGACGTCCAGGAGCTGAGGTACGGAACACATATCCAAAATCCTAAACCCCCTAGCAATCTTCTTTTTCTTACTCCCCAAACCAAAACCCTCGACTTTTTTTTTAAATATTTGTTCTTATTTAATACAAATTGCGTGCCCTACAAATCAAAACGCTCGTCGTCTTCTCAGATATCTCTCAATTCTACCAATGAGCTATATTTCCCAAATTAACGATTATCTTTTCTTTTCTTTCTTCAAAACGACGACGAAAGCATTCCAATCGAATGCAGAAGCGTAAGATGATGGAGATGCTGATTTTTCTCTGATCAGCGTAAGATGGTGATCGATACTGGTTTTCTTTCAAATTTCTAAACCGTTTCCTCTTTCTTTTTTAAGCTTTTTAGAATCACCCCCACTTCTTTGCCACCAACCCTCTACGAAACTAGTTTTCTTCTCTTTTGTTTTTTTTTATTTGTGAGCAACCTTCCCTATGCTATCCTATAATTACCTTTCTTTCTCTCTCCTTTTCGGAGAGTGATGGAGCCCCAATACCTCTTGTGTATGTTTTATGTCTTGCATTTAGTTTTTAGTGTAGGTGTGACATATTTAAGGTCTTGACTTGTGACTTGTACCCAATGGTTTTATTAGTTGTATTATATGTTGCGTAGATTAGCGGACGAATTTTTGATACCTTTAGAGGATATTTTTAACTTAAGTGATACTGTCTATTTCGATCCCGTGGCCTGTTCCTTTCCTAAATCGACTAAATTCACACGTAATTATTTAGAACAATTTAAAAGAAGCTAGAATTTTGAGAATTTTTTAAAGGATATTTCTCCCGATTCTTCAGAATTAACTGTTGGTGGTTCTAGTTCTAGCAGTATGGCTACAGGAGGAAACGATCCACCTCCGCCCATGCACGGCACGATTGTTTAACCGGAGTTTTTTTTACGCCCGGTTGAGTGACGATGTGAACACGTACACCAGACGATAGGAGAGCATCGCTAGCATAAATTCATGTGATGGTATGAGACGAAAATTGGTGCTGGAGAGCCTACTCCGTGGCCCCGCTGAAAATTGGTTTGCTGGCATAGAAAGAAAGCCCGAGTTTGCTCAAATGACTTACACCAGTTCAAGCAAGCTTTTATAAACGCTTTCAAGGACAATTTGGTGCTACAATTATCTGAAATTCAGATGCGGGCCCGTGAAATTGCAGCCGAATGCAGAAGCGTAAGAATATGTCAGACTTTTTTGAAGTCAAACCTATTTGTCGCGGCGATCTTTTGCCCAGGGCCCTTTTGTCGCGGGGACGTTTTAACTTGAGACCCTTTTGATCGCAGGCCTTTTGAATCAGGCTCTTAAGACCGGGACCCTTATAAACTTAAGGTTTTTATGCGATCCTCTAGGTGCTGGTTTTGAAATTTTATTTTTACCCCTAAACTAAAAGTAAGGCTAGTTTACTTATAAAATATATAATATAAAATATATTAATATAAAAATAATAATATAAAAATATACACTTTTTCAAAAACATCTCTAACGATTTTGTTTATATTTCATAAATCAAATTTACAAAAATAACCCCATCATGTGGTGTAAGTCTATGGGAAAACTCGAGAAGTGGTAGTTTATTTTGGGGATGAGTTGTCTTTGGTACGATTTTCTCGAGAACGACTCAAGCGATTTTCTTCATACTTCATAAAAAATACTCTATTAATCTGACAGTATGACTTAACTCACTTACCTAAAAAATGTATGAGTAGTAATTTATGTTTGGGGTGAGCTTTTCGGATATTTTGTTTAAAAAACGACTCAAGTCTTTGTTAATATTGCATAAAAATATTTTATTAATAATTGTATAGTATAGTGTAAATAATTCCTTACGAAAAAATCACAAAGGATAGTTCACTTTTGTAGACGAGTTTCTTTTCAAACAACTTTCCCAAAAACGATTAGGGCGATTTTTGTTCACATTCAACAAATGAATATTTCAGTAATAACACGACGATATGGCATAACTAATTTGTACTAAAAAAAGTACAAAGGGCAATTTATTCTTGGAGTGAGCTTTTTTCGAACGATTTTCTCAAATACAACTCATGCGGTTTTCATTTTTCAGAAATAAATATTTCACCAATTTCTTGGCTTTCAGGGTAGAATTTTCTTTCGATGAAGTTTTCCGAAAATACACCAAATTTTTTCTTATTTAACAAGAAAATATTTCGTTAATAACTACAACACAACATGATTTAGTTTAAGGATTTGGAGCGAAAAAGTTTAGTGCGATGACACGTACCTTTTATTTAAGTATATATATGTTAATGATGAACCTTCGTAGTCTTAGGTTTCTGTACTATAATACTTGTCAGTATAGTATATTTTTTGTAACAGGAACTTCAACTTTGATACAGATTCCATAAAAACAATTACAAGTCTTTGGTATCTTTGTTATTGTCCGATCAGTAATCACTTTTACCTCTTTTATGAAATCGGACTGACTGCGGGCCTGACTACAAAATTTTGTCGTTGCTGTCTGTTGAAGTCGAGCGTCCCTTTTGAGCACCGAGGCTATATGAGACATGGACCTACAATTTAAGGTGCAGTACAAACATCTGATGCAGTCAAATTTCAAAACTCTTCCACTGAGAATCGAGTCCGGAAGACGCACGCTAACCAATACATTATGGGGACCTTGAGAAGCAAAACTTCTTGTTGAAATACCCCTCGGAGTACTCAATAGAACGTTATGCAGAAAATATTAGTAATTTCGATAAAGATACTTTAACCTTCGTTTCCAGTAATTATAAAACCAGAGGTTTCCAACTTTGTTTAGCAAGTGTCTCCCTTCGTAAACCCTGCATACTTCACGCTCCCCGTCTCTCTTAGTTATGACCAAAAGAAAATGTTACCATGTGTTCCTGTTACGCAGAATACTGTTTCGCAGAAAGGGGTTCAAACTAATTTTTCACGCTGTGTTGCCATGTTTCGAAGAACGGAAAAATAGACCAATGCGTGTACTCCTGTTTTGCAGAACGAGAGAATTTATTGTTCACATAGGTTTGTGGAAAACCTGTACTGCACCGGCAGTACGATGATATTTGTATTACATGTTGAGAAATTGATTTCATCGTAATACTGTAATCACACATATACAAATTACAAGTAACAAACAAATTATTTCATAAATTATTGGGAAAGTAAAGATGGCTAGTATACCAGCACACGTTGCACGGGAAGTACTTGGGGCAATCCTTTCCACTTCTGATCTGCTTATTGAAAAGCAAAAAATCTGTTGTACACATGAATGCTTCAGTAAATCAAGAAAAAACCAGAAGATTCTTGGTTCCAATTTCGAGTGCAATAATTTATGACTGACTTTAACAAGCAACAAGAAACGACTGACTTTCTTTCATTTTACCCAATCTATGTTGAGAAAGGTACAATATATTAGTTGGATTAACTCTACAAGGCTGATAAGGACGTGAGGAAATGAGCAACTGCACTTTCGCTTTTTCCTTAATACATGTCTCATGCATTTCTACATATAAAACGGTGCACACAACATCCCGGAAGCACAAGTTTTTCTAGACTACTTGTGGACATCTATGTTGAAGAATTGAACACAACCTTCCACCCGTAAGCACAGCAATATTTGAAAGTTTACTTTTTTATTGAATTGTTAATTAATGCCTTGCGTTGTACTAATTATATTTTATTAATGTTTCAGGGCAATATGGAATCAGTTTGATAACAACAGCACAAGAACCATGAACAATGGTGAGGCTTGGTATTCCAAGTTTAGTAGGAAGTCAACAAAAAGTCATCCCAATATGTACAGATTAATTCTACTTTTGAAGCAAGAACAGCCCGAGAATGATCCGTCAATTTAACTTTGCGAAGAAGATTGTGGAAATGTTTAAACGGTCGTATTCGGGTTCTCAAAATCAGGTTTAGGTTCATTGCATGCATTTAGATAGTTAAAATTATAATCCAATGAAGACAAGGTGGTATTAAGAATCGTAACTGCAAACTACATTTATTAAGGTTCATGGTATTATATTTCAATAAAAATGATTCTTTTTCGTTCATATATATGTGTGTATATTGTTCTCGTTGCAGTATATCGCGGTTGGACTTTCGTGATAAGGCTCTATTGCGAGTCGTACCTCTTAGATTTATGTTGTTGTTTTCCTTTTTACGCTAAATATTTCTAACATCAAGTTGAAACCAAAACTCTTCATACGATTTTGAGAATCAAGAGAAAATCGAGGTGAAATACTCGTAGTCATTTAGCCACTAGAGCACTTCTTTAGAACAGGAATGGGTACACTTGGCAATGCTGTACACGGATAACACATCCTGCGAAACAGGAGGTAACCTTATGTCACAAATGTAGCGTCTGTGAAGTTCGCTAAAGCTACATTACAAGTGGTGTTTTACTTATAATTTCACAGTTTAATTCTGTGAATAGCTTGCACCCGCTTACTCGCTCTTCATGTCTCCCAGGTACAGAACCACTGATATAAATAATGTTAATAATTAGGATTAGCTTAAAAGCTTCAAATGGTTAATTAAGTTTTGATACAATCGAAATGGAAACAGGTTAACGTATCAATTATCAGAATACTTCAACGTTTTTTTAAACTGATTTAGATATTATTTTTCTTAAGGAGAGCATTAAATATAAGAGTAATTGTTCAGTAATAGTCTTATCTGAATATGGGCATACTGTTAAAAAAGTATTAACAAGGGGTCGCAATATAGGAAAGGTTGAAAACCGCTGTTGTAGCGTATTTAACAAGATAACGCTCATATTCAAATCTATGCCTGTCTGTCCTTTAACACAGACTGTAACAATTGGAAAAATACTAGTGTGATAATACAACGATTCAAATTCTACTATTTATATTATTATTAGGATTACGGAAGTGGTACTTATAATATTGTAATATTAGTACCCGTATTTTCGTCCGTTACTCCGCACAGTAACTTTTGAAAGAATGAGAACTTTTGAATGTTTTTTTCAGGAATAATAATACCCACCTCATCTGAGTTCGTTAATGGAGTCAATAGGTTAACATTTTACTGGGTTACGGTGATTTACGTTTATTCGTTAGTCAACATGATAACTCTTGCACAGACGCAAATTTTCGAATGTTTTTTTTTTTTCAATGGAAAGCTAGAGCGATTATCTCGGCCAAGTTTCGTTAATGAAGTCAATACTTTAATACACGTAAAATTCATTTTAACGATTCGTTTAAATTCTAATATTCTGTAGCTTCTATGCAACCCGCACAGTAGCAATGAAATGCTGGTTGCCTATGGGAAAAAGGATATGTACGTATTTATTATTATTATTATTATTATTATTATTATTATTATTATTATTATTATTATTATTATTATTATTATTATTATTATTATTTTATTATAAATCTTCATTTTAATGCTGCAAGCAGCTCTTGAGCAAGAATATAATATAATAATAGCAGTGATTCTTTAATTCAGTAATAATAATTCATACTGTTACATGATCAAATAGCTGAAAGGCAAAACTGAAATTTAACTATATCAGTTAAGCGGCTTAGGATTACTTTAGATACGTAAAAGTTGTCTTTAGATAAGCTTTCTATGGATTAAGTAAAACGAGAATTTTAGGAATGATCCAAAAATGGATCAAAAGATTGCAATCTTGGTCAAGATATTTTAGGAATGATCCAAAAAAAAATGCATCAAAAGATTCCCATCTTAGCCAATAATATTTGTTTTTTTATCAGGGGCCACAAAAGTTTGGAACGGCCCCTAAATCGAGCATTCGTACTTTTTATAGAATAAACACATCATACTGAGTTAAGTGATAGTTTTGGTTTGGCTACATTATGTAGCTCTCAAAATATGGGGCGTACAAGAAATTGTTTGATTGAATGAAATATATCGATTTTTCTGAATCAGAAACCACAAAAGTTTTTAACGGACTCTAAATCGAGTTTTCGTATTTTTGCGGAATAAGCACATCATACTGAGTAAATTGTTAGTTTTGATTTGGCTACACTATATGTAGTTCTCAAAATATGAGCCGTACAAGTAAATGTTTGAATGAAATATATCGATTTTTTGGATCAGAGGCCACATTTTCGAAAGGTCCTTAAATCGAGTTTTCATATATATATATATATATATATATATATATATATATATATATATATATATATATATATATACACAGAATAAGTACATCATACTAAGTAAAGTGATACTTCGGGTTTGGCTACACTATATGTAGTTCTCAAAATATAAGGCGTACAAGAAAATTTTTGCCTGTAATATATAGGATCTTTTGATCCAATAATAAGACAAATTTAGGACTCGGGCTCGGGTTGTATTGTGGTTGTAAAATAAGCTATATGAATAGGTGTTCAGGTCAAGATGAGGTTTCAAAATATCAATGTTTGCTGCGTTCAATCCATTAATATTTAGAAAATAAAAAATACGTTAGTAACACTTCTTAAATTATTTGATCTGAATTAAAAATTCGCTCTTGAGGGAGAAGACACCAGTAAAAAAATTTTACCATTACTGACTAAGGCTAGAAAACTTACCTAATATAGAGGTTGATTCAGTTATATTGAGCCGAATTCAATGTGCTATTGTACCACACATGCGCAACTCATCGCCGTGAATTGCTACGGCGCAAGCAACAATATCTCATTAGTCATGTAGAAGAGCTATATGGTCGAGCGTAAAATGATGCTGTTGAAACAAAATAGATTCTGGGAAGGGTCCATTGTGGCCCTTTCCGATGCTAAATTCACGCCTCGCGCATCGTAGAAATATGTTAAGTGCGTAATTTGTGTGTAGGTCGTGCTACTGTAAATCGTATTATACGGAAATATGCGACACATAATCCTGGGTACACAACACCGACGAGACCAGCTAGAAACCGGCCTACTGTGAAGAGAATCCCGCCGCTATTGCATGTGATTCCTCGTATGATGACCTCCGTAAATTCCCCCGTCCAGCGTGCAATGACCAGCAAACGCTGCACATCGCAGACGACAATCAACCGCACCATTCACAGAGATTTACGCCTCACAGTCGTTCACAAGAGCAATGTGCACGCCCTGAAACCGTGTCATGTGGCTGAGCGAAAAATGAACTGTAGGAGCCTGTATGAATGTCATTTCGTAAGTGAGCGGTAGAAGTTTTGGTCACAGACTATGGTAAAGTGCATGCCATTACATACAGAGAGAGTTTCCTCAAAAGGCTTACGATTGTGGCTGGTGTCTCAGAAAGGTGACACAAAACGTCAAAATCAATGCTGCGTACCACCAAACTCATGTCCTGATTGAAATGTACAATCATAAAATAAAAGCATTGTACGGAAAAAAACATGAACCAGGTTGAAATTCACCAAGTCAAGAAATCAAGTCACATGGCGAAAACATCGTTGGAATTCTATCGCCCTATGGAAAAAGAAACTGAAATTGTTGAAACTTCCTTCGACATCCCTGTAGAGTCCAGATGCCAGCTCAAAGGATTATTGTGCTTTCGGAATCCTCAAGCGGCGATTGTCCTATAGACTGAAATAGTGTGACATCACATCCTTCTCGTTGCCATGGTGATCGCCATTTTATTTTCTAAACAACAAGTAGCCCAAATACCTAAAGAACCTATGTGCAAAACGAAAACAGTGATGAATTTTTTCGGAACTGTAAACATTAGAGTGGAAGAAATATTTATGTTTTTTTTTAATATTTCTAATGATTGAAACTGAAAAAAAAAAGGCTAGAAAAGGTAATTAGAAAAGAAATGTGTTAAATAATGTTACGTGCATGACAAGCATTGACACTGAAATTATCGAGTTCACATGTCTTGTGAAATTTTCCCTCTGATGTATATTTTGAGAATTTCTATATTTTCAGGTTAAATTAAACCTTAAAGTGTACTCACCCTGTTCATAATCAGATATTAACTTTAAATAATTCTGGAAATTTTGATTCAGTAATATGAGTATGATATGCTATTTCAAATTTGAAGAGGATTATTGTTTAACAGTTGTTTAAAATATATACTGAACCATTCATAATTGGTTGTGTAATTATTGTACGTTTTCTAAATGCTTTTTTTTTTTTTTTTAAAATGATAGAGAATATAAGAAAAGATGTTACCTATATCCACTGATGGTCTGGATTGAATATTTCTAAATGCTAGCCTTTTCTTTCTTTTGTAATGTATACTTAGAAATAATATTGTGCACTCCCATCATAAACAGTAGACATTAGAGGTGTAAATGCCCCAATATAATTAACATTATTCTAAAAGACTTTCTTCTTTTTAAAAATATCATATATTTTTACAGCTTTCTCTGTGCCGACAGTTTATCAATCTACACGTTAGGGAGTTTATATTGCGTATAATTGCTTCCTATGGTGGATTACATAATAATTGTGCTTACATTAACTATTCGATTTCTACCTTATTACTTAGGGATGTGGAGCTTTAAGAAATAAGCTCTTTAGCTCCATTAGCTTCACGCGTTTGTATAGAAAAAAAACATGGCGATCACCATGGTAACGGGAAGGAAATGACGACATCACTATTTCAGTCTATTGTCGAGTGCGCATCGTCCCCGGGCAGTGGAAAGCCTGGAAAGAGGAGTGGGATGAAACACCCATGTTCCAGCTGCAACGAAGCATCCTGCAATGGAAACTTCGATGTCGAGCAATAGTCAGTAAACGTGGCCTGCAGATCGAACAGAACTAGTGGCGGAAATACAGCATTTAGAAAATAAGAAGGACATTCAAATTTGGCTCAATATAACTGAATCAACCTCTGTATCTTTTTCTTGTATACAAGTATTAGGACAGTAGGTAAATTTTCTTCCCTTAGTTTGAAAAAGTAGAAGTTTAACTTTTACCGATGTACTTTCTCTCTTAAAGAGCCGAACATGAACATACTATATTAGTAATGGGTTTCACAATTGCGGGGGGAAAATTAGCTGATCTTTGATTTTAGCAAAGATTAGTTAATAGGAATTGCGTTTCTCCTTCTCCGTCTTTCATATAGTATTCCTCTGAATTCAAAGTCTCGCATTAAATTCGAAGAACTCGAATGACCATTTAGTGAACATTTCTTCCCTTCTAGGTCAAGTTTTAAGAAGTAAGTTTGGTTACACATTATGAAAAAAACTAGAGTTTCAACTAGTTTGAACTTGCCAGACTTCCAAAGTATATTGAATTAAATATTGATACCGGAAGTAGTAGCAAACTTCTACTATTTCTTTATTTAGTAGAGCTACGGGAATGAATGTGGTATCTGTATTTGAGACACTGAATAAATAGTGAGAAAACACCTTGTCACTTTCTATTAACATTTTCGTTTTGCGACAACCAACTTTTAAACCGGAAATGGTTAATTTCTACCACTTCCGGTTTAAATAGAGGATTAATGAAGAGATATAATATATTATTGAGACTCTGAATCGATTGAAAACAATCGCTTCTCGCTATCTCTTACCTTTTTTGCTTATGGGGATCACTATTGAAACCGGAAGTAGAAACAAATATCAAACCCTTCCGGTTTTATTACAAAGATGCAAGTTATGTGTATTGTTAAAACAATGAATCGATTCGGAGAAAAACACTCTGGCAATTTTGTTGCCGATTGTCTATTAAAGGTTGAAACCCCAAATGAGTAATTTCTACCACTTCCAGGTTGAATGGAAGATTACCGGATAAAATGTACCCTATACTTAGGACGTTGGATTGATTCAAGAAATTCGCTTAATATCTGTCACCATAAGAGATTCCCAAATGTGAGCATCACATTACACGGCCCCAAGTAAAACATCTCTATTTAGAGTCCAGCTTTGCATACGATACCTGTAATTTTTCTTCGAAAAGTGGACAAGAGTCCAAACTCCAATTTTGATGATATCGGAAACCAAAGGTCAGCTCAGGAAAATACTATTTTACATACATATGTATTAAGCAAAAGTGAAATCTTTGAGTTTTATGTCCCACGCTTATGCCGGATATGCTAAAGGAGACGATGATTATGAAAAATGAATGAAATGGCAGAATGAAGAAAGTGGAAGGAAACGGTAGAACCCCGAGGAAACCCACGCACACGCTGTTTGTTCACCACAAAATTCACTTGGCGCGAGCTGGGATCGAACTAGGGACCTCATGCACCAGAGGTGAACGCTCTACCACTGAGGCACCGCGGTCCATTGTACTAAGCAAGTCAACACCTACTTCTATTCCAGGTTTGTCAAGATGAGATAAGTTTTGTAGATCACTCACGACATATACTTTGCGTGAGATTTTTTTTTTAATAAATAGAAAATCAAATAAAGAATAGAAACATTACATACACGCTGGAAAAACAGGGTTTTAGAAGCAAGCATACCACAGTATTCTCGCCTTTAGTGCGTGAAAGCCAAATGTGTTGCCGATAGGATCTCATGTGATCCGAATACCATGTTACTGTAGGTATACTTTTCACGTAGGTTTGGTGCTCTAAAGATATGTTAAACTCTTAAGCAAAGCAGCAAGCAACAATTGGTCTTTTAACTGAGATATGGACAAAATCAAGGAGAAAAACATTGTTTTCTTTTTAAATAAGTGATGTCTTTCTATTAATGATAAACCAGAGAGTGTTTTTTTCTTTTCTTTTTCATGTTTATTTTCTTTTTTCTTCTTTTTAACAAAATAATTAATTATCTCAATGTCGTTTATTATGTCACTGTGTGCATGACAAAATCAGTCGAATGATACAATGGCAAAGTTTCGTTTAAAGGATTCTTAGTAAGAGATACTGCTAATTTCATATAATAAACAATCCTGATAATAGATGTCGCCAGTGGTGGATCTAGTCCGGGGCAGAAAGGGCCTAGGGCCTGAATGACAAAAAATAATTTTAGCTATTATTTATGTATTTTTGAAAGTTTAAGGTAAACATGATACTCCTATCGCAGGCTGGATTCTGACTGACTCCTCTGTTTTACCTTCTAGATCCGCCACTGGATGTTGCTAAGCTATCGTTTGCTGCGTGCGACAACTGCATACTTACCATTTGTTTACGCAATGACCTAAATCAACACAATGTTGTGTATAAAGAAGTTCATGAATAATGAATAAAAATGATACAGAGTGTGAAATGATTGGTTGGTAACCTTTAAAAAAGACTACCCTTTGTCTAGCTGGGGGCTCCGTCCCAGACCATCACGTTTGCTCCGCCTACGGCCTCGCATCTCTTACGTATCAGCCTTTGCATCAACAAAGAATTTCGTGCTTTTGCTCTTCATATTTCCTGAATTTGCCAAGCTGGGGCCTTCGCCCACACATCCATGCGTTTGCTCGGCCTACGGTCTCGCCCCTCTTAAACCTATAATTCTACTGAACTTCAAGTTTCTTTTTCTATTTCAACTATCCAAAAGATAAGATTTTGTATCAAAGGAAAACGCCTTTTTAAATAACATGGGGATTTCTTCATCCCCCCTTTAGACCCCTTAAAAACTAAAAGTATTCACTTTTGGCAATTTTCCTGTAGATTAGTTCCGAAAGTCTATAATTATACTAAACTTAATCATTTTAATCTTGCCGGGAGTGCCTAAACATTTTGGGGTGTAGACATCCAATATAAATAACATGGGAAAGACTTTTCAGTTCCCTATAAAACCATTCTAAAGTTGGATTTTTTTTATTTTTACTGATTTACTTAGGTAACGATAACGAAAACGTACAAGCATACCGAATTTCAAGTTTTTATTCTAATTCATGTACCTAAAACACGAGATTATAGGTCCAAAAAGAGACCCATTTAAATAATATGGGGACATTTTTCATCTCCTCTTTAGACTCCCTAAAAATTAAAAATATTCACTTGTGGCAATTTTCCTGTCGGTTAGTCCCGAAAAGCTTCGATCATGTCAAATTTCAACTTTCCACACCAACCGAAAGTACCCCTTTAGTTAATGTCAGTTCATGTAGTTTTATATATAGTTAGGATTAGGATAATTCAATATAAACAGTTAGATTTGAATTGATTGGATCAGCTTTGGAGTTTAGTGTTCTTTTCAGCAGCGAGGTTATATGAGACACGAACCTACAGCTTAACGTGGAATCACATGAGTTCTTGCCGGGAATTGAACCCAGGTCTCCCACGCCAAAGGTGCTTTTGCTAACTGTTAAACGACTAGAACATCCAATTAAGCACGATTTTCTTTTAACCCATAGCGTACAGCGGGCTGAGTGCTCCGAAGAAACAACTACAGTTGTTACAATTATATTTATTCAAATGACACAATCAAAGTTGACGAAATTTTAAAAAGTCAGTTCCTTAGTGTAAAGTTCATTTTTTATTATTTTTTCCTCAATTGCACTCTAACGAAAACGAAATAGAAATTTTAAAAAAATATAGTATTTAGTTTCGGCTTTCTGTAACTTAATAAATTATGTAATTTAAAACAGAACACTCTTCTAATTAGGAATATAATTATAATAAGAGTTATTTTTTAACTTGAAAATATAGAATGCGCTTTAGTGAAAAATAATTAAAAACTGTGCTATGATATTTTGCGCCTTCAATTTCTCTAAGAGAGTCATAATAAAACAAAGAATTTTATATTTTGTTCTAAGACAAAGGTATGACCAGGAAATAGCTTGTTCATACTTTTTTTTTTAGAAATTTCTTTGTAATTTTTAATTGAAAAAGAATATAGTTTACTACATTCGAACTAGAAAGGTGTCGAATTTACACTTGTTACAGTTTGATTACTTACACTTCAACAATTGTGCCTTGTAAGTTATAAGTTTTAATACAATTAACGATGTAATATTTACAAAAATAAACTAAAAATAGGTTTAGAAAGTAAGCAAACAATGTTGATATTTATTAATAAACATACATGGTGTAGTACGACCTGGAATCGAACTCACAACTACACACTTCAAGGGTAAGCAGTATGCCTCTGGACCACCGAGGTTATAAAAGTCTAGTTACTCCTTACATATGTTTCTGTTCATTTAAAAAAACTTATGTAAGATTTGTAGCAAAATATTAAAGGTAATGTAGCAAATTTCAAACTATATTGCGCTTATATATAGATAACACAAAAAATGTTTGTCCTTTTCCTCTTGCACAAATAAGAATGTATACTAACATATAAATCTAAATTAATATAGGAGGTTGTAGGATTTTTTGTAACTTCACTAATTCAATTACAAAATTATTCCAAAAGGGGAACCCAATTTCGAGAGAGTATGGAACGCTCGCTAATGAAAGCATATTTCACTTAAGGACTCTGAAGAGATTAGCTAATAAAAGTAAACGTGTTTTTATTATGTAGACCTACCTTCATTAACCCATGCAAATTTTGTAGCTCCAGATAATTCCAGGAGCTTTCGTCACTCCGGCCAATGGCTTCGTCGCCTCATCTCATTGATCTTCCAGCTGAGATGTGGATGTGGTCCAGGTAGGCTGTGCGGGCGGACACAGCCAATGATGTAACGGCGCACTTGCTCACTACTCCAGCCCGCGCTACTCTGCCGGACCGAGCCAGCTTTCCAGTTGCCAGTTCTCTCCTTGAAAATGTATCTGAAGGATTCGGCAAACTTCGTTGCGTATCGGTAATCATCGGTTGTCATTTGACCAGAGAATGTTTTCAATTTTTTTCTTCCTTCTGGGGAGAGGGCGTGACCTAGTACGAAACAGAAAAGGGTGAGGTCACGTGTTGGAGACCAAACAGAAATGACAATATAAAAAGAAAACACTCATGCAATTAGCAGGAGGCAAAATTGCACGAAGTTCTTCTAACATGAGAAACACCTTTCATTATGTAAAATACTATTATTACATCTATATTTATGAACTATCGTTATTATGAAGAGACAAGGACCGCTGTCTTCTTTCTTTTCATATGTTCTTAATCATGCAAATTCTCCACTTACTGGGGAACTAGAGGCTTAAACTTTCATTAAAATACCATCCCAACATTCAGCTTAAGAGTTGGACGACAAAACCAACAAATATGACCTATTATTATTCACTCTCTTAAATGTCAGACTACGTAATTTCAAATAAATAAACTTATTAAACAATGAGATAAAATGTTTAGTGATAACTTGTCCTATTTGAGTGTTTTCCTAACACAGGTTCTAAACCATTTACTGAATTAGTTGAAAGACATCAACAGGGTAGAAACACAAGAGACAGTTGGTTTCCGCTGATAGTAATATCAAAAGATATAGTGGTGGAAGGAATTATATATATATATATATATATATATATATATATATATAATTCCTTCCACCACTTTGACACTTTTAAAAAATCGCAACAATATTGTTGCGTTTCTTGTAATTAGTGTGCTTAATACTCAGTGGCGTAGGGAAGGGGGTGCCCGGAGGGGCCGCCCCCCCCAAAGAGGTCCGACAATGTACTTTGGTACTTTGATGTTTGTAATTTTTTATATATTTTTATGTTTATATATTTTTTGTTTGAAATTTTTCTATATGTACCTATAACAGCACTTGCCCCCCCCCCAAACACACATCCTGGCTACGCTACTGTTAATACTTAAACCCTTTTAAAATTAGTAAGAGTTTTTCGTTATTCGATTGATTTTATTAGGGGAAAATAAATGCAAGAACTAAGTATACTATGCTAAGAGAAGCGTTTATGGCGTTTGAAGGCGGTGCTTCGAGTTTCCTTTAAACGCAAATGAGAGGGCTACACTGTTGCAACGTTTTTGTGCTATCTCCCCTTCCGGGATTCATAATACACAAATTTAATCAAGGGTTTTAACCTCCAATAACGAACTCTCCTAGTAGAGTAAGTACTTAGTTAAAATGTGTTGTATATTTTATAATAGGTACTTTTAATACAAAATTTAAATTACTACTAGTTTAAATCAATTTTTTTCTCCTAAAATTTTCATGATGCACTTAGCATTTGGGCGCTCTATGGCGACTCTTTATAGAAGCCATAGGTGTTTCACATGCGTATATATTACACGTATGAGCTTCCTCGTGGCTAAATGGTTAGCGTACGCACCTTTGGCGTAGGAGTTTCGGTTTTGATTCCCGAAGGGAGCTCATATGGTTCGTATTCCACTCTAACTTGTACGTCTACGTCTCATATATCTTAAAGAAACTCTAAATTAAAAATCAAATTAAGTATCATAGGTGGCAATTAATGATGTTTCACAGGTTTTGGTTCATTTTTTTTTTATCGAAAGTCCTTTTTAAATGTAAAAATCGTTTAAAGTTAGGCTTGAACTTTTTAAAGTTAGCTCATATAAATGAGGTAAGCCTACTTCACTACAACTAGAAGTGATATAAGGTGTTACATTGATCTTGAAGCATCGAAGAAATGCTTCTTTGGTTCAAACAGATAACACTGGATGCTTTGGTCCTTCTTAAAAGTTGTGAAAATACACTTTCGATGAGTGATCAAAGGGTGCAAAGCAATGTTTGTAATAACGCCAAGCTTAATGCTGTTTCAACATGTAGAAGACGTCAAGTGCTTAACGTCATAGATTTGTAAGAAAAAGATTTATGATTTCAAAATTCAATGATCACCTATAGAAATTTTAAGTTCATTGTTTCAGAGTCATCAGTAAATCTATAAAATCAAATTTCTTCTGCTGGAGAACGGGATGTTCGTATCGCCAATTACGTTTTAAATCAGTGATTGGACATAATGAAGGAGATTGAGAAACTATCATATCAGGAGAATAATTTTTTGTATGCGTAGAAGGGAAAGGGGCTAAACACTTTTGAAGTAATCTGCAAGGTATTGGCTATCTATTCATTCGAATTCAGTACTTCATTTTTAATTGTCATACAACAGTTCGATTTAGTTTTTTTTTAACTTTTAATAAACGTAAAAAATGGCTTTGTATCTTTAACAAGACTAGACTATCTGAGAGATATATAATTTATATGAGAAATCAATCATACTTTTTAAGTTTCTTCACAATTTAACAAATTTATTATGGTAACAAGCTGAATGTTTCCTTCTTTTTCCACATAATTCTTTTTTCTTTTATACAACTGATAACAGAAGAAAAACCAGGGTTAATAAAGTTTTCTTTATTCACCACTTTCTTCTTCACGTTCTTGTTAAAAATGTTATTGGCAATTTTGAAAAAAAAATTAAAAGCACTTTCAGGATCATCACCCAACTTTATTTCATCCCAATTTTCATTTCTTAAAGAAGTGTAAACGTTAGCAAAATCAGCTTTACTATAATAAAGAATTGTTAATTGATGCAGATTTACGTTGCTCGATTTTCCTGTTAAAATTGCTTATAATAGTAAGTATGGATGATAATCATCCTCTTTTAATAATGCGCACATGCTTTTAGTGATACTAATATTTGGACCTCCATTAACTACTGGTAAAACCAAGTCTAACGTCTTTCTGTTTTTATTCTTAATATTGTTTATCGATTTCAAATCATAAAAAGATACTAGCAATACAAGTATTACGGTTTTGCAATAGATCAGTATTATACTCTTTGACTCAGGAAGATTAAAATCACCCACAATCAATACCTGATAATAACTGGTAACTGCTTTTATCTTCCAATAGTCGATAATATTCAAGATATTTCCAATTTAGTCTTTGGTGGGATACATACCGTTTAAATAATAAAAATATGTGTCCCAGACCGTTTTAATGTACATTGTTTCAACATAAAACTAATTTCTATAATTTTAGCTTGGTATTTATCCAAAACAGCAATAAGTATATCCTCTCCTTCTTTGGTTACTCTACGTAAAACATTATATCGCTCATCGATAAATTCATTGTTAACGATATTATAATCTAACTATGTTTCTGTTAATATAATTCAACAATAACTATCAACATTAATACCTAGCAACAAGAGTACAATTTAGTGTTTGTGCCCCTCACATTTTGATAATAAAGACCATTATCAATAACAGAAAGTTGGTATTGAGATAAATGAGATTTGTAATATAACATTGATGATGAAAGCAATGTTATAGTACAAAGCATATACTGTACATCATCTAACGTTTTAAGAACTAAAATATTTCGATTATCCTGCTTTTGCGCACGAGTTAGTGTCCCAAATATCAGAGTATATGAGTCGTAAGGATCAGCCCTGACATAATTTGACAACTTGCAGTTGAAGCTAGTAGATCTCCTAAAAATGGCGAGATTCTTATTACACCGACGAAGGTATTGTGCTGTGAAGATGGATGTACTTTCTACAAAACTGCGCTACATTTTACAATTTTATTTCGATAGAGTCGCAAATGTTGCACAGGCTCGTGAAGAAATTTGTGCTACTTATGGGCAAGATACGTTATATAAATCAACAGCCAAAAGGTGATTCAATCTATGTACTTCTGGAATCTCGATGTTTAAGATGCTCTTCGCAGTGGGTGACGAATCACAGCAAAAGTGGACGATATTCTGGCAAAAGTGTGGTAAGATCGGCATGTAAGCAGTTATGTAGCCGCCAGTGACCTAAGCATCCATCACCAAACAATGTTAAACTATTTGAAGAAAGCTGGATACGAAAAGAAAAGCTCTACGTCTGAGTGTTACATGACCTTACATTAAAACATTTACTCGATCGAATTTCTATCTGGAAATCTCAACTAAAACCTTACATACTCAAGTCATTTCTGAACAGTTGATAACACGTAATGAAAAGTTGGATAACCTGCGACAACAATAAGCGAAAAAGATCGTGGTCGAAGCGAGAACACGCTCCATAGTCTATGGCAAAGCTCACACTGATGCCCAAGAAGATTATTCTGTATGTTTGATGGATTGGAAAGGAATCGTGCAGCACGAACTGCTGCCGCTGGATAGAAGGACAGAATCGGAGCTGTACTGTCGACAATTAGCGCGAGTGTACCGAGTAAGTCAAAACAAACCACTGGAACTGGTCAACATAAAGGGTGTCGTATACCAAGCTGAAGACGCTAGAACTCAAGCATCTATAATCATCAGTCAGATATTGAGAGAACTGGATGAGAGATTTTAATACATATTTTGAATCTGGTACTGTGATACTATCAATTGTTTCGGTCTCTTTAGAGATATCTGAATGTCGCTAAGTTATTTTGAAAACAGGCCTATGAAATCCACGTGTCACAATTTTTTGATCAGAAACCACAGAAGTCCAATACGACGGGGTTTAAAGTGTTGCCAAAAAACAACAGAAGGTCATCGATAAGAGTGGTGCAAATGTGGTCTCATGATAAAATATTATTTTCAAATAACTAAATGTGCTCTCACTTTTGATCTACAACTGATCAATACTTTTTAGACTACCTGATACATCACGCTCTTCTCCAGTTTTTTTTTTTTTTTTCAATTTCAGACATATACTGTATTTGTGAATATTTCGGGAAAGTGAACAATGGGGATGTTCACTAAAATACGGATTTAATATTTAAATTAAAAAATAAATGTAAAACATTGATACAAAATGTTCCTTTAGATATTTCTTCAAACACTTCAATTCTTGGAGATATCAAGGAAAGAAATACCGTCTGAGTTCACTGAAAAAAAACTCAATTTTATTTACCCACGTCATAGGCGTCGTTGTAGAAGACGTCTGACTTTGATCAGCATAGATAGTGTGTGAAACTGTATATCTTTATACAAGGTGTTTCAAAACAACACCGACAACATTTGGGAGGTTATTCCTGACACCAAAATAAAACAAAAAGGTTAGACCAACCTGGGTGCACAAATGCTTCCTTTCGGAGTTATAGCCTGCCGTAAACATGAGAAAACGAACTTAAAAGGCCCATAGCTCCAAAACTATGGTACTTACCGTAGTCCCGTCAAGACTTCAATTAGGAACTAGTATGTACCGTATCCAAATATCCATGTTTCAGAATCTTGCTGTACTTGTGCAACAATTTATATAGAAGTAGTTGGGAGTACTTCAAAATTATATCCTGTAGCCAAGCTACCTCTATAAAAATTGTTGCATGAGTATCTTAGGATTCTGAAACATGAATTTTTGGATACGGCACATACTAGTTCTTAAGTGAAGTCTTGACCCGACTACCGTAAGTCACATAGTTTTGGAGTTATGGACCTTTCAAGTTCATTTTTCATCTTTTCGGCAGCCTATAACTCCAAAAGAAAGCATTTGTGTTCCCAGGTTGGTCTATATTTTTTTGTCTTATTTGGGTGTCAGGAATCAGCTCCCAAACGCTGTCGGTGTTGTTTTGAAATACCCTGTAGATACTCACGCGACAACGGATCTCTACATAGCTCGGGAAGAATGGTTTCTGAAAACTGCTCCATTACTATACGATTATTGTGAAGCTTAAATAAAAGGAGAAAAGTGAACCAGTTACCTACGTGTAGAATTTATAAAAGACGATCTTAAATATGTTATTAGTTATTACTTGATTGATCTTATTTATTTCGAATCACTATAAGGGGCCACGGTAGCACAGTGGTTACTGCTCTCCCTGTTGGTTTAGTAGCAAGCACGTGCTCCTTTGGTATACTTGGTCCCAGGTTTGATTCAGGGGGAGTAGGTGGTAGAAAGCAAATTATTATACGTATAATAATATAATGTGCTCTCAAATTAAAATAAAATCAAACTCCCTCTATTTACTCTATATCCAGCTAACTACTCAGACTTCCGGTAGACTCTTGGGCACAACTTATTGTTATTTCCATAGAAACATGATGCGATGTCATTTCTTGTGGGCGAAGCTTAAAGGTTTTACAAAGTCCACATTTGTTAATATTCCATGTATAAAATAAAGAAATATATATTTATTCCGCACGCTATTCTTTTAAAGTAAAACTAGCTGAACCTGCGCTCTTTACACAGTGCATCATTCATATATGAGAATGAATCTCCTTGTTATTCCTCACATCTGTACATGTCCCTTTGCAGACACAAGTGAAAGAATCTTGGTAAAAATCGGCAAGAGATACCGTAAAGGAGAGATTTTTTTTCGATTACTTTTTCAATATATCGTACCGTTTGCAAGATTTGAGCCTACTTCCGATTGAAGGTTTTAATTCATGTATGATCTGTGTTTTCTTTCTTCTTGCATGTAGTATGTAATAAGCAAATACATGAACTAAGTAACTCTATGGCCTATGGAACCAGGAGGTTCAATGCCGCGTTCACAAAAGCTCTCCACTGACTTCTATCCTTAGCCAATTGGATCCAGTTTCTACTTTGTACTCCTATTTCTGCGAGATCCATCTTAATATTGTTCTCCCATCTGCGCCTACGTCTTCTTAATGGCTGTTTTCGGGCTGGTCTTCCAGTTAAGATTTTGAAAGCGTTCGTTCTTTCTTCCATTCTGGCTACATGATCTGCCCACCTGAGCCTCCTAGATTTGATGGTCCTAACAATGTTGGATAAACCGTATAAATTATGTAGTCCTCGTTATGAAGATTCGGCCATTCCCTATTCCCGTTTCTCTTAGGTCCGAATATTCGTCTCAGGATCTTGTTCTCAAATACTTTCAATCTATGTTCTTCGTTCCGAGTAAGAGGCCATATTTCGCAACCATACAGAACAACAGGCATCATTATCGTTTTATACATTTTAAAATAAGCTAATACATTACACATACAATCAATTATAATGTCAGTGATATATGGTGTTCATTGGGCAAAACACTTCAAACAATAAAGATTCAACTTAAATTGGAGAAATGGTTATCATTCGTTTTTCATTATAGTTTGGACCCGGGTTCGATTCCCGGCGGGAGCTCATGTGGTTCGGATTCCACGTTAATCAGTAGGTCCACGTCTCATATAGCCTCGCTGCTGAACGGGACGTAAAACTCAAAAATCAATCAATCAATCATTATAATTTGGCCATGAAACAAACACCTGAGAGATATGCAGCTCCTATATACAATTATATGGTGTTGGAATGTATAATAGGTAGGATATGATGCTTTAGAGTTTTTCTTCTTTTTTTTAAATTTCAACACTTCCAGTGTACCCGTAAAAATGTAATAAATAAGTAACGGCTATGTTTTTTTTAAATGTTGAGTTAGAACTGGACAATCTACACACAATTTGCGATCAATCAGTGAAAACGTTATTTTTCTAGAGCCTGTAGTTTCCAAGATCTCACTGTTGAAAGGATTTGCCAGAAACATATAAACGTCCACAAACGTATAGTTTAAAAAACTGCAGAGATGGCAGGAAGTTCATTTGCATTTATTTCGGATAATCTTTGTGAGAAAAATCTCTTTAAGCAATTTATTTAAAGTACAGCTTTTTAAAAATATTTGTCTTCGTTATAAACGTGAAATCACAAATAACCGTAAATCAAAGCTTTGAAACCTAAAGTTATAGGTTGGAGCTCAGTCGCTCTTAATTGCTATTGTGGCATTTTAATAGATAGATAGATAGATAGTAAAATAAAAAAAATCATACGAGTTTTGTTTCACAGTCTGAAACTACAGTAGACTTTCAGCCTACGTGAATTCAATACTCAAACTTAAAATATTATATCTATAACTACTGAGTGCAATAGATTGATAAGATTAAAGATAGAATATGTTCTCGGATACTGAATCCCTATCAAAACGCCGCACAGTGGAGTATTTGACCTTAAAACTGGAAAAAATATATTTTGAAAAATACATGAAATAAAGTATATTTCTTGTTCTTCGATAACTTCGATCTTGTAAACATAAATCCCATTGTTTAAATCTGAAATGAACGTAAATAATAATTGCTGAAGTCACTCAATTCTTCTGGCCATGCGAATTTAAATTAGTGTGGCCGTGAGTACAATTTTTGAGGTATTAATTTTAGTAATTGAGTTAAGGTCATTATCAACAAAAATTGTTTGTTTTAAAGGGCATTGATAGAAGTTTTAATTTTATGATATGAGAACATACTAGCTGTAAGTCTTTCTGGCAAATATGTACTGAAATGTCAAGAGCTTTTTGCAAGAAAACAATACAAAGTTTACAAATTAAGAAGTATTTTTGTTTATGTTCTGATTCTAGTTGATCAATGATTCATTTTGCATTTAAAAGTTCAATCTTTTGTTAACTTAGTTCAAAAATAAAATTTTGCCCGAAATTGCCCTATTAAAATAAAAGGAAATATTTATAAATTATATCTAATTAGTTTTTACGTGAGTTCAGGCCTTACAGCAGTTCCCTGACATAAACCTATGAGTTTCATTTTTAGTTGATTAAGTTTATACAGAAAAGTAGAATTAATTTATTCAAATAGGGTTTCATGCAATTAATTCTATAATAAATGAAATTTACTGAAACTTCACCATGCCATACCGTGAATAAACTACACCATGAACTACGACGCATGAAATTTGTTGTCTGTCCTTGTTTCGGTTGTCTGTCCTTCATACAAGGATCAGATTTTTCTAATCAATATTACACTTAGCCTACAAAATCACTATTAAACAATGGCAAGGGAAATCAGAAGAAAAGAACATCATAGTTAAAGAGACGAAGAAAAGAAATCCAAACCAGTTTTAGAGAAGAGATGGGTTTGTTAGTGGACGACCCTAAGCAAGGGCATGGCAATACGAACTATGAGAACACTTGAAGGATGTTTTCTGCTGACCACGAAACTGCTACCCGAATAACTGTTGAGGATTTAAACTTGATAAAAAAAAATCAAGATTATTCTGTAGGAAAATTTCTAGTGGCCATGGAATAGACGTGGAGAAATTTCAGAACTTCGCTACTGGCCAGTGCAGAACTTTATGTGAAACTATATAATTGGTACCCGATAACTCCAGCTCTACACAAAGTTTTAATTCATGGCCCAGCAATCATAAAACGTGCTATTTTTGCCTATTGAGCAACTCTGAGAGGAGGCAGCTGAGGCTAGAAACAAACAATTTCGACTTAGAGGACGCACTTCAGCAATAATAGCAGCCGTCTTCAATGAGCGACATCCTAATTGCGTCCTCCAGCTAAAGGGATAATTCCGATTCTTTCCTTTCGAGTTAACATCCCATCCTACCTACAAGAGGAAAATAGAGACAGTCAGTTTTCGTCTATATAATGCTCCACACATAACAAAATTTAAGTCTGAATGATAACATAACCTATCCTAAATTCATTTACAACTTCAAAACCGTTGCAGATTTCGGAAAAATAACTTTATTGTTGGATTTCTCTTCGAACGGAAATGTTGTTTAATATGTCACAAGACCATATTTCCATTTAAAATAAACAAATTGATTCCAATACGGCGACCACCAAGATAGCGAACGACAACCTTAACTACTTCATAATGTTTTTCCCCATCACCAACATTGATCCCAATTGACTTCGGATCGACTGCATTTACAGTTTCTCAAATATTTATCCCGATCCAGGCTTTTGGCCACACCTTGTACAGTATATATAAAAAAGTGTATTGCTGTTTCTATTTCATGTATATGTTACTTTTTTATCCATTATTTGATGTAGCAAATGTAAATTAATAGCAAAACTAAGAATTTTCTATTAAAATGTTTCAAAGTATTTACCATAGACAGTTTAAAGCAATAAAAAAAAATAATTAATACACAAGGTAATATAATTGCCCTAATTTTCCTGACTGTTCTAAACTGTTTTGGCTATAATGTATCTTTAAAACTGTAGTTAAACACAAATTAATTTAATTTAATCGATTATTTTACGATACTAAATGGTAAATATTTTTGCCCGGGTTTCAATGGTAAATACTCCACCGCGCGCCGTTAGGGGGCACGATGGCTCAGTGGTAGACGGCTACTTCTGTTGCGTGGGGTCCTTATTCGATGCCCAACCAAGTAAGTTTGCGGAGGATAACATCGTGTCCATAGGTTTTCTCGGGATGCTCCAATTTCCTCCCACATTCTGATTCCAACAATTGGAACATTAAACTGAAATATTTCAAAATGCCGTTACTCGCTATCTCTTACGGTTTTTGTTCCATTACGATAAAGGTTGCAACAGGAAATCGTTAATTTGAACCACTTTCAGTTTGAATAGGGAGTTAAAGGAGGAGACAAAACCTGCTCATAGGAAGCCGAATCGATCACAAAAACTGCTTCTCAATATCTCTTACCGTTTTTAATCTACGGAAATCAGTATTGAAACCGGAAATACTAGTAAATCTAAACCACTTCTGGTTTCGGTGGAGTGTTTTGTGTTGTAATGACATGTTCCCTTCAGATCATGATTCGAGTGCAGGAAACCACTTGTCGCTATTACCATTTTTGTTCTATGGAAATAAAAGTTGAAACAAGAAATGATTAATTTGAACCACTTCCTGTTTGAATAGAAGCTTATTCTTGGGAAGCTTATTGATATTTCTTACCGGTTTTGCTCTATGGAAATCAGTATTGAAACCATAAGTAGTATTAAAGTTGAACCACTTCCGGTTTCGGTAGAATGTTGCGAGTTATGATGGTACGGTCTTTTGACTGCCTGAATCGACTGTAGAAAACCACTTGTCGGTATCTAATACAATTTTTGTTCTATGGCGATAAATGTTTAAAAAAATGGTTACTTTTAATCACTTTCGGTTCGAGTAGAAGGTTATCGAAGAAGATAAAACTGAAACATATTTTTGGGACTTTGAATCGATTGCGAGAAGTCGCTTCTCGATATCTCGTACCGATTTTGCTCTGATATCTGTCAACAGATGGACCAACAAAGCCGTTCTAAAAGACTTCTGACAGTTATGCTTAGCGTAGTTTATAAGTCTAAAACACAGTGGAAATCCCCTTGTCATTAGACAAATTACGAATTCAAACAAAATTCAATGTATTATATGCAGTTTGTTTATAAATTATGTTATTATCTTTCGCCAATGCAGTACAAGTTTTCTCTTTCAGATGTTGACTTACGATAACAAATATCGATTCTAGAACTTCTGTCTTTGATTGTTTTATATTTATGCCGTATGTGAGCAACGAGACTCTACAGGGTGTTTCAAAACAACACCGACAACGTTTCGGAAATGATTCCTGACAATAAGATAAGACGAAAAGTATAGACCAACTTGGGTGCATAAACGCTTCCTTTCGGAGTTATAGGCTGCCAAAAACATGAAAAAATTAACTTTAAATGTCCATAGCTCCAAAACTTTGGGACCTACCGAAGTCGTGTCAAGACTTCGCTTAGAAAGTAATATGTGTGCTATCCAAAAATACATGTTTCAGAATTCTAAGGTACTCACGCAACAATTTTTATGGAGACAGTTTGGCTACTGGCATATAATATGACGTACTCATCAACTATCTCTATAAAAATTGTTTCGGAAGTACCGTAGGATTCTGAAACTTGGATGTTTAGATAGGGTAGATACTAGTTCCTAAGTGAAGTCTTGACCCGACTACGGTAGGTCTCACAGTTTTGGAGCTATGGGCCTTTAAAGTTCATTTTTTCGTGTTTTTGGCAGCCTATAACTCCGAAAGGAAGCATTTGTGCACCAAGGTTGGTCTATACTTTTCGTCTTATCTTCTTATCTTGGTGTCAGAAATCATCTCCCAAACGTTGTTAGTGTTGTTTTGAAACACCCTGTATATTATATGTAATCTAAGATTTGAGCCATTGGAGTGGCTTGATATTCTTCAATTGAGAAATGAACTCGTGGCATTATGCATCAATGGCATGTATTCTAGCACGAGACAAGGGAAAGAAAATTCTGACAAAAGAGAAGAGGATGACCAATTTTGTTAGGGTGTTTGTTTATTATTTTATTTGTTTATTATCTTTCCCCCAATTGATATTTCCTAAGTAATAGATAAGATTCAAACATTGATTCCAAGTTTTATTTCGTAAGCTAGTGTAATTCTGTGGAATTATGTGGGATCGATATTTACTTGCTGTATGGATAAGATCAACATTCATAAATGATACAACTACTTGTATAATATTCCAAATCTGATGGAACCTACTTCAAAATTAAGCAACAAGAGACAACTATTGTATACTAAATTGGACACTGCGTGCTTGTTGTTTTTTCAGGGCCATCGCGTCGGTTGTAAGCGCCCGGGGCGAGAATTCTAAGCCCCCCCCAGTGTGTTACAAGAAACAACCAATTTATTCTGTATTACTTGATTTAAATATGGAATGTAAGATCATAATGTAAGATAAAAGAAGTTGCTATTATGCCATTTTTTTAAAAAGTAAATGGCTTTTTAAGTTAAAACATAAAAGTTAATGTAAACAGGTTTTGAATTATCGAAATCTTGTGCTATTCTTGTTTATTTTGAACTTGATACACATCAACATAGTAATAGCATAGAATATACAAATAACGATACAAATATAATTTTAAAAATCTCTTCTCACTGAGGGTTAGAGTGAGTTTCAGTTGAATAATCCTAGACGATGTTTTACCGGTAATTTTCAAGTACAATACTCTCTCGAGAGTCCCTCAAGGATCTAATCTAGGTCCCCTGTTGTTTCTTCTTATTATTAATGATATCCCTCTGTGTATTAAAACTTCTCAAGTTCTTCATTTTGTCGACCATCTCAAATTATACTCCAAAGTGAGTTCAACTGATGACTGCATGAAACTTCAACAGGATCTAGAGAGAGTTCACATATGGTGTGATAAGAATAAATTAATCCTGAATATATCCAAAATGTAAATCTGTATCTTTCACGAGGAAAGAAAATCCAATTAACTTTACCTATACCGGTACAATAAGTGGCACTTCCTTGTCTACCTCAAATACCATCAAAGATCTAGGAGTTATATTTGATAGCAAATTAATCTTTGTTCAACACGTTGACGTAATAATGAGTAGTGCATGTAGAAACCTAGGTTAATTTATAGGATAGGACAGGATTTCTACAAAGAATCGACATTTATAAGGTTAATTTTTCTATATCAGGTCAAAATTAGAATACTGTTGTACTGTTTGGAGTCCAAAGGTCACTAAATACTCTGATGCAATAGAAAATAGCTATAGGCTTACAGTTTAAATTTTTAAATATGTTTGCATACAAGAAAACCGGTCTCTACCCAAAACATGTCTCCTATGAAGACTTAGTAACGAATGTAATTTTCAAACATTAGAAAAATGGAGATGGGTGTTTGATCTGTTGATCTTACTTAAATTATTAAACGGTAAAATTGACTACCCAGAATTAGTTTCAGAAGTATTATTATGTGTCCCAATAGGTAAAACTAGAACAGCAAACACTGGGACATTCTATTGTAGAAAGGCAAGAATTAACATATTACAAGTCTTCTCTATGGAGAATGTGTGCTTCATATAACGAAATGATTAGATTTCAAGTACTATATGTATTTAGTATGTCCGAAAACAAATTCAAAACAATTGTCAGGCAATAACTTCTGCATAATTAAACGGCGTATATTTGTGTAAGTATAATAATATATGTATAATAATGTATTAGAAAATTATGTACACGACACTATAACTGGGCATTAAGCCTGTTGTGTTGCCCTTATGAAGTAAATAAATAAATAAATGTTACATAGCCGTGGCCTGATCATTATTAAAATATCTGAATTAAAAATATTAAAAAAAAAATCATTTACCAACACAATTTGAATTCCTTAAATTTTGTTGATTTGTCGTCCCGGTGTCCCCTAGTTGCAGCGCCCGGGACGATTGCCCCGCCCATGCGACGGCCCTGAGAGGAGCATATTCTATTCTTTGTATAAACGTTAGGAAACCAGGGATGACATTTTTGTAAAGAACTAAGAAATAAGGAAAGAGGCAGTAAAATTAGCCAATTGCCATATATCTTCCGAGATGATATTTTAATTACTTGTATTGACAAAGTTGAACTATATTGAAATTGCAGGAAATAGGCGGAAGTGTTAATGTAAAAACTTTCATTGAACATAAAATACTCGTACTTCAATTTATACAAACTCCATCCTGTATTTATTTCCTGCCCACTTATTATGGTATTTCTACTAATGCACCTGCTAAGCAATTTCTTATCCTCAGAATATTTATTTTCTTGAAAACTGAAATCTTTGTTCTTCTTTCTTACTTTCTTCTGCATACAGAATTTTCATTTTTTTTAAACTCACGTTGTGTGATATCTACTGACGGAATTGAGTTTCCATTTTTTAAAAAGTAAATCATTATATTGATTGCTTGAAGTTTGGCGTCCCTTTTCAACACTGACGCTATGTGTGAATTAGTCCTACAGTTTAATATGAATCCCAAACACTGTAATCCATTCAAACTTCAATGCCCTCGATCCGGGACCATTGTACTAGACAAGTGGGCAAACCGAAAATCATTACAGTATCACTGCACAATTCGGAGAATCTTATGTAGTACTTTACTTAGAAAGTATAATGTAATGTAGGAAAAGAAAACAAAGAAAGAAGAAATTAATGGAACAAAACAAACTTAAAAGAAAATTAACCGACTTCAAAAACGAATTTAAAAAAGCACAAAATAACGCTTTTTAAAAACATATTTATAGCTGAATTGATGATTTTATATGGCGCAATCAGGTATTGAGATTGAGCTACAGGATAGATTTGCAACAAAACTCAAAACTTCGGGCCCCGGATCTGATTTCTGACATCACCGCACTGCTCATGCTCAAGGCCTTTGCAATGGCCACCACCGGCACCCAAAAACATCTTGTTTAATAACCGAATAGAAGAAAGCCAAAACCAAAATTTTGGGACGCCATTTCCGGAGCTTCGAATGCAGGGCCCAATTTTTGACATTACCGCTGCACTCCACCAACCCGAAGTTTTCCAACGCCACCACCCTCGTACAAGAGTTCCATGTTTAATAGGCGTATAGAAGGAACCCGTGCCTAAAACATCGGGACACCATTTCTCGGGTCTTATGGCCGGGGCTAGATTTCTGATATCACCACTCCGGTCAGGGGACCCGGACCTTTGCAATGCCACCACCCGCGTCCACCAACTCCATGTTTAACACGGTTTCCCTACTATAGGGGGAATTTTAATGGAATTGTCTCCATGCTCCTTATAAACAAACAAACTATTGATTCTAAAGTGTTGACTGATAGTTAGGTGTGAAGGAAATAAGTTTGTGGTTTTGAGGGTAGTATAAATTATGAATATGCATCTCTAAAGAAATAAAGCTTCGGATCAAATGTCTCATGCTAAAAAAACAACTGTATCAAAATTACTAATTGCATGATAACTTAAATATATGGTAAATGGAGTATTTCAATATGAAGTTATTATTAGTGAAACAGTTACAAGTATTGTGTATATCGTCGTTAGGAAAAGATAACAACCTTATAATTAATACTGTAATTTTTTTTTTACATATACAGTACACAAATAAGAATATATAACAATTTCTTTTAGTAAAATAAAAGCTCCTTATTGTTATTGGAAACGAATGACACTTTTTAGCGCAACAAAATTTACATTTTTCTCTTTTCTCAAAAACTACACATTAGAATTCATCCTGAAGCATGTGAACTTGTTCAGATATGATCTACCGACTGTATATCCATTGTATTTGTATATACAATATTTTAGTTTAAAAGAAATTAAAATTTCAGATTTTGAGATAATTTTAAGCTTTATCTCATCAACCAAACTGTGTTGTTGCCTTCCTAATATCATAATGAACATAATGAAGAGCTTAATGAGAGTATACCGGTAATTCAGTATTAGTTTTACTTCAATGAGTGGAATAGCGATTCTCGTGCAGCATTAACTTTTAGCTTTACTAATTAACTAGTTTTTCCTCCATTTCCTCGGAAACCACGCATGAGTTTTCTGCTGATGCATACCTATACCAGTTCCCCCTCAAACGCTTCATTAAAAATTTCAAGATAACCCCTTTTCGCCTGAGCCGCTGTCATTGGATCACCATACATTTCCTTACATTCTCTTCCAAGAGTAGTCTTTGGGAGATTATACATCTTACACGCTTTCTTCCATTCCATTTCCTTAGATTTCACACCAGTTTTGGCTTGAGCTATATTCTCTTTTCACTATACTGTGTGGTCTTCTTTCCTTTTTCCATCGTTAAGGCGGCTTCTTTTCAGCGCTGCAACAAGACAAGACTTCCATTAGAATTGGAGCAACTCTATTTGAATTTTTATATTTCATTTTATATTTTATTTAATTCCAATTTTAAAAATTGATTATTTCAAAAAGGGAAAAAAACTGTAAAAATGTTTAGATTTCAGCATTAATATTTGTGTAACTGTATGTTTAGCCAACCAATAACCTAGCTGGATGTATTTGGTATATGTGTAGTATGTTGCTACAACCACTCTTATTTTGTTCATGGGTACAGAACAAAAAGAATATTTAATGCATTCTTTGGACTTGCACTTTTTTGATGTGTCGGTCTTTGATGATGTATCGAGCCGAGGGTTCAGGCGGAACAGCAAGTCCAACTGTCTGTGTGTTCCCCTAATTCTAATAATAAACGCCCACAATAACACCTGCGCTATCGCTTGCCAGACAGACACTAATGGATGTCGCTACCTGCACTATTGCTTGTCTGACAGACGTTAATGGATGTCGCTACCTACACTATCACTTGCTTGACAGATACTAATAGATGTCGCTACCTGAACTATCGTTTGTTTCACAAACGTTAATAGATGTCGCTACCTGCACTATCGTTTGGTTGACAGATGTTAATAGTTGTCGCTACCTACACTATCGTTCGCTTGACAGATGCTAATAGATGTCGCTACCTGCACTATCGTTTGTTTGACAGACGTGAATAGATGTCGTTATCTGCACTATCGTTTGATTGACAGACGTTAATGGATGTCGCTACCTGCACCATCCTTTGCCTGACAACAGCTAGTAGTTGTCGCTGTCTGCACTATTGCTTGCCTGACGAACGCTAACATATATCGCTACCTGTGCTATCACTTGTCTGACAGTTACCTGACAGACACGAACATATATCGCTAAATGCACTCTTCCTTGCCTGATTAACGCAAATACATATCACTCCCCTGACAGACGTTAACACATATTTCTATTTGCGCTATCGCTTGCCTGACAGACACTAATAGACGTCGCTACCTGCACTATTGTTTGCCTATATAACGTAGCCCTTGAATATTTGCTTTAATATGGTATGGTGTTTATAGTAGTGGTTGGTGAACTAAAAAAAAAGTGGTAAATGTAAACAATTAAAAGCTCTCCCCACTGACGTTAGCATGTGGTCCCGAATTCTATTCCCGGTGGAAGAGCACAAAAATTTAATTTCACAATCATTCGTCTCCTTTATCTTAATTACGGTACAATTAAATGTATTACAAACTCATATTTTATTCCCAAACTAAGTACGAAATATTCTCACATGTCAAAATGATGATTTGTTCTTTAAAGCAGACATTTCCATATCCTATTAACAAAAATCGCACATTGAAAAAAAAATCTTCATTCATACGTGAGTTAAAACAAAAAAATGTAAATATATGAAAGCAAACACCACTGTTTAAAAATAGTTTATTTTCTGTGAAAACAGTGAGGGTATGCAGCTACATTTTTTAAGGTTAAAAAAATTGCAAGCCACCTCCACATCAGTCAGTCAGGCATTTTCTGTCAGATGACTTAGATCTCTGGAGTTAGGCCGAGAGAAAGAAGTGTAAACAGCCGTTTTGAGAAATAGCGATCAAGGCAACCAGGATTCAAAACACATTTCTGGAAGAAACACAACGCAGCTTTCGTGGATAAATATTGTTGCTATAATTTCATTAATGTTTGACTACGTAACTATGTTCTGTTTGTTTATGGTGCGTTTCCTACGGTTTTATATATATATATATATATATATATACAAGTTTCAAGATAATCTGGTTTTTCAATGCTGCAACGATTTATATAATTGACATTCTACAAGAGGAATGAAGTAATATGTATACAAATACAAAATGGAAAAATATGGTTTCATGAATTTCTGTTTGCATAGACTTTGTTTAAATCCCATGAGTTAAGAGCTTCGAAGTCTCATTACCGTAGAAAACAACGATCTATAAGCGGATTCTAGTCTGTATGAATTCAATACAAACAGGCTTAGCATAATACTCAGCACTGGACTTCTTCGTAGCTTTAATACAGAAGAACCAGGTTCAATTCCCGTTGCAGATCATGTGATTTGGACTCTATATTAACCTGTAGATCTACGTCTCATAAAGCCTACATGATGATAGGATCGTTATCTCAAAATTAACCAAGCATTATGATTTCATACGCATCAAAATGAAGCTATAATTATTTGTAAATTTATTTTGTATATATATATATATATATATATATATATATATATATATATATATATATATATATATATGTATAACGGGTTGTCTACGACTTATTGACCCTTTGAAGGTCAAATTTTTGAATACATTTATTGTTATTTGAGAATAAAGTAATGAAATAACGTACATACTATTGTGTTAGATGACCTTCTGCCAATTTTTCGGCAACAATATATCCCCGTCGCTGTAGAACTTACGTGTTTTCTGATTTAAAAAAAAAAAAAACAGTGACACGTGCTCTCACAGACCTCTTTTGAAGCTAACCTAATACCATTTAGGAAGATCTGCAGAAACCGAAACGAATGACAGTCTGACGGTGCCAGGTCCGAGATATATGGTAGATGTATTTAAACATCCTGACCAAGAACTTGCAACTCCTGACGAGTCGTTAAAGATGTATCCTGTCTGTCGTTGTCAGCGTGATATACAACCCCTTTCTGTTCAACAGTTCCGGTCGTTTCTTTTGAATTGTTAGGAGCACTCGCAGTAATTATCGATAGTGCAAATCCGAATCTATCGTTGTAGCAACTTGTAATGCATGATTCTCTTGCAATCCACCAAACATACAGCATAACCTTCCTGGGGATCACTTTGGGCTTTGTAACCGACTGTTGATCGTTTGCTCGCTTCGATCATGATCTTTTTCGCATATTGTCCTCGTAGGTCATCCAATTTTCATTACGGATTATCAACAACTTTATCAGAAGTGACTCGAGTTCGTTACAATTCAGTAAAGTTACGTAGGTAGAAAGTCCATCGAGTAAATGTTATTGAGTCAGATCATATAGAACCCAAACGTCGAGTTCTTTTTGCAGTCAGCTTTCACCAAATAGTTTAACATTATTTGGTAATGAATGTTCGGGTCGTTGATGATATCATGACTGCTTACTGGCCGGTCTTGCTCGAATTTGGCAGAATATCATCCACTTTTGCTGTGATAAATCGCCCAACGTAAGGAGTATCTTGAGCATTGAAAATTCCAGAACGAAATTGACTGAATCACTTTTTCGCTGTTGCTTTTGTTAACGTTTTTTGTTTATACACAACACACTTAAATTTCTTCACGGGCCTACGCAGCATTTGCAAAATAAAATTGTAAAATGTAGCGCAGTTTTCTAGAGTGTACGTGTACATTTAGCATTATGGCGCAATATCTTACGTCTTTATACAAGAATTCCAGTGCGCTGAAAAGTTAAATAGACGACTGATATATACTCATCCTTTGATTATACTGTCCACAATTTAAGGACTCCGGAAGGAAAAATCTGGAGCAGCCAATTTAGTCTGAAAGTCGTGATTTTAAACTTAAAAATGATAAGTTTATTGTATTAAAGTGTACATTTATTATTATTATTATTTGGCAGGTCCTGGAACTAATGATTTTTTTTATTTTAGATTTGGGCCTAAATATGTTTCTTCCACGTTTCTCGATCTTCAGCTTTCTCTTTTAACACCCAATATTTTCTTCTTTTTTTCAAATAATCGATCAGTTGTCTTCATCTTCTTCCTATTCCTCGCTTTCCTTCCATCTTTCCTTCTACGACGGTATGAAGACGGCAATTTCTTCATAAGATGTGTCCAATCTATTTATAATTGGCCTTCCTACGAAGGATGCTGGATAGAAGTGTCCTCTTCTCTCCTATCCGTTTTAAAACATCTTCGTTTGTTGCTCTCTCTGTCCATTTTATCTTCTCCGTCTTTCTCCAACACCACATTTCGAAACTCTCTAAATATTTATCTAATGTACACGTCTCTGAGCTATACAGCCCAATGATCTCTCTCTCTCTCTCTCTCTCTCTCTCTCTCTCTCTCTCTCTCTCTATATATATATATATATATATATATATATATATATATATATATATATATATATATATATATATATATAACGTGACCAACTTCTTCCCAAACCCTGTACGTTTATAGTGTACCAGATATTTAACATTGTCAGATTGAATAGTGTACTTGATTGAAAGTATAGTACTGCATATTTTTTCTCTCTTTCGTAATGCAATTGCAGACTTAGAATTTACAGACAGTTGTCAACATCAGACTGCTATTACTCCCTTTTAGTCCGTTAAAAAGAATGATGAGTACTTCGTTCCGTTTGTGAGGTTTATGTTATTATGTAATACAATCATATATTGCAGCAATATTGTCAAAAGTTTCTTCAATTAATGTTAGAGAGAAATATCAATATATAAATCTGAGATATGAACGTGCGATAAGATTCATGACAAATGCACGCGACACTTCGATAATTGACGATTTACGTTATATCTAACATCAGAAGTAAAAATGAGTTTCTTTAATCGTAAATCATTTCATCATATTATAGAAGTTTAACACGCAATACAATAATTGAACACAAAGTCTCAAAATGAAAGTTACATTAATAAAGAAAAAAAACTTTATTCAAGAAATTCTCCGTCCATTATGATGTTATCTCTTCATCAATATGTAAGGAGTTGTCAAGAGCCAAATATCTTTCTAATAGAAATATTCCTGTGTACGTACCTTCTAGAACAGTGATTTGCAAACTGTATTTTGTACTGTATTTGGATCCATGGATCAAATGTGGCCCCATTGTTAGCTTCTATCTGGCCCCGATGTGATTCCTAATATCATGACTGAAAAGAAGAATACTGATAATTCGAAAGAGTTGAATTGGAAACAGACGGACAGATGGACATTAAACTTCACGTTTGAGAATTAGTTCCTACGTCGAACCAGATTATGACAAGCTTCAATCACTGAGACACTGAGAGTGTTTAGTATTATATATATATATATATATATATATATATATATATATATATATATATATATATATATATATATATATATATGCCATAGTTGTATTTAATAAATTAGATTTACTTGTCTAAAGTATTTTCGTTTTCATTTTGCATTTCCTTAAATAGATTTGCCCAGTA
Organism: Thermobia domestica; assembly: GCF_964235325.1. Taxonomy (NCBI): domain Eukaryota; kingdom Metazoa; phylum Arthropoda; class Insecta; order Zygentoma; family Lepismatidae; genus Thermobia; species Thermobia domestica. The sequence goes on from NC_137455.1 coordinate 321,893,614, forward strand.
CTGTTCTAGAACTAGAAATAATTTTGAAAGTAAATTATATTGCTTTTAGAAGGATGGACTGTGAAAGTTATCCTTAATAAATCGAACATAGTTGTTTTGTTTACAACTCCTAAAACAATTATGTATTCGTTTTACTATTTGCTGTTAGTTATTTTGCAGATTATGTTTTCCAATAAAAGATTGTTTCACAAAATTTCACATCTACAAAAATAAAGATATACATTTTCATACTTTTCCTAACAAGTTTTATTTCCTGAAACATTTATACGCAGTTTTAAACAATAGAAAGATGTAAATATTGATATCAGATAAAGGGTCATTACTATTAAGATAGTGAAATCGGCCCTTGATCCAAATTGGGTTGCTATTGACCCAAAAGGTTACCCTTGACCTAAAACTACCTCAAAAAATTTTTGACCCCCACCCCCTCATCTTACCGAATTATCGTATCATACATGCTCAAAATTGAATATATTTAAATTTTGGTGGCGGTGGTCCAAAAATTTTGAAAGTTTCACAGACTGTAGATACTATATAGATGCAAATGTGCAATTTTTTCAAAACTATCGATGCGTATTTTCTTTATTGTTTGCGCGTTCCTGATTTCCTGATGGACACAATCGAAGCAGCTGAAAAACGACAGAAGCGAAAGGGACGCAAGAGAAAGGAAAATTATGAACTTTGGCAAAGAATTGTTTGAAGGGGGCCCTCACCTTGAGGGCACTAACTAAAATGGTGAAAAAACTGTGCGAGAAACACGTTTGATTTCAGTTTTATTTCTTTTTGACAATGTTGCCATCACTTTCAGGCACCGAAAAAAATATATGTTGTACCTAAGGGTATAACAACGTTTTTAACCAGAAAATCAGGAACGCGTCCCACCCCATTTTTCTACATTTTTTGAAATTTTCAACACGCAAAAATATAAAGAAAATACGCATCGATAGTTTTGAAAAAATTGCACATTTGCATCTATATAGTATCTACAATCTGTGAAACTTTCAAAATTTTTGGACCACCCCCACCAAAATTTAAAAAATATTCAATTTAGAGCATATATGATACGATAATTCGGTAAGGGGAGGGGGTCAATTTTTTTTAGGTAGTTTTAGGTCAAGTGTAACCTTTTGGGTCAATAGCGATCCAATTTGGATCAAGGGCCGATTGCACTATCTTACCGGAAAAGACCCTTTTATAAATTTAGTATAAATGATAAACTTACTTAGTTGCCTTCTCTCCTATCCGAAGATATAAGAGAGTAAGGTGACAAAATATCTTAATAGTTGTTAATCTTAACATAATTGGCTTTCTTTCGATAGTCGCAGTTGTTATGTTTGGAGTGGTTACAAGTGATTTGTTTGATAATGTTTGTAGTAGATTGTTTGAAGAATGAAAAAATCAAAACGTTTAGACGAGTTAATGACTTTTATAGTAAAAAACATGAAGTCCAAAATATATATTTTGTAAGTTCACAAGAGAAATTTTAAAAATCTCTGAACAAGCAAGCTTTAATTAAAAATAACTGTACAACAGTTCCACCAACTAACTAAACATTTTGGCTTCATCAGGCACAGTATAATTCAATAGAGAGTTGACTCTTAATATAACAAAATCCCTGAGACTGGGTCTGAACACTAATTGGCAGATAATAATCTCAGTTAATCTAATATTTTGTATATACATTAGAAAAGGTTACAGATATGTATGAATGTTAAAGCATGATAACTGCTAAAGAGCTGATATAAGGATGAGAAAGTGAGAAGAAACAACAGTATGCCATTAAAGCAAACGGAAAAAAGCTTGTCCAACACAGAACCAACTTGTATTTGGGATGAAACCTGGATTTCTACCTACCGCCTCCTCCTCAAAATGCATGTTAGGTGTAATTCTTATCGATTTCTCCATTTTTTTAAGGAATAAACTATGGGAATGTTCCAGTTCACGTAAATTTTAACGATACAAAATTTTATAATTTAATACGCATTCTCATTTTCTGATAGAGGATTATAAGTATCCTATCTTCTCTAATTCATATACAATATGTAATGAGTTTACGCAAGCGAATATTAAATAGTGGTATTTTTCTAGCAGAAGTCACACAATAACGAAACTACGGGAGAATTAATCCAGTAAATATAAAGAAATTAATGATATTTCCCCCCAAATTGAAAGAAAATGTTTTATGATGTTTTTGCTTGCTCTACTCGCTATAGTTAGTAGTTCAGGAAAAGTTGGCCTAAATTTCAAGATTGAAAGGGGGTGAAAAACTTATGTTTCATTTTTATACAACTACACTGAGAAAAATGATTGGGTTGAAAAGCGGTTGGGTTGACCATGCGGTGTGGTTAAAAAGATTTAAACCAAATTGTTTTTTTTTTTTTTTTAGGAACGATGGGTGGTCACTTGCAACCCAACTGCATTAACCGTTGGGTCAACAAAATGACTATATGTCACCGTAGAGTATTTTAAACCAACACTTGAGTCATACCTGGTTAACGGAAAGTGTCATGATACGTGAAACATATAGTCTAATCGAAGCTGATTTAAGTGGACTATTAAGTACTACAAAAATTACAACACATGTTTGTTATTTACTGTCTATTCAGTCAAAATTATACAGAGTTATATCTTGACAGAGCACGATTACAATAGCAACGTTAGCTCCGGTCCAAGCGGAAGGCTACGGAGGAAGAAAGCAGCGCCAGAAAGGAAAAAAATCATTGCATCGAAACCACAATGCATGAATAGCAGTGCTGTAGCATATAAGAATAACAGATGGCGCCACCGGTCCTATGTAACTATTGTCAGACTGTTCACAAGTTAGAAAACGATTATTTTGCCCAATTACAGGAAACTTAGAACGTTATTTGTTGCTTTGCACAAATGCCAAATATACTGCGAAAACCTTTGAAATAACTACTTACTGGCTATGAGAAATGAGAATATTCACAGCCAGTACGTAATTATTTCTGATATACTCGGAAGGCGATATTGTTGGTGGTCATACTAAATCTGCTAATCTACCACCCCCACGGCCAACACTTCGATACGATAAAGCTGATTGGCAAAAATACCGTGACTACATTTCTCAGTCTTTACATCATCATACACCACCTGCTACCGAAGAGCAACTATACGACAGCCTCTCTACCATAAACTCGACTCTTAGCCCTGCCTCCGAACTGTATATTCCAACTACCTACCCTACTCCCAATAAACCACATCTTCCACCTCAATATTTATCCATGATCCGTCGCTTCCGTCAGCTATACCGTGATTACCTCCGTACTAGGAACCCTGAAACCCTCCATCATCACACTCAACTACAACGCACTGTTCGCAATTACATCAAAGCGTACAAACTGCGGAATTGGGTTAAGACCTGTAATGACCTCAACGAAACCAGCCATCCAACCAAATACTGGAAAAGATTCCATGCTCTCTGTGGCAAATACTCTAAGCCTTCTTACCCTCTTCTTCATAATAATGTACCACTCCAAACAGATCTGGAGAAAGCTAACGCTTTTGCAGACTACTTGCAAGATATCTTTACACCTGCAGCACCTTCCACTTCGCATCCAACAGATCGCCTAAATCTCGCATCTCCTCACTTACAGCCCGACGTCACTCATTCACTTCCGCATCATCCTCTTACCATATCTGTTACTACTGATGAAATCATGACTGTTGTAAATCGCAAACGAAATTCCGCCCCAAGCTTTGATAATATTCCATATCGCCACATTAAAGAAGGTCCATTATTGTTTCTCAATCTTCTTGCACTCATCTACACATTCATCCTTCGAACCGGCTTTTTTCCGACAGATTGGAAAACTTCCAAAACACTCATGTTTCTGAAGCCTAACAAGCCTCCTACTGCTACCTCATCTTACCGCCCTATTCAGTTGACATCCACTTTTAGTAAAATCCTGGAGCGCATCCTCGTTAAAAGATTACATCCATATCTCGAAACTAAACATCTTCTTCCCATTTACCAAGCAGGATTCCGCCCTTCATATTCAATTAACGATCAGCTTCTTCGTCTCACCAGTCTCATCACCTCACATTATAATTCCGTCAAACCCTCTTGCCTTCTGTTATTTGACCTCGAAAAGGCTTTTGACAAAGTTTGGCACCTGGCACTTCTACACAAGCTCATTCAGCTCAAATTTCCCGTTGCCTATATCCGTTTCATCTATCACTTTCTGGTTGGTCGCCTCTCTTACGTCTACATTAACGGTCAGTTGTCTCATCCCATTTTTCTTTTGTCGGGAGTACCTCAGGGTTCAGCTCTCTCACCGCTTTTGTACATCCTTTTTGTAGCAGATTTTCCTCCACTTCCTCCTGACATATATCTTTTTCAATACGCTGATGATACTGCTTTGCTGGCCTTAGGAAAGATTATTCGCCAGATTAATCAGGACCTGCAAGAGGCTATTAATCGTTTTACTCGCTGGTGCACTAAGTGGAGTCTCTCTATAAATCCAACCAAAACACAAGCCATCACTTTCATTCCGCCACGCAAACGCTCCAAAGTCCACCGAAACCCGTCGTTGCTCTCCCTCCACATCCACGATACTCCCATAGTTCCTACTCGCACCGTTACCTATCTTGGCATCATCTATGACCAGCATCTCACATGGAAACCATATCTTCAGAAAGTCGCTGCCAAAGCCTACCAACGCTTAAACCTCCTCAAGCGTCTTACTGACACTACCTGGGGCCTCAAACCAGCTACAGTTCTCAATACGTACAAAGCATTTATGCGCCCCGTCCTTACGTACGGTTTCCCGGCCTGGCTTTCCGCTCCGCCCACCTTTTATGAAAAACTTCGCATACTAGAACGACATGCATTCCGAATCGCTCACCGCATACAACTCCGCAGTCCGACCCGAGCACTCTATGACCTTATCACCTTTCCAAGCATTACCCACCATATCGAATCTCTTAGGCAGAAATTCATCACAGCGCGATATAGTACTCAACATCTTTTACTCATGGATACTATGCGCTATAATGAACTCCATCCTGTCCGCCCTCGCTACGCTTATTCCCTACTATGTCTGCTTTTCACCTTATACTGCTATACTCTGCCACCTGACCATCCGGATTTGTTTCTGCTCGAAGACTACCAACTTCATGCTCATCTACCATACATCTTTCCATCCTTCACTGCACAGTAACACCTTTTGTTTCTAACAGGACTCCCCATGTCTTCATCAGCCTAGTGCAGCCCCTAGGCAGAAGATAATACGCATTTGTTTTACTAATGTACCCTGTGTTGTCTCGTGTATCGCACATCGCCCCATCTCTCACTCTCATTGTTCATTGAATCTCGTTTGGCAGTCTACCATTCCAAGATCACCTACTCAATAACCATATATATTTATTGTAACTCCATTCTTTATCTATTTATATCATCAATCTCCTTGAAACTCTTGTGCTTATATTTTGCTTAATCATCCCCTTATTTTCTTTTTGTGTACGCTTATATTTATATTATGTTATTGTTGTTATGTTCTTATATTTTTCAAATATTCCTACCATTCCCATATGATTATGATCGAAAAGATCATAATGTCCTCGTTCTGAAATAAAAATAAAATAAATGAATTAATAAAAGACCCTTAGCCCACCTATGCCTTACTCCTATATAGATAACCATTCCTTCACTTCTGTCACCTAAGAGAGGGTATAGCCCTCTAAAAGGAAGCTAGCCTTTGGCTAGCACTAAAAAAAAACGTTGGTGGTCATACTGAATCAAGAGGCCTAACCTCTCTTGTGTTAGTTAATGTGCCAGCTACGATCAAGTGTTGTAATACGCATTTGGGAGCACAGCATACATACGACACTTAGAGGGCTGACGGAAGTTTTCACTTTCGGAGGGCAACTTGCTTTTTGAAGCTCATTCATTTTCATCATCTTTTCTTTCTTTTTCATCTACATTTGGGCTTCGGCCCTTGGCTACTTTATCACTATGACGGACTCTGGCAACACAAACGGTCAAGCTCACCTAGGACGACATATAGGATTACCACCTACACTTCAGACGAATCCAAGCACTTCCCGCGATCAACCTACATCTATTGCCTCTCGCAGCCGGACTCGCCACTTTTCTTGGGGAAGTCAACCGATACTAAGCACATCTAGAGATAGGCATCCTTCTACAGAATCTACACAATCTGCTAAACGTGTTCGATCAAGGTCTCCTATTACAGCAATAGATATCGAGGGCAATCCACAGCATACTAATAAAACAACGGGTCCTATAGATCATTCCTTACCAAGTTCAACTTTCGATCCTGTTTATCACTTTCTACTCACAGAATTTGACACTAAATTCACAAATTCCAAAATGATATTTCTGCAAATAATGAAATACGTTCCTAGGGTACGGGACACTCTAGTTCAAATAGTTTCCACTAGAAATGGCTACATTTTGAAATCCAAAGATCCGAATTTTGGAATTACCATACGGAATAAGGCTTCTTACGAAATTTTCGGGAAAAATGCTTAACTCACGAAATTGACAAATAAGCGTCAGAAGCAGCCTCCACCACCGCGACAGCCATCTTTTCTATCTGTTGTCATTAGAGGTGTCTCAGCCGAACTGACAGATGCAGAAATACTCGAGGAACTAGCGCAAGAAGGGATATCAGTCGATAAATGTATTCGGATTCGAAATAATAATGGTCCTACATACATGGTCCGCGTTCTTTGTAAGCGTCAGGATACTATTGACTACTTATTACGATATGGTGCGCCGATCTATAAGAAAATCCACCGGGTTGAACCATCCAAAACTCAAGTACCATTACCAATTCGTTGTGAGAAATGTCAGGTTTACAACGATCATACTACCGCTAACTGTTCAAATCTCTCTAAATGCGGATATTGCTCAGGGATGCACGAAACCAAAGCGTGTCCCAATCTCCAAGGACCGCCGAAATGTAATACTTGCAGTGGGATTCATCCTACCTACAGTTATCGCTGCAAAGCCAAACCAGCACCAACTCCTGAGCATCCAGAACTAACGGTACCACTAAAAACGGTCGATAAAGCAACTCAACCGACTCAATCCATATTACCGCCGCTAACCGTTGAAGATCTCCTCCGTTATATCAGTTTGGTGTTACAAAATATATTCCCATTTCAGCGAGCTCATATCTTACATCATATAATCTCTGCCGCAAAATCCATTTTTCACATCAATCTCCATGCAACGTATTCCAATAATTATGTTCATTTTCACATTGGGCCTCTGGAAACTGCTGTTTAAAACCATGCACGTGTTACTCTACATTATGGGGATTACTTTCCTATTCGTCAATATTCGTTCATTTTAACAACATAAGCTGTTATTCGAAACATTATTATATGAGGAGCATATTAATGCATTTGCACTTAACGAAACCGCCTTAAGACCGAACGTGTTAGCCCATATTTCTGGTTACCAGATACAGCGCCACGATTATCCCGATCATATGGCACGTGCTCAAGGAGGGGTTGCAATAGGTTTTTCTCCCAAATATCCAGTAAGAGCATATACTCCTCAAGTTTTTGCAGATCTCCCAGAATACTTACTTTACTCTATATACTTTCCACCATTAATAGTTAATTTTAGCACAATCTATATTCGACCACGCCAACCCATACCATTACAGTATTTTGAATATATAGCCAATAACTTTCGTAATATTATTATCATGGCGGATATAAATATCCATAGTCGTAGTGCTCGCGAAAAGGCAAATTTTCGGCAGTTCTTAACTGACAATCTGCAGCTGCATCTTCAAGTCCTTCCTACTCACACCAGACCAATCAGTCAGACTACACCAGATGTCGTAATTACATCTATAAACCTTGTTAACGACTGTCAGCTTGAAGTTCTCGATTCCATCAGAAGCGATCATCATCCAGTTAAATTAACATTAACTCGAGGACAACCGCCACGACAGGTAATTGCCCCGCGACGTGTTCCTAGATTTGACAAAGCGAATTGGCCTCATTTTTGGCAAGACATCGAACACTCTCTTTCAAGTGTAGCAGCTCCAGCTACAGAACCTGAGTTGGCTTCGTGTCTTACTACTCTCACTGAGGCAATACGAACCAGTGCTCACCATAACATTCCAACTGTTCAAGTGACTCTCCACAAGCCAAAATTACCACCGACGTATGTCACTCTGATACATAAGGCTCGCCAACATCTCCGTGAATACCATCGAACAGGGAATGATGTCTATCTTCATCAACATCGCCAATGGCAACGAGCTAACTGGCAAGAATACGACAACCACTTATCCTCTAATCTTAGATGGCATCCCTCTCTTCTCAGACCAAGAGAAAGCTAACGCTTTTGCTAGTCAGCTACAGACAGTTTTTACTCCAACAGCTGCTCTAAGATCTCTGAACGGACAGACATCTCTTGCATTCCTGCTTTACAACCTTCTGCAGACCACGTCATTGATCTGGAACATCCACTCACCGCACCGATTACTACAGATGAACTTCACATTGCTCTCAGGCGGAAAAAGAACACAGCCCCTGGGGTTGATAACATTTGCTATCGACATATTAAAGAAGCCCCGCAATCACTTCTACTACTACTGGTGGCGATATACAACTTCATTCTCAGAACTGGTTTCTATCCTTCAGACTGGAAAGTATCAAAAATTTGCATGTTCCATAAACCGAACAAGCCTGTACATTCTGTTTCCTCTTACAGACCAATTCCACTGACATCAGTATTCAGTAAAATTTTTGAGAAAATTCTTGTCTGCCGTCTTCATAAGTATCTTGAGACAACTACTCTACTACCCATCCACCAAGCAGGCTTTCGGCCTAACTTCTCCATAAATGACCAGCTACTTCGCCTCAGCACCATAATCACTAACCAGTATAATAAAGCCTTCCCTTCTTGCCTCATTCTTATGGATTTAGAAAAGGCTTTTGATAAAGTTTGGCATTACGGCTTAATCAAAAAATTACAATCATTCAAGTTTCCACTTTGCTATTTGAGGATAGTATATTCTTTCCTTACAAATCGCATTGCTTATGTTACAGTCGGCAATGCTCTATCTTGGCCTATCTTTCCGCTTACTGGGGTTCCTCAGGGTTCTGCTCTCAGCCCTTTATTGTATATCCTATACGCTTCTGATATCCCTGCAGTTCCACGCAATCTTTTTACTTTTCAATACGCAGACGACACAGCTTTCCTTGCTCTTGGTAAAACTATCCAACAACTTAATATTCTTTTACAAAGAACTCTCGATAATTACATCAAGTGGTGCAAGCGATGGCATTTAACCATTAATACAGAAAAGACTCAAGCAATCATATTCTTGCCTCCAAACAGACGTTCCCGAGTTTACAGAAATCCGAATCTTCTGCAAGTAACTGTTGATGGATACCGTGTACGCCCTACCCCTACTGCTATTTACCTAGGCGTGGTTTTCGACTCAAAACTCACTTGGAATGCTCACCAGAAAAAGCTAACAGCTAAGGCTAACATGCGGTTAAATCTATTGCGCCGTCTCACAGGCACGACTTGGGGTCTGAAAGCTGAAGTGATACTTCACACCTATAAGGCATTCCTCCGACCCCTCCTCACTTTTGGACACACCGCCTGGAGCAATGCTACTGCGTCATATTACGAAAAACTCTGCATCTTGGAGCGACATGCTATTCGGCTGGCTTATCGTATTAAGCTTCCTTACCCTACATGGCTGACATATGAGTATATCGATTTTTCAAAAATCACGAAACGCCTCGCAGAACTACGACTAAAGTATATCACTTCACGTATACAAACAGGTCATCCGCTATTCTTGGACATCCTGCAGACTGATGCTCTTACTGACGCTACATTTCGGTACAAACATTCACCGTTAAACATCTTAGTATCTCTGTTTGTTCAAAATACACATCTGACTGCTGACGAACGGGAAATATATGACATTTACTTCATTAATGATCATCTTCCTCATATTTTTCCATATTAGCACTGAAATCCTCACTATTAACAAAGGCTTCCCCCTGTCCTCATCAGTCCCGAGTCGCCCCGGGACAGAAGATTTAACACTGCATCTGTCTTGCTAATTTAACTATGTCTGTGTTGGGCTTGCACTTCATCTCATACCTCATCATCATTGCTCTAAGTTCTATTACATTTGTGATACATTTTGTTTTCTATCATATTTATACTTTAGCACCTCGAATATATATATTTGCACATATGTGTTCTACTTTTGATTTATTATTATTTATCAGTAACACCTAGTTTAGTATGCTCACTTTTTCATCATGTTTATAAAACTGCATTTTGACCATCTCACAGTGTTCAATAATCAATGTAAATCTAAATGCATCTATGCCAAAGAGAGGGCGTAACCCTCTAATGGCTGGGAGTAGGAGTATCACCTTGCCCAAATCAGTTAATAATTGATGAACAAAGATTATCCAGTTCACTTATAACCCTATTCCCTTACCCATAAAAAAAAAGTTGGTGGTGAATAAGATTCCAAGTAACACGCTAAAGTGGTAATCATTTTATATTGTGTAGTGTTGGGTCACCTTCGTAACAAACTCATGGTTTGTTAAATCCCGTAACGGTTAATGTGATCTTTACTCTTTTAACCCATTATTTCGTCATGTTTTAACTCAACCATGGTCAATTTTATCTCATTAGTGGGTTATTTACACTCCCCTTCTCCAAGCAACCCCACACTGTGGTCATTTCTTACCCCATGTTTATTTACTTTTAACTACACGTTTGGTCAAACGCATTATCGGGTTAATGGAATTTACACTTTGTTGGGTCATATTGTACACCAAGTTGGGTTAAACGTATTAACCGGTTAAGCGATTTTAAACCAATTGGGTCGTTGGGTTGGACTCCGATATTTAACTACACGTTGGGTTGAATTTATTTCAACCCAATTTAACTAAACGCTTTGACCCTATTTGTGTCGGAGCAGTTTTAGCCACGTGGTTGGGTTAAAATATGCACCAACAGGGTCAATTATAACCCAATCATTTTTCTCAGTGTAGAGTTTCACGGATTATTTTGAATTTTTACTTCTATACCTTGTTTCCTTTTAGTGCCTTTAAGTTTCTTCAATTTTTATGGCTCAGTTATGGAATTTTGTATAGGTTACATGAAAATAATGTCTAGTTTCATGAATGTTTATATATACAAGTTATTTTTTTTTTAGGTGCTGAGGATTGACTGCAAATCCAGAACCCTGCATTTTCCCTGTATACTATGCTGGAGAACAAGAACAGAGCACAGTAATTACTCAGAAAGTTGCTGAGGACATCAATCGTGTGAGCATTGCTAGAGGCGATAGCATCAACATAGCTGTTGGGAGGAAAGTCCATAAGAAATGTCGAGTGAGCTATATAAACAAAAACGATATTAAAGACAGATAATATCGATAATTTAAATGCAGTTCTACTCCAGCAGATAAAAGGAGCTGTACACGTGTTAATAGTGGTCCTTATGATAGCAGAACAGATTACTTACTCTGTGGGAAGGTAGCTTTAACCACTAAGACAAACTCTGATTATTACAGCCTTGTTAAAACTGTCTTTTTTTTTTTGTTTTGAAAATGATACCTTTAATGTAAATCGTGCAATAATGATATAGTATATTTGGCGCACATCCAGAAGTTTTTATTGGGAGGGGTCCAAGCTTTGGGAGGGAGTCCAATACTACAAGCCATTATGTCTATGCAGTATTGAACGGGTATTGTTCTGCAACGGAAAACAGGGGCGCACCAAGGTCTGGGCAACCCGGGCAACTGCCCTGGGCGCCGAAACGAGCCTCAAAAGTAAAGTTTATAACGTGTTTTCTACAGACTTTTTTCATATGCAGGGAAAATATAAGATTCATTATATGCACTGTGTATTGATCCCAGACGTGATGCGTTTAGAAAAAGTAAAGCTAATAGTCTAGCCCACAAGATTAAGAGTTTCAAGTTCATTTGTTGTCTCGTACTTTGGTAGGTGGGGTGCTGACTGCCACGGGTGCTGACTGCCACAGCCAATTAATGGTGCTGATTGCCACGACTGGCTCTGATTGCCAATATCAAGGTGCTGACTGCCACGATGACGTGCTGACTGCCACGAGCCTGAGAGAAAGTTGCTAGACGTAACATTACCGGACGCCAGAAACATGAAAGAAACTAGATGATCCTTAGGATCGTGTTGTTCAGACCAACACCTAACAAAGGTAAACAGGTCTCTGTATGTACACTCATGTCCAAAATTATTGTCACATGATTATAAATATGTTGTTCTAGTAATATAATTTGATAACGAATTCGCCCGGTATTTCTTATAATGTTAGTATGTCTATAATCGGCAAAGACAAGTATGTGGTAAATTTCATGTCAAAAGAGCAGTAAATAAGAACAATAAAACGAAAATAAAATTTTCTTGTCCATTTAGTTACATTTTATTTTACTCATTATGATTTTCGTATTTCTAATTCTTTTCCTATGAAATTTGTCACAAATATAAATTTCCTGATTATACACATAATATAAGTATTAAAAGTACTCTGGAAAATTATCAAATTATATTCTTACAAGAAGACAGTTATAGATATGCGACAATAATTTTGGACATGAGTGTACTTTCAGTTTTGTCAGGGAGCGGTGCGTACAAAATTGGTACGATTTATGTATTCTCACTTGAACTCCATATGTCAGCATGAACTGTGTACAACTGTGCAAATTGTTTCGAGCAGCTCTTGAAAGTTCCATCAAAAAGCACTGCTGGCTGTTCCTCACAAGGGAAGTTCAGGAGAAAGCACTCGCCTGCAGAGAAACTAAGCATGCCATTTGAAGTCCCAATTCATGCTAATTATAACAAGCTAATAAAATCCCTGTACGGTTGAGAACGGTTCGAGATATTCAACTTGGAAGTTTATATGAGAAAATGAGGATATACGCACTTATACACGTTAAGTACAACGTAATTAGTAACGAATATTGACATACGAATTGAAAGCTATCGGAAGTAACAAATAAAAGTGTTTCGCAATAACTAACGGGTTTATTAGATACAATTAGTCATTACATTGTTCACAATAATCATAGGTTAGAGATGAAAATTGATCACTGTTGTTCTTCTGTTTATGAAGAAATGACGCAGGCAAAATACTCCCTTGCACCATGAACATTTTATATGTGCAATTGTGTTGCATCCGTCAAGGGAACAGTTTGCAGAACCAAAGCAAAAAGCAAATTAGACAAGTGATTCAAAAGATATAGGCCTATAATTTGTTCGTAACCTGCCTTGCAGAACGCAAACTGAAACAATCCAATGTATCGCGGTGATCGGAGGTGATTCGTATGGACACTAACTTTATTTGATTATTTCGTTGGTACATTATAACGTCCAGATGAAGAAGATTCATACTATGTACAAATCTCCTGCCATAATCTTTGATTGATCGGAATCAAAACACATCAAATGGTTGCATAAATCGTGTGCAATTCTTTGGTATCTTCTCAACCATTAGGTCTTTGCCATCCGTCATGCAACTTGTAATAGACAAATTGTCTGTGAATGGATCCCAGTGATCTAGCAATAGCAAGTTCAAACCACCAGGCTTCGCCATGGGTGAGAATACTTAACGCATTGAAACGTGCATCCACTCATTTTCTCATATAAATTTCCAAGCTGATTATCTCGAACAGTTCTCAACGTACAGGAGTTTTATTGCCTGTTGTAATCAGCATGAATTGGTCCTTCAAATGACATGCTTATTTCTCTGCAGGCGAGTGCTTCTCCCAAACTTCCCTTGTCAGCTGGCTTCAGACCATCATATCCATTAAATAATACAATAAAACAATTAATATAAACAATGAAATGTGCAAGTTGTACATATAACAGAAAAGACAATCCCTTTATAAACATCCAAGTGTATGTCGTTCCACTTAGTGAGCAACTTCGTAACTTATAGGATGCCACATAGATTTGTTGTGATGATTACTAAATTAATCCATACTAAATTAATTAATAATCATAAATTTAGTATGAGGGATTAATTCCTCTCTTTCCAAATACAGTTTCTCCCAGGCTCGTGGCAGTCAGCACGCCGTCGTGGCAGTCAGCACCTTCATATTTGCAATCAGCGACAGTCGTGGCAGTCAGCACCCGTGGCAATCAGCACCTATCCCTTTGGTATACAGTTCTATTCAGAATCAATCTTGTAAGCAAAATGCTTGAAAAAGAAGAAATGGACATTCAAAAGCAATTGAAATGATGCCAAAAGTAAAAAAGCATTTTGAAGAGCTATTAGTGGATGTAAGAGAAATTGCAGAGACTCTCGAATTTGAACCCCTATTTCCAAGTGAGGTAAAATTACAACCAAAGAAAACCAAATGTGTTTGAATATGAGACCCCTGAGAAGCGCATTGTGGATTCCAGACTTTCTTTGAAAAGTATTTTTTATTTTCATGTTTTGGATCAAGCCATAAGCTCACTAAAAGAATGGTATTCTCAACTAAACCACCATCATAATCTATTTCGGTTTTCATACAGGATCAAAAATGAAGACAAGTATTCCCTGATGAAGAAATGTGCTGACCTTCAATGGCTTTAACAAATGAAGAGCATTGTGATATTGAGGGTTTCCAACTTCAACAGAACTATTGGTTTTACTCTCCCTACTACCAGATGAAAACGCTAGAAGCCCCCTTGAAGTATTGAAATACTTGACGAGTAACCAGCTGACTGAAAATTTCCTTAATGTATCAATTGCAGTCAAAATTGCCTCATTCTTCTTGTCAGCATGGCTTCAGACAAAAGGAGCTTGTCAAACTTAATTCAAAATTCTTTCAGACCTACCATGTGTCAGGAGCGCCTTGTGGGACTCGCCATGATGTCGATTGAGTTTGACATTCTTCAGGACATTGACATAGATATTGTGAGAGTTTTGCAGACAAGAAAGCTCGTAAGGTTATATTGTAATTGTTGTGAAATGCTGAAACCAAGTTTATTTCAAAATGTTTAATTTGTTATTAATTTTCAGTAATAGTGGAATTTAACTTTTTATTAGGTTTTCTTAAGTTCTGTTATGCTATTAATTATCACTCCTAAGGCCAAAGATTGCAAAATTAGGAAAAGAATTAGTGTAAATTATTCTAGATTTCAAGGTACTGTTTTTATGGAATAAAAAGATATGGATGCTTTCTCGTAAAATTCTCTAAATTGACTTGGATATGGTTTACTTATAAAACTTACGAAAATTAGAAGATTTCTAATACTTGATAAAACCTGTTATTAAACTTCAGCATTGTAAGCGTTCCCAGGAGGCCATAAATTTCATCTTACCTTTGGTTCGATTATGGATAGTTATATCACATTTTTGTCGTGATATTTTGTTTCTCCCGAAGATGTACCAATGGAAGCCGAGCACCTTATGTGATTTTCATTGTCTCACAGTAATTTGTGACAATGAGCATCATATATGATGCTCAAGAACCTGGATAAGTTAGTAATTTGTGATATCAAGGATGAGCATCATATGTGGTGCTCATGGCCCAAGAGAAAAATAAGGTAAGCACCACATATGATTCTCATGGCAGTCAACCTGATTATATATATATATATATATATATATATATATATATATATATATATATATATATATATATATATATGAAATGTATTTATTGGTATTTCACGTTATTAGAAGAGATTGTTACATAGCGGGTATATATTAGAATGACTTCTGACGTTATTGATATAATAAAACAATTTACAATAAAGCAGTAATCACGTCACCATTAGTAGTATTCAATAATGTGACGCTGAATCCAAAAATATGGTTACATTGCTCTTTATTGAAGGAATTGAGAAGGCTATTTTGGATTAATATGCATTATAAAAGACATGTTCTCTCTCTTGACTTGCTACAAGCTAGCAACAGAAACAGGAAATACGTAAAACTTTCTGAAAATGACTAATGTTGCTTTTGCTGCGCAATTTTGTAGGAAGTTTACTTGTCGAAGATTACTCATAAGTCATCCTACAGGATACATAATCATGATTTTGGCAACGTGACACCGCATTAATATGTTGAAATTGGTTATACAGATATGAATCTGTAGATAAGTCTAGAGATCACGCTATTGAATTCTTCCGGCTGTGACAGTACACGTATGTACATGTGTGTCACGCCACGTATTTTGGGTGCGGCAGTCTCTAAGAGCCAATCAAAATGCAAAAGAGCAATAAGTTTCCATATTTGTGGAGATGATAAAACGGATGTACTGACGGATGTGAGGCTTGGGTGTGACCCTCGAGAATAATATAAAAGAACCTCAAGGTCTCAAACGGTTGATCACTTGTTCCGGTGCAAGGGTGTAGAGGTTCGAGACGTCGGTTGTGGCCAGACAGAATCATCGTCAAAGTTTCTAAGAGTTACAAGAATACTACCATAAGATATGTATAATCTCTTGTTGCATCATAAAATTCAAGTTTAGAGATGTCACGCGGTACTTCAAAATGAATTTTGTACCTACCATAAAACTTTCAAGATTAAGAACTGTTGTCACATACTTGTATTTCATCTTCCGTTTCTTCTAACTTAAATATTTCAATCTTTAGCCTGTCAATCAATATATATATATAAGTTAGGTATCAATCTATCAAATGAACTATCAGATATTCCATTACTTTTGTTGAATCACTAAATCAAATGTTGTTATATATTACCATTTTAGTTATGTAATAAACTTACTTTTTATAAATAATGTTGTCATTCCCCTAGATTAAAACCACCTTTTCCCATGAAAATAATAGTGTAATTTAAGTATATTTCTTTGTGACATCCGCTACAGAATTAGCGTGAGCAGATCTCTACATTATGGTGGAATAAAACGAGCTAAATAATTAAAAAGAGTCTGCACATCGTCACAAAATGGGGGCTCGTCCAAAGCTTTTCTTCTTTTTTTCATTTTTCGGGACGAAAAATTTTGTGGTGCTGCTATGACATCTTTCCTTTTCTATTTTGTGTCTTATGTTTAGGTTTTGATATTATGTTCATAGTGCATGTTAATTTAAGTGAATTATGTAAATTGTCGCATTACTGCAATTGTGTTATTTTGGATTCTAATGGAAATTAATGATCTGATTATATTGCTCATAGTGAAATACCCCCCCCATTATTTTTTTTGATTTGAGTAAAAAAAAAATAGTGAAAACAGTAATTCGAAATGTCTTCCCATTGGTTCCCCTTTTTCAAACCTAAGAAATCCCCACCAAAATTTCATGCTTGGTATATTGCCAAATCGGGTGAAGCAAATTGCAAATTTTGTAGGAAATCTCTTGCTCAGAACGCCGCTCTTACGCAGGCTTTGCGCTCCGAAGTATGTCCTCTGGCAAAAGAAGCAACAGATTTGCCCGTGCAGCAAGCCAGTTTCCCAGTAGCCAGTTCGCCTACTTTACTTGAACCGCGTATAAACCATCCACATCAGTATAGTTTACCGGATCCTGTGAATAGGCAACCGATAACACAAACGCAGCGTTATAAAGAAAATTTAGCTAAATTTGAAGAAACTTGTAATAAAATGTCATCCTTGACTCCTTTGGACAGTACACAATATAAACCAGTGGTCGCGAAACGCACAATTTTCCTTAAGCCAGAACAACTTACTGACCCTTCTAATGACGGTGCAGATAGTTCATCCGAAGAGTTTCCTGGCATTATGACGAGTGATTTTGAGTTTGACCCTAAATTAGCGTCAACACCTTTAAAGAAAGAAGAACAGCAGCAAGTAGCTGCTTCAGAAGCGGTCAAAGATGAAGTTTATTTTCCATTTGACATACCACCTCATGTGGGCGAACCCTTGAAAAGTAAACTCCCAGAAAGTTCACCACCTGAATCAAGTAAATATGATTCAGAAGACGAAATTAAACAATTGGCAAAGAAGGAGCTCTACCAGGAAGAGACTGCACGTGACGTACTAACACCGAGTCCTTTCTCATATGACTCAGGCGAAGAACTTCAAGAGTTTATAAATGAGGAACCTTGTATTGAAAATCTAAGTTTTCTTAAATATCCGCAAATTGCTTCTCACCCTCCTCAAGTGACATATTCCCCCACTGCCGATAACGCACTTGCACTTTTGTTATACAATAATATTAGGCAAGAAATTTTAGATAATCACGAAGTGAAGACTCCCTCAGAGGATTCATTACCCTTGGACGAGAATAAGGCAATAAATGTTAATTTACTCCCTCCGAAAAAACCCCAAATAGAAAATAGACAAGATCCTGATAAATCAAGTGCACGGGAAGAAACAGAAGATCGAGTAGCCAGTGTCCCGGTATTGAAATTGCCGAAATTTAAAGGAAGTCCTAAAGAATCTGTTACAAGATTCCTTGAAGAATATCAGACTATATCTCGTGCCCTCGATTGGCTCGACCAGGAGCAATGTATATATCTAGCGGCCTATCTTGAAAATTCGGCCCTTGATTGGTTCCTATGTCATAAGGATGCCATCCAACAGTTGCAGTTTCGAGAATTAAAGCAAATGATTTCTCGAGCATTTCCTGACGATTTATATAAAGGTCAGCTTGAACAAAAGTTAAAGAGAAAACGACTCCCTCCTCGTTTCCCTCCTGACAACTTCGCGTATACTTTAATACGAGACTGGAAGTTCGTAAGACCTGAAATGGGAGAGAGAGAATTGTTACGCCTATTGTATAAAGCGTTGCCTTCAAATTATGTCCAGGCCTTAGTATTAAAGGAAGTATCGACAATAGATCAAGCTATTCATGTGTTGCGTTTATTGTACTTAGCTGACATTTATTCTGAATCTCATCAGGAAATGAATAGAAAACGTAGAGAATTTAAAAGACCACATCATGTAAAACCTTATAGGGGTGTTAGAAACAATTCGTTTGTCAAAAGAATGTGGACGTATAAGCATGAAATCGGGAGAGATGGTAGGCCAATTGAAGTGAAAAGAGCTCGAACGAAATTGTGTGATCACAGATTGCCCACGATTCCGATTCGAATTTTTAATAGAAAAGTAGACGTATTATTAGACAGTGGTTCGCAGGTCTCTGTTTTAGCTGAAGAAATGATCCCTCAAAATTTTCCAATTGCTAAGCGAATGCGTGCCACTATTCGTTTGCGCACATTAGGGGATAAGTTAACTGAACCACTCCCAGTGGTTCGGTTAAGTTTCCAAGTTGGAACTTATGGTCGAAGATCGCGTCGGTTATGGTTAAATGTGGCATTAGTTAAACAGTCTCAATTAGACGAGAAAATGGTTCTAGGAATAGATTTCATTCAGCGTTACACGTATGGCATTGGGTTACAGTCCATTCTCATTAAAGGTAATCAAAGACATCCTAACATGAAGTTTTATGTTCAGTATTTGCCAAGTCGTAAGGAGCAAACAGTACTAAATTTATCGCATGTTCAGTTTTACAACAAAAATGGTGACTCTAGGACGAATAGAAACGTTAGGTCAACATCAGTATCACCTACGAACATTAATGTGCCTCAAAGTAGTTTAGAACTTCATGATTCAATCTCCCTTTCTGAAGACACACATTGTGATTCCCAACCTGAGAACGAATGTCCTATATTGAAAATCAACTGTATTGAGCAGCAAACATCTCGTAACTTGATCACAACTGCCGAGCGCATGCAAATACCTGCTGGGAAAGTTGGTTTAGTGCAAGTTAAGCCATGTTATCCTATAACTGGAGATTATTATGTTGAACCGAATGATGTTTTGCATCGAACTTACTCATGTTTAATACCACCTACAATGTATGTAGAAGAAAATGGGTATGCTAAACTGCCTGTGTTTAATTTGAGTAAGCGGGACGTGACTATTCCAGATGCTCAAATCATAGGACATTTGGAGAAATGTATTCCTACACCAGAGATAAGAGTGAACACGGTTAAAGCCAGCCCACTCTCCGCTGAGAAAGTCGAAAATTTGAAATCTAAATTACAACACGATGTTGGTAAAGAAATTGACATTTCCCCTGACCTTTCGTCTGAAGATCGAAAAAGGGTAGTAGATCTATTGAATGAATTTCAAGATATTATTGCGTGGACAATAAATGATATAACTGTAACACACAAATATGAGCATAGCATAGAATTAATTTCAAACATTCCTGTATCTTCACCACCTTACAGAGAGACATTAGAGACAAAAAGAGCCATGAAAGAAGAGATTGACAATTTGCTTAAACAAAACATCATCTCTAGTTGTCGGTCTTCATACGCATCACCAGTTATTTTAGTTAAGAAGAGAGATAATTCTAAGAAACTCATAGTGGACTATAGAAAATTGAACTCCGTCATATCTCCTGACAGTTACGCTCTTCCATCACTCAACGACCTAATAGATTTATTCACAAATATTCAATTCATAAGTTCAATAGACCTCAGAACTGGTTTTCTACAAATTCCCTTAAAGGAAGAGGATAAATTGAAAACTGCATTCATTTGTAGTGCCGGTTTGTTTAATTTTAATGTGCTCCCAAAAGGTCTCTCCACTTCCTCCGTAGCATTTCAAAGAATGATCGACAAAGTGTTTGCAGGGTTAAAATTTAATATTATGGCATGCTTCGTGGATGACTTGATTGTTTTTGGAAAATCTATAGACGAAAAATTAGATAGACTTCGGGAAGTATTCACTCGTTTGCGAGAAGCCAATCTAAAATTAAATCCCTCAAAATCTCACTTTATGTATGCTGAACTACCAATCTTGGGATTCGTCGTAGGACGCGAAGGGGTTAAGATAGATCCTAAACGACTCGAGGCTATCACTAAGTTTCCCGAACCAAAAACAGTTCGTGATGTACGCAGTTTCGTTGGATTGGCTAGTTATAATCGAAGATTTATTAAGAACTTTCAGTTATCGCGAAGCCCTTAATAGATTTGACTAAGCCTGATGTAATCTTTCAATTTGGAGATAAAGAACGTCAAGCCTTTAATATCTTAAAGGAGAAGCTCGTTACTGCCCCAGTATTAGCCATCTTTGATCCTGAAGCAGATGCTACCGAATTGTATGTAGATGCTTGTGAATACGGAATTGGCGCCGTATTAATGCAAATCAAGAATGGAGAGAAGAAACCGATTGCTTATTATAGCAGAAAAATCTCAGACCATGAAGCTAAGTCCTTAACGATCCCAGAAAAAGAGACCATGGCTTTGGTACAAGCCGTATTACACTTCCATGAATATCTAATAAGAGTGCCTCACTTCACTGCATTTACTGATAGTTGTTGTGTTTGCTATTTAAGGAACATGAAAAATCTAAAAGGCAAATATCTTCTTTGGTTAATCAGGTTGCAATCTTATAACTTCTCGATTAAAGCGATAAGAGGTAACCCCTCTAATCGACATTCGGACTGCATGTCCAGATATCCAACGCAAACCCTAAGTGAGGAAGAGAATGCAAATTGCGAAGAAGGACTTTGTATAAATACAATGAAGATTGACGCGACTGATGTAATTAAGGCACAGAAAGAAGACGAATATTTTGGTAGAATTCGTGAATTAGTAAAGTCTGATCCTACTAATAATGAGGCTCGTCCGTATGTATTAGTAGATGAGGTGTTATATCGTAAGTCTAATAATGATTTAAAGCAATGTGTTCCTCGAAGTCTGGTTCCTGAGGTTTTATATGCTATCCATACATCATGTCTAGAAGGCGGACATCTTGGAGAGAGCAAAGTGTTTTCTCGTGTCAATGAGCGATTTTATTGGCCTCGAATGGGATTCGATATCAAACAGTATATTAAGACATGTCGCGAATGTCAAGAACGTAAAGACTCAACCACTACACCATTAGGGTTGCATGAACCAATTAAACCACTAGCTCCTTTCCATACCTTAACTTTGGAAGTATTTGGCCCACTGCCCCCCTCTAATGGTTATAAGTATGTCATCACCGCTGTCGATATGTTTTCAAATTATGTAGTGGCACGACCATTAAGAACAATAACAGCCAAGAATGTTGCAAAGTTTTTATTGGAGGATATTATTTGTTATTTTGGTCCACCCCGCCATATATTGTCAGACCTTGGTTCTAAATTCCACACACAAGTAACTAGCGAAATTATGACTGTACTCGGTATACATCAAAAGTTTAGTATTAATTACCATAATAGAATAAATTCACGAATGGAGAAATATGATCAAGCTTTGGTAAACTATTTGAAGAAATATATGTCTACTTCCCAGAAAGATTGGTCTCTATTTGTTAGAACTGCTTGTTACTCTTATAATACTATAAAACACAAACACCATTCTTGTTCTCCTTTTGAATTGGTGTTTGGTAGAAAGGCTGAATTAGGACTCGAACTCGAGACTCCATGCCGAACCCCGTATGGAAAACTCGTGAAAAAGAATCTTGATCGTATAAGGAAAATTAGCACAAAGGCCTTAACTAGTCAGCAGTAAAAACAAAAAGCCAAAATTGATAAGCGTAGGAAAGCACGTACGTAAAAAAAAAAAAAGATTAGACCTCATTACAAATTTGGTAACTAAGCCGGGGTTATTTCCTAAATGTATGCAACGTGCATCATTAAGAAAGTTAATGTTGAACGAACGAAGTTATATTGTCCAAGTTCTCTAGTTTCAACCTGATCGAATTGTTCGATCATTTCATAGTTAAAAAAAAAAGTTAAGTTATCGCGATAGGCGTAGGAACTTCTAACGTGAAATTCAATGTTGATGCAGGCTTTCTGAAAGAAATGTTATATTAATACCTAAATAAATAATTAAATAAGTAAATGGGTACCCAATCAATTAAGTAAATATATTTATATGTATAGAAGGAATAAATAGAGAAAAGAGTAGTTTAGAGAATTACTAATGGTTTTAAATCCATATATGGTCGGAAACCCTGCTACAAAAAAAAATAAAATAAAATAAATAAATAAATAAAAGAGAGAAAAGAGAATAGGAAGAAAATATATAAATATATACAACTAAGGAAACTTGATTCCTTGCGTAGGTATTATATTCCTGGTGTTGACAGACAGACCGATGGCCAGACAGACAGACAGACAAACAAAAAGAAAAACACCAAGAGAAAAAAAGAGAAGTGGTTAGAAAAACAAAAATTATTTTTATTTGCTAAAGGTAAAACTTCCGTTAGAAGGATTGAAAATCGCATTGATGAGAATATAATTAAAAAAAGAGATATTTTAATACAAGGAGAGAATAATAATTAAAAACAGGATACGCCTTTGTACTTTGTAGGTCCAGATAGGCTTTTGCCCACGCAACCTCATCTGAGCTTAGTAAACCATTGCCTTATTTGCAAGACGGAATAAAACACCTTATGAACGTTTTCGAATTAAGCATGCAATTCTAAGAGCATGTAACAAACTAGAGTTAATTATGAGTACACATTAAAAATGGTTTGAACCCCGTGTATTGGAAGTTATTTTACTCGTGAACCAGGTCGTGTGTAAATGAAGCTGAGAAATTACTTAATTGTATGAATTGCTAAGGTTCAAGCAGGTTTACGTGTCCTTTCTGGTGTTCCCATGGAACTCAATAAGGTGAAATACAGTCAACCCAAATTAAAATCAATCGACAGAGTGTACTGATAAATCGTGGAGGACAATGATTCCATAATAATAGAGGCCGTGGTATAAGAGGTCATTATAATAATAGAGGCCAGCCGTGATAAGGATAGAATAAGGATAGAACTCTCAAAATGTAAGATCTACAGATAAAACTCAAAATAAGCGAGCATTGGTATTTTTTTTTAAATCTTATTCATTGTATTTCTTTTAAATTTATTTTCTTTCCTTTTACTGTCTAAATTCCTGCGCAGGTAATTAGTAGTTAGAAGAGATAGATAAGGAAATAAAAATATATAGAAGGGGCTGATATAATAATTTATATTCCCTTATATCGTAAGATAACCAGTCATGAATCACTGAATGCTTCGTCCTCGTATAGCAGAAAGGTGTACGTTTCCATATTTCTATTAGTATTATTTTACTCTAAAGCATTAGATAATGAAGCAGTGAGAACGATGAAATTGTCATTTGAAAACAGAAACAGACAAGAAAAGAACACGAGCAACAATAATTTTAATTTTGTATAATCATGTTTTGCTTCCTTTTACAGATAATGCCTCTATAAATTGTCATTGGTCGTAAGTAAGTATGTCTTGCTTTGTTTGTATTAATGCAATGCAGCATTATAGTATATTCTACAAAAAGGTATTATAGTTACATACATCATTGTATTACAGATACTGCAGATGGATGACAATTCACAATTTACCGTTTGTTTGAGCACTATAGGTAGCCCCGAAATACCTGTGTACCCCTCCCTCTTTATTTTTTTATGGGATTGGCATGAAAGTAGGTATAGTACTCTGTTACGAAGCAAGGACGCCTTCCTCCCCTTTACTATTTTTTATTTCCGGTTTATTTCCGGCCTGATCCAGCAACGTTCTGTATTTTTTTAAAGGTCTCTTTCTCTCAGCAAGTATATGTTTTGTAATATATTTCATACTTGTTAAAAAAAATAATAATAATATTGTGATATACTTCATAATTGTTAAATCAAACATTGTTCTTTTTTTTTTTCAACGATCTCACTTCATAACAGTATTATCTGTTATTATGTAATAGTGTTTTCTTGAGTATTTTCTGTATTCCGGAAGTAAGTTATCTACTTCCTTGCTCAACTGTTATCAGCACACACTCTCAGCACAACAATCTTTATCTACAATTTGCATGCAAAGAAGCGCAATACTTTAAAAAGAAGAAGGTTCTAAATTATAAAATCACCATTATTACTAATTGAGATTAATGCTCTATTATTGGAATTAGGTCAAGTTGAATGATAACAGCCTTACTCAGAAAGTTTTCATGCAATAATAATAATAATAATAATAATAATAATAATAATAATAATAATAATAATAATAATAATAATAATAATAATAATAATAAAAGGGTAACTAAATTGTACCGTACATTAAAACAAATGAATAGTCATGAGCATTCTATAATCTGGAAACAATAATAAGATTAATAATTAATTAACATCCATTAATAGCCGTAGTTCATTCATCATTGCTAATTACAAGGCAGTAGTCACTATAAATACCTTTAATAATAATAATAATAATAATAGTCACTATAAATACCTTTTATTTTCTCAAGGGTGCATATTATGAAAACGTATTCACTTTCAGACCATTTATACTCATGGTTTGCATTGGTCCTATTCTGATGGGATCTCTATTTCAGCAGTAAAGGAACTGCTTTCCACCTTACTTACACCAAATAGCAAATTATACTGCAAGAAAAATTATAACATTAAATAAATTCTTAAGTTATTTAATCAAAGCTGAAAATTTAAGGAATTTAGGATGCTCTCGGATAGGAAGCCTTCCGTTCTCGAGTGAGCACGGAATTACCTTTGAAATTGTGTTACAAAATGGAGGCTGATCCTTGTTCGCCCACTGCTCCATTTCGAACTCTGTTTAGACGTTTGTCTTTAATCATGACCTTTAAATTGTTATCTAATTGTCACCATTAAATTAGCTAAAAAAATATATTACTGTTCCATTGGCTAATAAGGAATATGTGCTCCACAGTAGCCTCTCCCAAGAAGGCTTTCTGCGTACGAGTGCTCTTACTCTGACCGCTTTAGGTTGGATGAAGCGTCAGTCCTAAGAGTGATTTCCATTTCCTAGACAGTTTGACTCTTACCTGTGCTGACTATCTGAATATATCAAATGTTATTGAGTTATGCGCCTTACTACTCCTTATTAAGGTACTATTATGAACGTTATATTGTTTTGATTACAGATGATAATGTAGTTATGGTGATATTATTAGTACATAATTATATGTGTTGCGCAAGTTATGTTTCAGGCTAATGTTGATTATCTTTGTATTATTGATTAATATTGAATTACTGTTGTTTTATCATTAGAAGTGTAGAAGTAACGTTATATAATTGCTAGATTTATTTGAATATGTATATGTAATAGTTATTTAGTTAAATTGTTAGATTATTACATATTTTGCACATTGTCAATATTTTTGCAAAAGATGCTATTAGCTTATGATGATTTTAAGCAAAGACCGAGTCATTATCATTCCTTATGTGTAATATATATATAGAGTGTTGACTTCGTTCCCATATTTTATATAAGAAGACTATGTTCAGTAACTTATAGGCTAGCTTATTAATTAGTATATTACTCATATATCCCAATAGTATATTACTTATGGATACAGTTAGTACACATATAGATATAACTCCCTTGAGTGCACTACTAGTTATGAAAAAAAAAACTAAAACAAAATAAAACAAAAACACTCAACAAAACCTTGCACATGAAACATGCATAAAACCTTTACGTTGCATCTGTTATATAACTGATAATAAACTATATTGTGATAATAAGAAAAGTGAAAAGGAAATCAAGCAAGTTATGTCAATACTACATATTACACTACTACATGCATTACATGTCATTACTCATGCTACATTCCCTCTAATTACTAATTCTACATATACTCCAGACTCCATGCATTCAAGTCTTGTTCCAATGTGTAGGTGTTAATTGGTGAAATTCTTCAGTCCTCTCACATCCACTTGCTGAGAGCATGCGAGGTGAATTAACAACATTCCCCCAGGGACACCCCTGCCTAACGGAGTTTAATTAAAATCACGCTAGAGTCAGGGTCTGCCCCTAACGGAAGTTATTAGTAATCAACATAGTGCCATCAACCCCATTGCAGACTGTAAGGGTCCATCCACACACCAGACAGGGCGTTACATCATGCAAACATCTATGGTATAGTTTAACTTTCTGCTACCGGCGTCCCCGAATAATTGGCGTAAATTGTCCTAAATTGTTCCGGAAGTATTTTGAGCGGCCAGTGAGTGTGTCCTCTTAAATGTCATTAAATGAGTGCCTTCTTCCTCTTCAACGTGCATTCTAACCTTATATTCTAAGTTTTTACTCATTAGTGTTCTTATCTTAATAATTATGGTGGACAACACCGTGTGTTTTCTCGAGATTTTCCCGTTTCTTCCCACATCCTTCATTTCATCGTTTTCATTCATTACTCATCGCCACCGTCTCCATTAGCCTAACAGGCATAATCATGGGACGTAATTCAAGAAATTCACTATCTAATAAATTTTCATTATCTAATAAATTTTATCGCACTATTTTATATGGTACAACATGGTATTTAACATAGGAAAATAAAGTAATTTTGTAATAATCTAGTTCCTTTCTATACAGATAAAAGCTTGTTTTGCCACAAGTTGTAAGTACAATCAAGTTATTTAAAATGTATTCTCATTTCTAGCCGACGACAGACCCCTATTATCTCTTAATACAAATTCTATTATTAAAAGACACAGGTAGACTCTTGATTAGGTAAAATAGACAAATAACACCATAAATAATTAATCATATAAACAGGGGTTTGCCTAATATCAATTATGTGGATTCCTTTTATCTAATTACTATTTTAAGAGAAATATATATATATATGTATATAAAAAGAGAGAAAGTCTATGCAAACATTTGCATGCAAACATTTTATACTCTTCAACTTCACTATTACTTAATCTTATCATTACGTAAAGTTGGAAGCCCGGAAGACTTTATCATCACAAAATTCCAACGACTCGCTATCAGCAGAACAAGGACACACATATGAATGAACAGACAAATGCATTATTATGCGGTTACGCATGCACTTTAGATTATACTACCAACGTTTTCATACTCATAAAAAAAACAAGGGGTGAATAAGAATATAAAATAACACCTATACTATATATCCATTCTATTAATTGTGTTGTGCTGTTACAGAAGTTATCATTAAGTATTAATGTATTAAAAATCGTTAATGGTGATTAATATTTATTGTTATGTATTAATGATTTGGATTTGTTAATTAGAGTTTATTTAGTTATTATTTAGAGCTAATAAGATTATGAATTAACATACATTAAATTGTCTTTTCATGAGTAACTCTTGACAACGGCTCGAGAGGCACCTCGTTCAAAATTAACGGCCAGCACTGGAAGGGGATACTTCTAAAATTGATTAATTCTTCAGGTATTTGGAACAGCTATTGGACGGACAAGTGAATGACTGTGATCTTTACAAGGATAGTTCACCCTTCGAAAATAGTATTCCTGGAGCACCTGCAGTATCACTAATGTATTATTAGTGGTAGTCTATATGATGTTTGGTAGGACTAAGGAAAAGACATTCGAAAATGCCTATTTACTTACCTGGTTAACGAAACTTTCCTTTTCTTGTTCTCACCTTAATACTTTCGTTTTTATACTAATTCTACAACATTTTTTTACACTTCATCGTTCACTTCACTAAGTAACTGCACTAAATTGCACTAAATACACTGTACACTGTACACCATCTACGTGGCATACCTTCTGAATCCTTAATATCGAATATTGAAGAACAATATTACACTTCGATACGAATCAACGTTTCCGGACCACGCCCGAACGGATTTCCACTAATAAAATGCAGCCACCAATCGAATGACAGAAAACATATTTTCAACCCACATTAGGCGTTATGGGTTCGCTTGCTAACATTAGTAAGAATTAAAACGTTCCATCCCCACATTTTTTTCACTAGTATATCGATATCGCACATAAACAGCTTGAAGAATATAATTGTAGAATTATGTAATACCCTATCTTGGTTTAAAACTCATACTTACAGATGGAAATATTGCTGCAACTTTCTTCGTTGCATTTACACAAGTTCCTGTAATAGCATTTTAATGCGTAAACAGGAAACCCCTATCAAGTATTGTGGTTGTCCACTGCGTAGCTCATAATACTTGTTATCTAATATTTCCTTTGATGTAACTCGTCTATGCATGCAATTATATTTTTTTTATTCTATGTATCTGTTCAATTGTCGTGATGTTAGTGAAATAGCCCCCTAGAAACGTTGATTCCAGATTGATTCCATGTTGATTCCAAATTATATTAGGGATACGATTTAGTTCCTGAATACAAGTACTCTGAGGTTCGATTTCCCCTCGTCACAGATCGACAAACTAAAATCCTCTCTCCTCGCTCCATTGGCTACTTAAAGTAAATAATAGGAGAAAGGGGAGACGATTGCTCCTCAATCGAAAGATTACAAAAACGACTGTTGCCCCTGCTCCTCCTAAATCTAAGGTTGCAAATAACCGCCTATGGCAATATACTTTGATGCCGGCAAGAAATTAATAATATGTGAATGATTAAACTTCTTTAATTGGCTCAATTCGGTATACCTAAAAACTCGCCCATGACCAGGCGGAAGTAAAAACCACTAGGTGTGAAAGTCCCAAATCTAACTAAGTATTGGTTCGATTCTCCGAAGTTCCCGAATAATAAACAACAAAGGATCCTTTTCCTTCCTCGCTCCCTTGAATACACCTGTAAACTTTTAAAAACGCACAAAAAAAAGGAGAAAGGAAAGAGAGGATTATTTATTATTTTGGAGGATTACTAAAACGAAACAGGGTTCCAATAAATTTTAAATTCATGACATGTAGACTCAAGGCAATTTCTACGAGTCAACTCAATATTGAACTATTATTCGTTGTTTGTCACGCTTAAAATAATATAACCTATAGTAAATTAAAATTCAAGATCACAATATCAACAGTTTGACGGTAGTTCTTCCTTGAATCTACATGAACTTAATTATTGGAAATTCATTATAATAAATTAACAAATCAATGGTAGTCAATAATAGTAATTCAACCCTTGTTGATATCTCGAATCCTTATGTAACCAAATCTCTACGAGCTATGTAACTGTAGAGATCTCTATTTAAACCCCATTAATAGTTGACGTTACTAATTACTCATTACCAATTACTTGGGGTGACTAAATTGTAATCATTCATTTATCCTTGTAAACAACGAAACATGGCTGTCTTGCTATGTAATTACCCCAAATTATGTATTGGCATATCTTCTTTTCCATTCATCTTAGGTGCCAATCTCTTAATCAATGGTTTATGTTCTCTTATTTCATTCAATCACTTCATAAGCACAATATTGAAATTAAAATATGTGTATAATGTAATGAAATAATGCAAACTATTGTGCTCCTGAGTATATTACATTGTTACTAATTATAACAATACTATTTCTTACTTACTTGTGTAGTGTTAAATTTCTAATGGGACCCTATTTCGTTGAGTATGAGATGGTACACATCTCACTAGATTGTAGTATTTAACGTACGTAACCGTATATTAATACTTACTTTCATTAAAGTTCAAAATTTGCCATTAGTGAATCTACTGTACTAAAGAAACTGAATTGAATCTAAGATAGTGTGCTGAACATTACAAAATCACCGTTAGCATGATAAACCGAACGGTTCCCTGTTATTGTCCAGTAGTCTAATTCACTCTCTGTCATTACTTTATTCTCTGTCCTTTTTGCATATATTACAATTCCAAATGTGGATGTTTGTCGTTAAGGTTTTTATGCAAGATTTTTTTAAATAATGAATCTTTAGAACTGAGAACTGTTAGTTGTTAATGAACATTATGTAGGTTGTTGTTCTGTTGCATTCTTGCAATCGTAGCATTTATGATAATTGAGAAAATTGACTTTTTCTCTTAATGTAGCATGTTCAATATGTCATTGACCTTTCAACTTTAGTGTAATATTTCATTCAAGTGACTTCTTGCAAATTTTAGCACATTGAAATGTTGTTCATCTTTAACTTTGTTATAGTACATTAGTTATATGATGTGTCAAACTAAAATATTCTTGTTAGTAGAAGTTACTCATTCATAATCACCTGTATCTCCATTTAGCTGAGTTACGTGAAGGAACAGAGACACCATTTTGTTATAAACGTTCTCTGTATTATTGTTAAGAAAAGATGAAATGCGACTATGCTGACAACAGACTCATAAGTATACATAACCTATGCTTTCTTCACTTTGCGAAAACTTTTTTTTCAATATAATTTTTTTTTACGAGGGCCACTCGGAAAGTAAATTACCCATGTTCCAGCTTTAACCTCGCTTCTTGATGATTTTCGAGGACGAAAATTATGAAGCAGTGAGAATGTGACGCTGAATCCAAAAATATGGTTACATTGCTCTTTATTGAAGGAATTGAGAAGGCTATTTTGGATTAATATGCATTATAAAAGACATGTTCTCTCTCTTGACTTGCTACAAGCTAGCAACAGAAACAGGAAATACGTAAAACTTTCTGAAAATGACTAATGTTGCTTTTGCTGCGCAATTTTGTAGGAAGTTTACTTGTCGAAGATTACTCATAAGTCATCCTACAGGATACATAATCATGATTTTGGCAACGTGACACCGCATTAATATGTTGAAATTGGTTATACAGATATGAATCTGTAGATAAGTCTAGAGATCACGCTATTGAATTCTTCCGGCTGTGACAGTACACGTATGTACATGTGTGTCACGCCACGTATTTTGGGTGCGGCAGTCTCTAAGAGCCAATCAAAATGCAAAAGAGCAATAAGTTTCCATATTTGTGGAGATGATAAAACGGATGTACTGACGGATGTGAGGCTTGGGTGTGACCCTCGAGAATAATATAAAAGAACCTCAAGGTCTCAAACGGTTGATCACTTGTTCCGGTGCAAGGGTGTAGAGGTTCGAGACGTCGGTTGTGGCCAGACAGAATCATCGTCAAAGTTTCTAAGAGTTACAAGAATACTACCATAAGGTATGTATAATCTCTTGTTGCATCATAAAATTCAAGTTTAGAGATGTCATGCGGTACTTCAAAATGAATTGTGTACCTACCATAAAACTTTCAAGATTAAGAACTGTTGTCACATACTTGTATTTCATCTTCCGTTTCTTCTAACTTAAATATTTCAATCTTTAGCCTGTCAATCAATATATATATAAGTTAGGTATCAATCTATCAAATGAACTATCAGATATTCCATTACTTTTGTTGAATCACTAAATCAAATGTTGTTATATATTACCATTTTAGTTATGTAATAAACTTACTTTTTATAAATAATGTTGTCATTCCCCTAGATTAAAACCACCTTTTCCCATGAAAATAATGGTGTAATTTAAGTATATTTCTTTGTGACATCCGCTACAGAATTAGCGTGAGCAGATCTCTACATTATGGTGGAATAAAACGAGCTAAATAATTAAAAAGAATCTGCACATCGTCACAATAAATACTGTTAGATATTGTTTTAGTTTATATACGTTGGTATTATAGGGAGCTAGCTTGTTTACCAGCGGGGGCTGAGGTAAAGGGGGAAAAATTTCAACAATTTTTCTACCTGACTCTTGCAATACTCCCTTACCCTCCTTCTATTGTCAGCGTTGCCAGGGTTAAAAAATTGTCACATGAATGTCATTCTGAAGAGTTAGTGTGAGTTGGTTACTTTTGTGTGCTGTTGTGGTTGCGGTTTTGTTGCTTATTATTCATTTGACAATGGCTTCACAGCGTAAGAGAGGGCAAACTATACACAGAGAAGCTAGAGAAGTAATAAGGAAGGTCATAGTGCAGTGTGACGAAGAAGCGAAGAAAAAGAAGCTTCAGTTTGCATTTGTTATCACAGCCTAATTTGCGTGTGTCCACGTATACAGGGATCTTCGACAGGGATTGCATAATTGCATAAACTCTTTGAATTAAGTGAGTATTAGCTGAATTTTTTGACAACGCACTGGCAACCCTGCCCAGGACCGTCAAGTGACCGTTTCTTGGTGACGGGGTGGGGAACCTGCCAATCAACTCTGAATTCCTCAGCCTCGCATTAAAGCCAGCTCCCTATAACAGTATAGTATTATTTGTATTTATTTTGTAAAAACTTATGTAAGTTATTACAAAATAAATACAATTATTATTTAAAAAGTAGTTAACAAGGAACACAAATATCATGAAAAGTCATCAATTACCGTTGAGTTTATTTTTCTAGTCTCTGGCTTAACCAAGATTTTTGGGTAATTCAAATTTTGACCACACTGTCATTTCTATGCATGGCAACACTGATTATTTTTCCAGTTCGTATTTTCAGGTGTATTTATTGTGGTAAGTTACTTTTCATTATCTCTTCTAACTTACGAAAAAGAAGCAAAAGAAAAATTGTTAGCTTTTGAAAAATATTTAGTAGTCTGCCCCCTTAAGATTGATTTATTTCACTATAAAATCTTATATTGAATGCATAATGTGATTTGGAAGCTTGGTGTCTGCATGGTGTAAATGCCAATATAAATATTTTTCTAAGATAAGCAACAAACAGCGTCAGTAAAATGATTTATCAGAAGGAACACTCAAAGGAAATGAAAGTAATGCAGGAATGAAATCAAATTTGGTATCTTATTACAGATAAATTTATAGATTAAAGTTGGTACAATTCCATAATGTCCACTGAATATTTTCTCAACAGGAAGATGAAATTACTAAACTATATAGTAGTTTCTCAACTTGAAAATTGGGACCCCTAGGGAGGATGCGAAAGAAATATACGAGGATTATGAAGGGATGTATTTTTTTAAAATAAAGGATTATTTTGATATACATATATTTTATTTCCACATTTATCCTTAAATAGTATTATACAAATATGAAAAACGTTTTACAGTCATTGGGAATAAAAGAGGAATGAAACTGGTGAAAAATTATATACTGAAGCACAAGAAAAATACAACAAAAGCTTCCTATTGAAATACAATTCAAAATGAAAGCTAATGTGAAACCTGAGCCTGGTGTGATTTGGCTAGGATTCACAACTGATAATTAAAAAGCTTATTACAAAGCGAATACATTATGTAAAAAAGGAGGGTGCATGATATACTATAGGTTGAGGAAGCCTGCTCTATGTCATAGCGTAGTCATTGAGGGCTGTAGCCGGAAGGAGAACTTCTTTCGTGTACACTTTTACAGGCTGGCCAGTAAACGCTTTTACACTTTTTTGACTTTGCGTCTCCACCGGGAATCGAACCCGGGACTACTCACACCAAAGGCGAGAGTGTTAGTGACTACGCTACGTGGAGCTACTTATGAAAGAAATCAATATAATTTCATAACATTTTCCACTCTTCGAAATGAAATGAAATAAATCTTTCAGTTTATCGCCCCACGATTTTTTCCTTTACGCTAAGGGAGACGGATGATTAAAGCAAGTGAATGATGATGGAGAATTAGTGGAGTGAGAATGTTGGAGGAAATGGGAGTACCCGAGAAATCCTACAAACACGATATTGTCTAACAGAAACTTACTTGACTGGAGATCGAACTAGGGACCCATACACCAAAGCCAAGCGTTCAACCACTGAGCCACCGTGCCCTCCCGTTCCACACATTCGAAATTCAATCTCAAGACTAACTTCTAACTAACATTCTAATCCCATCTATTTTCCCTTCGAAATTTTCAGAAGTTGTTTCATATTACTATTGAAATAACACTTCTATGGGACTATTGTACATATAGCTAAATACTTGGTAGGCCTATTAACCTGCGTAAGGGATAGGATGTTTTAGAACAATTGTGTTTCCCATGTTAAATATTATCCCAGTCCCTCCTTGAGATGGCTTATAAAACTTCGTTAGTCAAAAACTATGTACGTGACAAATTTTTAAAAAAATAATACAATAAATGGAATGTAGAGATTGTGTTATATAACCCAGTTTTCTCAAACCGGCCTTCATGTAGTAGGAAATAAGTTCTTATAGAATTAGTCTTCCAAACCAACAACAAAACACATCCTATATTAATTATAATTGTATTGTATAAGAATTAATGTCATACATTGATTTTATCCATGCACATTTTAAGTTCTGCATAAAATGTTACACGGTAACAGAAGTATCTTTTGCTGAATCGTTTTGAGTGACAGAAACTGTCATACGTGATAGTAATAAAAGCTATTTTTGACCTGCCACGTGCGCCAGCCGACATTTGAGATGAAATCCTCTGTGCGTTTACGCTACAAGTCAAAGTGTTTCACTGCTGTCTACAGCTGATGTTTATCTTACTTTGACAGATGTCAAGTGGGCATATTTTCAAGTTTCCACATTTTGTAAACAACTACAGCAGTTAATATTAAAGAGCTGCTTTCCATTCACAGTCAAACAATCATTTTCTTGATTTTTTTTTTTTTTTTTGTCTGGCAAAAGAAACTAAACATTTATCTTCAAGTTCAAATAGTTTTTTCGAACAAAATACTGATTAAGTTTCCAAGTAATATATATGATTTCCAAGTAATATATATAGGGTGTCCCTTATTTAGAGTAATTTCCTGTTACGATACGCACACCCGCTAAATGTATTCTATGTGACCGTAAACACGCATTAGTGAAATAGCAGCTCCCTACGAGAACATTAATGATTCATAACATTTAACACATGTTTTACGTTATTTCTCAAAAAAGTTTGCAACACTGATCTGCGTTTACAATCTCCTCTGTCTTTACTTTCATTGTTGCTTCCAATGATGATATCCAATTAGGTCATTCTATTGAAAAAATATACTTTCTCTTAGGTTGGCAACATTGTTCGCCTGGTGATGTTCGTCAATACACGGACAGATGGCGTCCTTTCTCTACTTGTTTTGTGCAAAGTTTCGTTTCTTTGTCTCTTTTAGTTTCTCCGTTATCACGGTTGGACATTCTAAATTATATTGTAATATAGAAACTTCATTTCATGATTTTGTCGTCACGAACATCATTAACTATGTATCTCCTTTAGCTTAATGGGCATACTTGTCGGAAGTAAAACTCTAATTTTTAATAAATAGAAGTTTATTTCAATTGAGTTCCCTTGGCCCACGCTCCATCCAGTTGTTAGAAAGATAGTAAATAATAAGATATTTAAGATATGTCTAAATTAGTGGCGGATCTAGCCTGAGGTCGGGGGTGCCTAGGCTCTCCCAGTTTTTAAGTGACAAAGGTAATTGGAGCTATTATTTATATATTTTTGAAAATGTATAGTAAACTCATAATATACCTATCAAAGTTTGCGTTTTGGTTGCGCCCCAGTTTTTACCTTCTAGCTCTACCACTAGTCTAAATGGATAATTATTAAATTTACTAAATATGTTAAATTTATTTCCCAAGATGTTACTTAGCTAGGGATTCGTATTTTACGTGGATGTGTCCCGACAAAGTTCTTCGGGGACGAAGAATTGTTTCGTAATTAATGAATTTGTTTTACATCTTTTCATTCTTAAACATGCATCTGCCAAGGTATGGTTATAATTTAGGAGCATGGGGCATAAATGACAGCCCCATAGACCCAGGGGCGAGTTAAAGACGGACTTCTGGAGGGGGGCAGTGGATCGTAATACTGCTACTTTGAGCTACTTTTAAGAGCTCCAAACTCTGGGATGGGTTTTATTTATATATAAAATAAGAAATTTTCCTCTTCTGGGGGGGAGGGCAATAGCCCCGATCGCCCCCCTGGACCCGCCCCTGCATAGACCCCGGGGAGCCAAATCGTAAAATGTAAATCGAATTGAATAAGTTTTTAATAGAATATTTAGTGGAGGATGCCAGTGCCACATTAAGTAACATATTATTAACATTGCTGACATTATAGATCAGATTCATGAACTGTTCCTGCAGCTACTCTGCTTTAGAACACGTATGAGTGCAGAATTTAAAAGAAAAGAACTTGTATAAGTGAGAGATCTCGCACGATTTATGTTTGTTGGAAACAGTACTTAGCAACAAGTCTGCCTGACTTAAGCACTTCCCTTTAGTTGTAGCTATTTAACTTTACCGGTAACATCAAGAACAGAAAAGAGATCTTTTGTAAAGTTTAAATTAATCCAAAAATTTTAAAGGAATATCATGACTCAGTGTAGGTTAAGTGTGTTAGCATTGCTAAGTTGAAATTAAGCATATCACAGACTAGACTTGGATAGTGCGGTGTGGTGAACAGATTTCTAACCGTGAAACAAAGGCGATTTGGAAAATGTTGAACGTAGCCCTACTAAGCTGGCAAATTTGTTCCGCTGCAGAAGATAGGCCGAGTTGCTTAAGTAAAAAAAAAATAAATAAATAAATAAAAAATAAAAATAAAAAAGATTTCGACGTTAAAAACCTTTTAATGCTTCTAGTGTATCTAACATTCTGATCTACGTGTGTATATTCTATGTTACTTTCCCTTATACACAAAATGATATTTATGCTTATAATGTTTGTTTTCTTACAATCAAATATAGTACGAAACTATATAGAGTTCAGTTCTGTATTTAGAAGCAGGCTATAACCAGAAATTTTGCAAAACTGTGCATGCCTGACCTGTTATAGCATAAGCCTTCATATCCAGCACATATTGGCATTTGATTAAATTAACTATGTATATTCTATTTGTATGACCAAAATAAACGTTTTCTGTGTTTGAGTCGTCTAGTTCCAAACCAGCTCTTGTTCATTTACATCAACTCGAAAAACCGAGAAGAAAATTTTGTAGCACTGGAAATATTTGAGGGTGTCCAAGTGATTCACATGATACAATTGAAGTATTTCCAGTTCTACAGATCCTAGAGTTTTTCTCCGTTTTCTAGGATTTGCTATAAATTGATAAAAGCCGGTTTGGAACTGATAAGTCATAAAAACATGACTTTGTTTAAGCACTGCATAGTGGTGGTTCCCGATCTATAGTGGTGAATTTCACAAGCCATTGAAATATCAGTAAGTTTCCCTTGAAAGTTACAATAATCGGTCAGTGCTAGTATTGTCTTTTCAATAGAAACCTAGAGAAGGGGACTCATTTCCGCCGTCTGTGCCCCCCCTCTCGAAGCCTTCAGTTACGCCACTGTTATAGCTCACTTGACATGACACTCATCTGTTATGAATCGAAATTAGTTTTATTATTTAATGTGACTTCAAAATGTTGAAGAGAATGTGTGTTCTCAGAAAATCTAAGGACTAAATATCCATTTATTATGGTAGGTAATTGTGAGGTAAAAATATCCCGTGTTATTCAAATAAATGCTTCATTTTAAAAATTATGAATCTTATACGTAGCTAAAGCATCAAACGAATTAAATACCTAGGTGTAATACATTTTATACTCTTTTAACAGTTGATTAACATTTCGTGAAGTTAAGTTCGTGTGCATCATTTCCTTAATGCGTTCCCCATTTTATGAAGGTCTACATTTTATAAACTCGCGAAACTTTAAACTGTTTAAATAGTTTAAAAGTTTCTTTTGTTTTTAACTGTAATTATGCATACCATGAAAGACAGAAAGTAATTTCTCATTGTGAGTAATATCCCTGGAAGAATATTTATGGTTGCAGTATCGTGTGCCTAGTTTCTCTTGCTCATTTCATTAGGAATGGTCACCGCAATTTACTCTCTCCAAATAGTTCAGATTTGTACCACCAGAGGAGCTGCCTGAAAGAGCCACAGGAGAATACAAACTACAAGGGATTTCTCAAACTGCTTTCCAAGCAGTACTGAAGATTAATGTGTGATAACAGAAGTGTAAAACTTGGTGACTTTATATTTAATTTACCTGTAATTATTTTCTTCGAATCTGACCGCCTTATGCAGAGTCGTTTTGACGTTATATTAGCATCATACTAAAGGCTTGACTACTGCAAGAAACATATGTTAGTCGAACTCGTTAGTATGGCACTAAAATAACGTCAAAACGACTCTGCATAAGGCCCTGAACGTCTAACACGTATTCTACCTTTACGCACAGTCCCGGCCAGCGGTGATTTCAGGAGATGGCCCGGCAGCCACGAAATTCCATCCTGGAACCATGTATTCCATCGTTCTTCATGTAGATACCCAATATTTTCCTAATATTACTTTTCACTCCAATTATATTGAAATTCCTAACCGGAGAAAATCTGAAACCATCACTGAATACTTGAACAATAGATCCCGTCTCAGTGTTGGAAAGGAACGTTCAAATCAAACCACTTCATTCACCATATACGAGGAGTGAGCATGAAGTTCGCTTAATAATAATAATCACCCAAGAAAGAAGAGTGTCAGGTATAGTCTACCCGTTTTAAATTATATACCCCAGCTCAATAAATCAAACCAAATCATTTAATTCACCGTGTATGAGGAGTGATCATGAAGTTTGCGTAATATTCATCTCAGAAAGAAGAGTGTCCGATATAGTCTGTTCGTTTTAAGCCACACATTCTAGCTCTGCAATGGGATACCTCGACGCACGAAAGGATATGCATCCAGTGCTTAAAAACAAATTTTACAATCATGACCTAAACACATCCTTTTCTAAGATAAATTTTCCGATGTTTCATACCTGTTGCTATTTCTGCACTTACGACAGTAATTTATTCACATATTTATTGATTAGAAGAGAATACTGAATTTGAGCAAGAGAGTGGTTTCTAATCTGTGATCTTCCTATCCTTCAATAATGCCAGTCATCCTTCAATAGTGTCGGAGTAATGACAGAAAAACGAAAGCATGGAGAAGGTCCTGGTAGTGATGAACAAATGCAAGACCAAGCATTGTCTCGGGTGGTCTTGGTCTTGGACTTGGTCTTGCACATCCAGTGTTGGTCTTGGTCTTGCCCTGGAGCCCTTGGTCTTGGTGTTGGTCTTACTTGCAAGAGTTTTGCAAGTCTTGTTTAAAGAAACCTTATGTTTTGCATAGGTAAATTTTACTCTAGATATACGAGATAATAAATTCTACAATGCGCAAATAGTAACGGAAATACAATGTATGTTTCTAAATACAATATAGTTTACCTTCGTGTAAGTATGATGATAGTGTACAACATAGGCAATGACCTTTATTTTTTTAATGGGTGCCCATGCTTCACTACTTATAAGATAAATCACAACGTTTCGTAATATTTTATACAGTATTTTTTTTAACAGATCCAATACTCCATTGGTTCCCATACTGGGGAGGCTACCCCTGAGACGCATGAAAGAAAATCAAAACAGTACAGATTACTGAAATACCATGAATTGGAAAATTATTTTTACACTCTAGATGCGTCAGATTATTTTCTTTTCAATCACGATTAGCTAATCTTTGTATTGAACAAACTTCCAATTAAATATTGATATTCTGTTTTACTGATTCCAATACCTACTCTATGTGACAGAAACATGGACATTACGCAGAAGCAATGAAAAAATGGAGGTTTTCGAAACGTGGGCATGGAGAAAAAGGAGAGAATTAGCTGGGTTGAACGGAAAACGAATGAGAAGGTGTTAGAAATAGTAGCAGTAGTGGAGAAAAGAATTTTAGATGTAATTAAGAGGAGGAAGAGAAACTGGTTGGGACATTGGCTGAAGAGGAAGTCTATTATGAGGAATGTGCTAGAGGGTATGGAGGAAGGAAAGAGAGGAGGGGTGAAGGAGACTAGTTAAGTAAGGTATTAAAACAGAAAATTGCTACGTCAAGACGAAGAGACTACCTGAGGACCACCGTACATTGAAGCTTCTCAGTTGCAGAATGTAGCCTGCCAGTAATGGCAGAAAAGTTATGATGATGATGTGTTTAGCAATATTGGCCATAAAACAGAGAGAAAAAATTAACACAATAATGATTATAATCAAACCTTTTAATATTTTAGAATAGTTTGAGTGAAAACTGAAAACGATTAAACTGTGTATGTCTTTTGTGTAAACTCAATTTATATAAATACTTTTGACCTATATTAGAAATACAAAGTAATGGCATCAAACTCCAAGTTATTTGAAATAATGTACAAAGTCACTCTCACTTATGAATATAGATTATTTATTGTTGTATAATGTTATATCGTTCAATCCTCGATGTACCGTATACCTAACGAGGCTAAAAGTTATATTGATAAACAATTATTCTACCGTATATGCATCCACCCATGAAATCAAACCTGCAGTCACATGCACTAAGTTTTTGCCAATATCATGAAAATGTTAATTCGATATTAATTTTATGAGCACACATTCAAAATTTCCGACGGTTGCTTGAGCTTTCGAGCCAAGACCATACCCATGTAGTCGATACTTATGGTGTGCGGAATTACCGATGTACAATATTACATTTATCTTTAGTTTTGGAAGAAGAACACCACTAATATGTTTTGAAATGAAATGAAATATCTAGTTTAACTTCCCACGATTATGCACCGAGGCTAAGGGAGACGGTGATGATGAAAAATGAATGAAATGGTGAAATGAAGAAAGTAGAAGGAAATGGGAAAACACCGAGAAAACCCACACACACGGTGTTTGTACACCAAAAAAGCTTATATGGCGCAACATGACACCTTCGTGGCTTGAAAACGAGTAACAACTACAGAAAACGAGAACAACCGATTCAGAAAATGACATGCTGTAGCTACATGCTACAGGGGCAGATGACTCACACGGATTGCATTAACTATTGGGAACGCATTCACTCCAGCGGCATTTTTACTGAAGCCAAGAAATTCAAGTGGAAGATGTAATGATTTTTCCCCTTCATTTTTACATTTATATATAAAAAATCAAGTAATGCCGATACTTGTGCAAGACTCTTGGTCTCGCATTCTTTGGTCTTGGTTTTTGTCTTGCATCGGGATTCCTGGTCTTGGTCTTGCATGCAAGACTCTTGCACAAACTGCATGATCAAGACTCTTGCGCTCATCATTAGTCATTGGTCAATATTTCTAAAAAGGATATATTCGAAGGAGACTGAAGATAATGAGGCTCATCGATTGCGTCGAGGAACATAAAATTCGATCCGCTACTCAACCCGACTATTCAATGTTCCCCCTCTTTTTTTATTTGTTAAATATGCTACCAACTTTCCCTGCATTAAGGAAATTTCCCATTATCTACGCTTCACTTACAGAGTATTGAACTCAAACTATGAAATGTTTGAAGTAAACCTTCCCAGTGCCGGGTGCATGGAAAATCTGGTTGGTTGCTCACTTGCTTTCTTAACACCGGTCTGGCTACAGGTACCCTGTTTTACAGTATTACTGCATTGTTATTAGCTTGTCGGCAATCTTAGATAGTAACTCTTACATGTCAAAAATCACCCTTCATTTGATTTTCATTTTATCTTTAAGGCTGGTCTTTAAATGTTGTTTAAAACAGTATTAATTACTTTTTTAATGACCAATGGATTGGTTTAGAACTTTGATGTGCATAACCTAGGAAATCGAAGTGTTCACACCATAGTAGTATTTCAGACGGTTGTATAACAGTTCGAGATTTTCCACATACTAAGTTTTATCCAGATCGGATGAGTTCAGTATATGTTTTGTTTCTTTAAAAAAAATGACTCAAAATTTGACTGCCGGTAACTCGGAATCAAAAGCCTGTATAACAATATCTCAGATACTTATATACAAAGATAAGGCATAAGTCTTGCAATACTTCCACACCATAAGAGCAGGTGCGTGTATACGCCGTGATCAACGGTAGGTACAAAGTCAAGCTGGCTCAAGAAGTGTTGTGGTAAGTTTACTATTCAACAAAGAGGTTGAGACTCCATCAGTATTTTCAGTTAGTTTTTAGTGGCAGTAATGATGAGGGTTCAACAACATCTTACACGTGAACTGTTACTGTATGAATTTCAACTTAGACACAGACCTTCGGCAGCAATATAAAACATTTGCCTTGAGTAAGAAGAAGGTGCAGTGAACCACAGAACTAGCACAACAACCCGTTGACTCAAGAAATTTCGTCAGGTTGTAAAAATGTCAAAGATCAACTAATGTCCAGCCGTCACAGGATAACAGTTTCTGAGACGTACGACACTCCATTAAGGAAAATACACACATCAGCATATGATTATAATCAAATTAACTCAGCATGTCCCAGTCCATTGTAGTACGTCACCTTCACGAATTCAGGAAAATCATCTGGAATTGCCGCATTGTGCCACATGAGTTGATCTCAGTTCAGGCTCAGAGGAGAGCGGGTGTTTGCTGACAACTGCTGCAAAATCCGCGTGGTGTGCGAATCCTGAAGTAGATAGTCACATGTGACAAAAAGTTGTATTTTATCGAAATCCAAATGTGCAAAAACAGTGATTGAATAAGGGCCAACTTCAAGACCAGTCCTTAAACAGGGCTGTTTCGAGCATAAAGTCATACTCTGTATGTGCTGGAATTACAAGGGATTAATTCACTTTGAGTTCATTCCTAACGATCGTACCATCATACTGACCTTTATTCCGAACAGTTGGAGCGGATATATGCTGCCATACTACAAAAATGTCTTGCATTGGTGAACTGAAAGTGCGCTCTTTTGCAAGAACCGCACTCGGCTCGGAAAAGGCAACAAAAATATGCTGGAACTTGATGACATCAAACTATTGTTATACCCAGTATATAGTACTGACCTTTCCCCTTCGGATTAGTGTTGTTTCGGTCTATGACGCATTTCCTGAAATCACGATGCTTCATCAACCAGCAGGCGATGGGAACAGTTGTGAATGATTTCTTCGCCTCTTGGGACAATATATGGTATCGACGTGAATACCGGGCCCTGGCAGGAAGTTGGCTGCAGACAGTCCAACTCGAGGAGCTATACTTTGAATTATAATCTGCTTTCATTGTATTGTAAGAAACACAGGTATGATGTATACAACAATAATTCAAGCAGGGCCGGCTCTACCATATGTGTAATATGTGCATTTACACAAGGCGGCAAAATCTGTCATAACTATATTATTTAAAATTAAAGATGGGCCGATACCAGAATTTCTCGATTCCGATTCTGAAATTTTACTCACGATTCTCGATTCCGGGCTCGATACCGATTCTGGGTAAAACAAATAATAAAAACAAATTTGAATCCAAAAACATTTTATTAGCCTATTGCAAATGAATAAAAACTCTTTCAAAACAATGAAAAATTGAACCTGAAATGTTCAAAACCTGCAAATATGGAATTAGAATGTAAATTACCGGTATTATGTCTTGAAAAGTTTTAAAAACTAAACGTTTGAATTGTATTTCAAATTTCTTTTAAGAAAAACAAGCATTTGAACCCTCTCTGGGTCCAATCTGTTTCTTTTTTTGTCACAAATTTGCCCTGACATGGAAAACAGTTTCTCTGAAAACACTGTTGCTGGTGGAGCAGAGAGATATTTTCTTGACAGTTTACTGAGTCGAGTAAATGCAATCCTCTCCCTCTTCCAGAAGTCTCCAACATTGGTGTGAGGACTTGACAGAGGTTCAGCGAAGTACAGCTCACAGAAGACGAGAAAAATCCTAGCAGAAGTAGTGTGACGTAGGTATGGGCTTGACCACTTTTCGCACTAGGGTTTCATATGACACCACGGAATAGCACCAGGAGCGTCATTTCAGATTTTGCTTGGGGGAAGCAAGATCCCTTGATGTATGTAAAATTTCGCGTTTTTCACTGATTTACTACTATTCTATTGATAAAATCTATATACAACTCAAACTCAGGGGGGGGGCAAATGCCCCTCCCTGCCCCCCTAAATGACGCTCCTGAATAGCACACAGATAACTACCCGGAGTAGCAGACGGCATCTAAGTATAGACCACACCTCAAATATCGAAAATGGACTTGACCGTGTCGTTGACCTTTCCCCGCTTCCTCTGTTTTAGGGTTCTTCTCGTCATCTGTGAGCTGTACTGAGTGACTTCTTTTTGACACTGTAGTAG
Source organism: Thermobia domestica (assembly GCF_964235325.1). Taxonomy (NCBI): domain Eukaryota; kingdom Metazoa; phylum Arthropoda; class Insecta; order Zygentoma; family Lepismatidae; genus Thermobia; species Thermobia domestica. The sequence goes on from NC_137455.1 coordinate 321,938,261, forward strand.
TTGAAGTCTTATCAGGATCAGGGCCGTGCCGCGAAAAAATCAGCTCCCGGGCGAGAGTATACGACGGCGCCCCATACATATATTCCAAGCAATTTTTCCTATCTTTTTTTCTTTTTTCTCCCGAATTTTTCGCCCCCCTCCCCCGGGGACGGCCCTGATCAGGATCATCAAAGTACTGAGTATCTTTTCTACATTGGTCTTTATTCTGTCAACTGATGACTGAAACAAAACCAACGTGAATAAGCACAAAGAACAACTAACTTATTTATACTAGAAACATAATTTTAACTTTTTAAAATCGACCTACATAGAAAAAAAAACTTGATTAAACACTTAACAAGCCCGAATCATATTAAGTGTACCGTTTCAAAAATTTCAAGAGAAAATTAACAATTAGGGATGGGTTTAGATCTCTTCATCTTAAAATTTGAGTAAAAGAATATCTGAATACTTGTTCTTTCAAATTAAAAAAACTATATTTTTATATTTAGTTTGCACAGATAGTTAGTAACTAAGATGTTATTGAACATACAGTAACAATTACGCTCAAATTTGACTTTATGAAGTACATAAGCAAAACAGCAGTTCAAGTAAAAAATTAACTCAATTTCAAACTGAAATTGCAACTGAAAGTAAATAGCTAGTAATAAGTTAACAGAATTTCTTTTTCATAGGTCACAATGGAATCACTTGTTTTTCATAATGTCCATTGAAAAATTAAATATGAATAAGATTTTGTATTTTGTTGATTTAAGTTTAATTTTAATTTTAGTAAAACTATGAAAGTGGGCTATTTTCCCAAGCTTTATTTATTAGGCTATGCCATTTACTTTTAAATGTTATTAAATTTTAAACACAGTTAATAAATAAATAGCCTATTTAAATAAAACACATTAAATAAAGGCAGCCTAGCCCTGTAATTATAGCATGGGACACATAGCCTATTTTCTTAGTTTATTCAAATAAAAATTAGATTTTTAGGAATTTGGCATTAAAGGCTTAATTAAAAATAAAAATTGGTGACTTACTTGGTCTGACTTTGAAATTGAAGCTAAGATACTTGAGGAATGTTGGTTTTCTGTCCCATTCAACATCTGAGCTTCTTTCAGCAGTATTTCTTTAGCTTTATGCAGACTTTCTGCACTCAAAATAACACTTCCTTGCAACCGTGGATCCAGGAGAGTGGCTAAAGCATATTTTTTTCTCCTCTTCTAAGATGACATATCTTCTATTGAGGGATTCAAGTCCTCTGGTAAATGTTTCCAATCCAAAAGTTGATTTTAAGGTTTCTAGCTCCTTCTTTGCGCTGCTAACTATCGGTATGGCCTCGGATATGGTCGTTTGAGCAGAACTTCATTGGAATGTCGCATCATCAAAAATTTTTAAGTCTTACAACATTAGATATTAGTTTCCAGTCATTGCCAGTTAACTCAATAGGTTTGCTTAGCTTTGGGGCGACGTAGGATATGGCTCTTCTTTGTTCCAGCAAACGGTCCATCATGTGTTTGGTGGAGTTCCATCTCATAGGTTCATCTTGTATCAGCTTAGTTCAATCTTGTTCATCTTGTATCAGTTGCCTGAGGCCATTGCTGCTATAACATTTCTTCCACTGTCTTACCATTACATGAATCTTTTCAGAAATATTCCATTTCTTGAAAACTTCTTTCAGAAAATCGCCTATGGCCTCATCCGAATGATTTATTTCAGGAAAAGGAATACTTTAAGCATATGTGTTTCCATTCTGAATCTATGAATAAGTATGAAGTTACGCTCATATAGTCATCATTAGCTGTAGAAGACCAAAGATCAGTCACTATACTAATATTCTCGGCACTCTGAATTAATTCACACACCGCAAGTTTGGTTTGATCATACAACTTGGGTATTTCAACTGTAGTAAAATATTTCCTTTTAGGGATCTCATATCTTAGTTCTAGGTGATTTATGAGCCTCATAAAGCCTTTGTCTTCAACAACACTGAATGGCTGATTGTCTAGACAGATCATCTTGCTCATCTTGCTGATTTTTCTGGTTATTGCCCTAGCCTTAGAATCATCATTTCTCAATTTGGATGTCCTTTTTATAAAGTTACTGAGAGTTGGTTGGGTTAGGATGGAAGATGTGCTTGAGAGAGCTTCTGGTGAAGTCCCAAAGCTGCTTGAACCTGGACTAGGAATATCATTATGCAAGGGAGTAGCAGGCCTACTTACTTTTGCAGAGGTTAGGCCTGCCACATTTAGTGGTATTGGTGGATCATGTAGACCTACATAGTTTCACATTATTGAAGTTTAATTTTCATGAACTCTATTTTGTGAAAGGTCTGTAAATGTTTGTTGAAGTTTGAAGTTGTATGGGACTTACCACCTCTTGATATTTTTTTGTTGTATAACTTGCAAAGAGCAAAAACACTCTCTTCACATTCTTTGGTTAAAAAAAAAGTGCCAAACATCACTAATTTTTCTTTTAGTTGTCATTTCATACACTTTCAGAAATAATTATTGTTTTATAACCAAACACCAACATAGACCAAACAAACACAGACGCAAATACGCAACAGCGAAATGGCGACAGACGTAGTGTATATACGAACCTTGGACGGGACATGCAAAACCAGTGTTGCAAGTACATTGGCCAGAATTAATTATTGGATGTATGAGCAGTTAAAAATTCCCGTTTCCAGTTGAAATTATCGTACAATTGTAAATAACATTTAAACTGAAGAAATTAATTATATTTCCGATTCTTTTTCCGAGTTGCGTAATAACAAATTGTCTGCAAATAAGGCAATAAGTTTCAGTTTCAAGTGTACTTGCAAATGGCGTTCGTGTAGCCAAGGCCACACTTTAGCAATACGAGATTAAAACTGTACTGCAGACAGACGACATACTGACGACTGACAACACAATACTGATTCCCAATCGACTTAATTTAGGCTGTTTTTTTTTTATAAAGGATACATAATTTAAAATTTTACTAACAATATATTAACAATTTTTAATATTAAAAAAAGAATAACCTACTATCTAAATAACCAATTATGAATATTTGTCGTCCACATAAAACAATGCTGACCGTTCGATTTAGGTTAAGTGGTTTGAACCGATTAGTCGCCGGTGATTTTTGTCGTCTGTTCGAAATAATTTACGTAGTTTTCATTGCAGAAGGTAGTCATTTATGGTTTGTTTAATACTTTAAACAGATAATCTGTACATTTCTTAGTGTTTTCGTAACATACCATCATAAAAATAATTTTTTTGAGAGTTTTCACTATTTTTCGTCGGAATCGAACAGAATAGGTATCGAACCCGGTAACGCAAAGAATCAAGAATAGACTATTCTCGATACCGCCGGTATCGAAGATATCGAAGAATCGAGAATCAGAATCGGCCCATCCCTATTTAAAATGAATAGTTCTTGTTGAAAACAGACTTCATGATGATGGTAGTTAAATTTATTAAGCTGACCTATTTGATTACTACATTCATAATCATGTTTAGGTCGCATTAGTCCAAGGTCACATGGACAGTGATAAAGCAAATGGTCAAACAAATACCAGCATGAATTGCTTAATTGTTGCCAACTCTCGAACAGTAGCAAACACCTGCACCATTTAGTTATTTATCACAGTTTTGGTATGAAAACTAGTCTTGTTTTTCTCACAAACAAGCTTCTTATCATTGAAGGTGGAAACAAGTTTTTTTTTAAAAAAAATGTAAACAGATGGAGAAGGATAATCAAGAAATAAAGATAAAAGAACAAGTTGCACTGGAATTGCAAACTGATATATTGAGATTGAAGCTTGATATTGAATTCTATAAAAAGGATTACCATCTTTCCTCTGCAGACGTATTTGCTTTATCTTTCACTAATGTATTAGGTTATTATTTGAAGAAAAAACAGACACAACGAGATTGTATTTGTAGGTTTAGTTCCCTCCCTTTCGTTGTTCATGAAGGGGTAGCATACTTAAAATGGTGGCTTTTAAGATTTGTTCTTTCTAGAGAAAGGGGCGGCAAATGATGGCGTTGTAACTGGGTGACAAATTGCCTAGGGCCATTACTGATTGTAAGACTTCTGTCTCGTCCTAGTAATAAGTGAAGACGTATTACTATGGGATGTTTGATCCCAATCAGATGAGTTCAATGTTTTTTTTTTTTTTCAAAAAATCTGCCTCAAAATTTGACCACTCATAATTAGGAAACCGAAAGCCTACACAACATAATACATTGGTGTCGAAAACTTACGGACGAAAGTAAGTTTCACATCCTGTGTCACTCTCAAGTGGCATAGACCGATGAAACTTGAACCATACATAGAAAGTAGTGTAATAGTACGATACAAAAAAGGTAGCCATCTTTTTCTTGCGTATCCATTGTTGATGAGGTTGCAAGCCTCTCAAAAATAAACTACCTAGTTTTCAGTTAGTTCACAGATACTACGAGGGAAGGAAAGGGCTGTGAAACGAACAAACTTTCAAAGTGTTCTGAAGTAACTAATGAAGTTATGTTTTAAAAGTTTTAAAAATACAAAAAAAATACTTAATGTGTTTATTATTGGTACACTTACCTTATATGGTAATACCTGCATTGTGCGTCTGTCAGATTATGAAAGTAAAATAGAAAGTGCTAATTGAATAATCCTTTAAAAAACAGTAGGAAATAATTTCTGCAGTAAATAAATAAACTCGCGATCGTTACCCTGTGGTCACCAAATTGTTGAACTGCACACAATTTTAATTTACGCTCATTATAGCTTAACCAGTGGTAGACATCTTAATCTGGTTAACCAATATTCAATATTTTGCGCAATACTTAACTACTTTTAAAAAAAGTTTCATTTAAAAAGAAACAAGTTGTAACAAGTTTTAAGGTTTAAGCAAGGATAATGGTGTTTAACACATTAAGCACAAGCTGCAACAAGAAAAGAGGAAGGATTGAAGGTATCAATTTTCACAATATTAAATTTTATGTAACTTTTATAAGTTTGTATTAAACTAAATTATAAATAACGAGTGAAGTCAAGGAGCTAAATTAATTATGGTTTTTCATCCTGAAAATATAAACACGCTCACACAAAGCAGATTTTATAGATGATCTAGAAATAAGAAGCTCACATGAGAAATATTATCATACGCATGTATGATATATTTAAAGTACCAAAGAGAAGACTATGGACATACATTACCAGGTAGTAGTATAAAATTAGGGCTATGTTGTAATATATATTTGTGGTAAAATAATTGAGTTTAATATGTTGATAGTAAATACATAAAATTTCAAATAGAATAAATATAATATGGCAATCAAAATTATTGTTCTATTATACGATTTCTTACCTTGCTTTAAGACATTCTTGCAGTTTTACGAACTGTCTTCCCAAAAATGGAACTTTACGGCTAAAATGAGTGAGTGCACTTGAAAGACGGATGTGTAAGATGGTTAAACTTGACAATACATGCTCCAGCTGCGTACTTATAAGTAGGTCTGCTTTAAAAGGGTACCGTATAGTAGAGTAGAGTTTTGTTAGCTTAGGGTTAGTAAAGTTTGGACCTATTTTGTTAAAAGTAATCGAGTGTAATTTCTCGTATTCGCGCAAGGATATCAACAGGAGAGGGCGTTGTAAAGTTTAACCATGTTAATTTCCACCGGTGCTATACAACATTAGGTAATACTTTACAATGCTGGTGTGGCTATTGTAGCATATGTAGAGATTCCATATCGTTGTGATATATGTAATATCGGTATCTTATTATGAAAAAGTAGTAACATGACATGTTGGCGATCAACAATGTATCAAGTTACCCCCTCCCACAAAACAAGGAACCAAGAGTACAAATAGCACAACGATATGGAATCTCCATACATATATATACATCATCATCATATTACTACTACTACTTATGTCGAGAACAGAGCCCAACCAACCCGTGTGGGACTTCTAATCCGTCCCTACTACTACTACTACTTATCTTTATGTCGGAAACAGAACTCAACCAGCCCCTGTTGGGCTTCTAACCCGTTCCTACTACTAATATCAGTGGTTCAAATCTGTCTTCAACATTAGGGATGGGGGGACGGGTAAGGCCGTTCCCATATTTTTTTTATTAATGTTCCAAATATTTTATGAAGTTGAAAAACAATGCTGTGGAGGATCAGGGGAGCAGAGTTGTCTTCAACATTGGAAAGCGTTTAGATTTGAGGCTTATTCTGGGGGGACATTAAACTTCATCTCGCTTTCCTTTGTGACAATCGGTCACAAATCATCACATTTCTCCCCAGAAAACACATTTCAAATTGGATTATTGGGGGACAATCCCCCTAGTTCCAAGACTGGATGTCCCCCTCATCCCCGGGATTTGCGCCAGTTACTATTACTACTACCACTACTACTACTACTAATACTAAAGCAACCTTATCTACACTAAGCATTAACTTACCTCACATTGTAGGCGGGTATAGTCTACCGACCTCCACAAGGAAAATCTCGTTTGCGTAGGAAAATGTTTCCTGAAACGATAGGAAGGTAGATGTCCAGCAAAATGGTGCCTCTTGTTACCATATCGTGGAATACTATTCTTGGCGTCCTTCCACAAACCCTCAATATTTTGGATGTGCACTCCTGGCATTGGGTCTACGAAATTTAAGGAATGATTCACTGCGATGTGCTCAAATCCTACCTCATTCAACCTATCGTAAGACTTCCCGCAATCACTATGAATGGTTGCACCCATTGCTGAAGAACTAAAACAAGGACTTCAGCTAAACGATTTTGCACTACGCTTATGAATACTTTCCCTGATCCTATCTCAATTCCCCCAAAACGCAAACTTCACGGCAGAAGTTCTTGATTAGATCAATCAATATAAGTTCTTGATAAGATACCAAGATTCCAGGAAGCATTATTGATACTTGGACGACTGCTCAAGTACCAATAAGCCACTAGTCGTGTCACCACAAAATAATTAAGCTTTGCTCTACCGAAGAAAGTACCATTGAAAATTGAAGAGGAAAACTCACAACGCTTTTCTCTCCTCGAATTTCCAATAGTACCTCTGGCAACGAAACTATCCCTTTCTTTTATGAAAACAGTTTCCTTACCACATGATTTACACAATTTCCCTAGTGAAAGCACTCCATGATTTTGTCATAATATGAGAGTTCCACTTCCTTCTCTGCCAGCTGTTATTTCCACAAGCCTATAGAAAAAATACTCACTGATTTCGCACCTGTCACGAACTGGAATACGCATAAAAATCCCACCTGCCATTTTCGATCTCAATTTACCACGCCTACTTGTCACACTAAATAGTTCTGGAATGTTCTTTCTTACTTAACACACTTCGGATTAATACACTGATAATTGTTACGTATACATACGACAAGGCCACTCCAAGTACTGAGTGTAATTACGGTACACTGTAAAAATCATTTTAATAAAATAAGGATCTCACACTTCACAACACTCACTACTATTTAATATTTAAAAATTCAACGAAAAGTAATCAATGCTTTATAATTTTCTGCATGAAGCAACGAAATATTTACCAGTTTAAATGTTCCGCCACACTCGAGAAATACAACTTCCGCTAGAGCTCGACACAGAAGTCTCTGCCGCGATACAAATGCTTCACACCCCGCCCTTCTTACATGCATTTCTTCGCCCCCTTGTTTCTAGCACGTGCTATGTTGCCACAATAGTCAGTTAAATTCTTGACACCGAGGAGGAAAGATAATTTAAAAGTCTATGCGAATTTATGTTCCATATCATTCTCTCTCCTTTTCGCTGAAGTAAGTTTGGCAACTGCGCATGACACCTTTCATTATGACGCATATTGTTCTTTCCATGCTGAACTATCATTCGCTGAATAAAGTGTAGTGTTGCCAACGGCAGACGAAAGCAGCAAAAATATACCTTTCAGAAGCAGAAGTATTCTGCAAGATTTCTTTCTAGAAAAATCATTGTTAAAAAAAACTTATTAGCATACGACAATAGAGATTAGTGGTGTTGAAGTACCTTTTTCTAAGTGCGCGCGTTTTTCGAACTGTGGTGAAGACAGCCTTTTTTTTTTAAAAAAAAAAGCTCGGAGTGTTTTTTTAGTGTTGAAAGTTTTGTAGATAGCCTATTCCTAGTTTTTTAAGTTTAACGCTTGTAAAAACGTTTATTTGCGCAATGCCTCCAGTGTTGTCTAAATTGAAAACAAAGACTTTATATAGCCAAGCGAGAGAAATTGTGAATAATGTTCATTCATTTCTGAAGATGGAAGCTAGTGAAGGTGTTAATATTCCAATTAAACATTTTGGTAAAAGAGCGGCAGCTGCAAGCGGGGTCCCGGAACGAACAATTCGAGGAATTGTGAAGGAAAGAGAAGTTCTTGAGTGGTCAGAAGGGCCCTCCACATCATTCTCTACTCCTGGAAAGAGGAGACCAAAACCAGCACCTAAATCTTCAGTGGACAATTTCGATGAATGTGTCATCCGTAGGTGTGTGTATGACTATGCTATGCGTGAAAAGCAACTGCCAACACTTAGCAAATTGCACACGACATTACAAGAAGAATTAAATTTTGCGGGTAGTAAAGAGAGTTTGAGACGCTTACTGCATAAGCTGGGTTTTAAGTGGAGGAAGACACCAAATAATAGAACCATTTTAAGCGAAAAGCAAGAGATTTGTGCTTAAAGAACGCGGTTCTTGAGACAAATAAGGCATTTTAGGCGGGAAGGACGACCAATCATATATGTAGATGAAACATATTTACATAGTTCTCATACTCCAGAATATGGTTGGTCAGATGATTCTGGCAAATGTTTTCTGGTGGCTATGTCCAAGGGACGACGTCTTGTGATAGTTCACGCCGGAGGTAATGATGGGTTTGTTCCTAATGCTTTACTAATGTTTAAATCTAATTCGAAATCAGGGGACTACCACGATGACATGAACAGCGATAATTTCATGAAATGGCTTCGAGAAAAACTAATTCCTAATCTTTCACCTAGATCTGTTATTGTTTTAGACAATGCCTCGTATCACAACCAGGGGCGTCATTTAGGGAGAGCAGGAGGGGGCAATTGTCCCCCCCCCCAAGAGTTTGAGTAATACATATACTTTAATCGATTGACTACTAATATACTAGTACAAAACGTGAAAGTCTTCTTATGTTGGTGGTGCTCTTGCCCCCCTCAAGCGAAGTCTGAAACGACGCCCCTGATCACAACGCGCAATTAAATCCTGTCCCCACTCAAGATTCTTTAAAAAAAGATATGCAGAGATGGCTTCAAGAAAAGGGGTTACCTTTCATGCCTGACATGACACGACCTGAGCTGTACGAATTAATCAAATTACACAAACCTAAACATGTAACCTACAAAGTTGACACAATGAATATCGGACATTGTGTATTAAGATTTCCACCATATCACCCTGAATTAAATCCAATAGAAAAAATATGGGCATTAGTGAAAAACTGGGTGGCATATCACAACACAACCTTTAATTTGGATGCGGTCATTCAGCTCGCACAATGCAAATTTGAGAGTGTCACAAGCGAAGAATGGGGCTCAAGGTGTCGTCTTGTCGAAGAGATCGAGAATGAGTTTATGGAGCGCAAGGGCCTGATAGATGAATATGAAGATAATGCTGCATCGGCACCTTTCATAATTTACGTGGACCCTGAATCAACTGACACAGCCTCGGAGATTGAGGACTTCTCAGGAGATCCTGAATCAACTGACACGGCCTCGGAGGTTGGGGAGAACTTGTCAGGAATAGAAGAATTAGACTAATTAATGCGTGAAGTGTGTCATTAGTCTTAGCCTTAATATGTTTGTAGCCATTGGAATAAGGTAAGCTCTCTCTTTATTAATAGGCTGTACATGTTATTCATTTACGTTAGTATATTTCTTTTTGTACAATGCTTGATAGTTATTCTTTTGGATACTTAGATTGCAACACTGTGCTGTGCAACGATCGCGGCAGAAACAAGTGTGTTGGACTCTACTTGCGCGCGAACACCCCCACTACAATGTAAACAATCAACATGGCATCCATCCGTCAAATTGTATTGCGCAAGTTCTTTTGTAATTTTTAAAGTAAATTTAAAGTTACTTATAGATAATTTGCAACCTTGGTTACCAGCGACATTAAATCAACAACATTTACATAAAAATAAAGCGGAAAGTGCGCTTCTACCTTCTCGGGAAGTACTATACCAGGCACGTAATATATAACCAACATTAGGTCACTAGTATGAAACAACTACAAGTGCTATTAGCCTACTGTTGATAATTCTGAGTACTTACATTAATGATTTGTTTTTGCCACAATGAATTATTTTAATATATCATTCACGTTCACACTCTGCAAAAAATACGTTAAAATACAAATAAGTACCACATACAACCACGATCTAAGTACATGTAAATTGCGCGGCGAATGCTGTGATGAGTAATGACAACAGTATTGCACAAAGCACACTGTCAAACTCTTCGTAATTTTGTCGGCACCTTTCAAACATTAATTTTGAATTTGGCCTACTGAAAGACTTCTCTTGTGTAATAAATGGGACGAAGACATGATATTATTTCTTGGAAGTGAGCTTATAGATTAATTTCTCCAGTATTATGCAAAGTGAACTCAGTAGAAAAAGAACAAGTGCTAGGTAAATTCTAACATTAGTCATGACTGTAGTTTGTAAGAACATTTTTGTTTACGTGTACACTCACTGTTGCTTCGTACCTGCTCTGAAGGAAGTCGCCTCGCTCTGGTTCATCAGCTTTGCCTATGAACAAATTAGTGATGTTTCTCGCATGAATACTCGTTTGTTTCAGGTAAACGCGCCGGATTTCGACAGGTTAAGGACCTTTTTCAAAATCAATTGCCTATTGTGACCATAATATTGGTCGGTGTTGGCCCATTTTTTTTCTTGAAATGTACAGTCTCTACTAATACTAAAAGTTACTTCAAGGCTCAAATGCTAATGTTAAATTTTTTTTATGAAACTGGAACTCGCCAATGGAACCCGAATTCGACACACTTCACCTGGTTTCGACAATTGCGGTATCTGAATTCAACACCTTCAATTATATCCATGTAAAATATTAAGTCGGCATTATTAGTAGTAGTAATCTCTTTTCAGCTTCAAATATTGTTTTATTATTATGCAGAAATTATCAGACGGGCAAAAGAACACAACTTAAATTTTCTGAACCGAGTAGTTATTTCGATTATCCTCAATTCGACATGCTGGAACCTGATTTCGACATTCCATGTCAAACTGAGGTTACAACTATCGGAGAATTATGCAACAAATAGCTTTATGAAAGACTTTGAACATACTTGTACGTTTAGATATTCAGTTAAAATTATATTTGCACTACTGAGCATGAATTCGACAACCTTGTCGAAATCCTGTTCACGTTATGAATAAAGGCTCGTGTTTTCGACAACCTCCCGTTCATGTTACATCACAACCTTTGTCCTCACAGAAGAAAATAAAACGCACTGATTGAAACTCCTTTACAACATTAAAGTACCACTATTTGCTTGAAGCAAACCTAACTTTAATAAAAGTCTTACGAAAATAACCTGCCGTCTTATGTTTTCCTTAAGATTATGTGTTTTTTCTCGAAGAGTGTGTCACACACACAACAATTTACTTCTTTTCTCCATACATATGATTCACCTACTGTAACCGTACTTCTGACACGAGAAAAGACACTCCCATAATGTTGCCACTTCTATTCACGATTGCAGAGATGACATCTTACGCTTATTTCACAACATTTAAACACAGGTATGTCGAATTCGGGTGCCTGTCGAATTCAGGCGCGTTTACCTTATGCAAAGCGAACTCAGTAGAAAAAGAACAAGTGCTAGGTAAATTCTAACATTAGTCATGACTGTAGTTTGTAAGAACATTTTTGTTTACGTGTACACTCACTGTTGCTTCGTACCTGCTCTGAAGGGAGTCGCCTCGCTCTGGTCCATCAGCTTTGCCTATGAACAAATTAGTGATGTTTCTCGCATGAATACTCGTTTGTTTCAATATCTACTGTCGCTTTGCGCCTGCTCCCTACAAACGCATCCGCTACATGGGCTCCAGCTTCGCTCTGCGCTGAACAGAAATAATACAATTCTTGGTTGTAGTGACTAGTGACACATAACACGCTTGCAGTGTTTTTCGCATGAACAATCGTTTTTGAACTTCCATACTGTTTTTTATAAGTGTTGGAGATCTTATAAAGCAACTATGTCCAGTTGGTCGTTTGCCTGTCTGTTGACAGGTATCAGCAAAAACGGCAAACGGTTACCTGTAATCAATTCAGCGTCTCAAGAATAGATTCCATCTCTTTCGTCAACACTCTATTCAAACCGGAAATAGTACAAATCAACAATTTCCGTTTTCAACGTTTATCGCCATAGAACAAAAAGGGAACAGATAGCAACATGGGGTTTTATTCCATCGATTCAGCGTCTCAACAGAACATCACTACCCAAAGCATTTATCAAAACCGTAAGTGGATATAATTTAGTGGTACTTCTGGTTTCAACAATGGTTTCCATACAACAAAAACAATAAAAGATTGTTCGTTAAAACTGTTTTTTTGCAATCGATTCAGCGTCCGAAGAATAGGTTTCACCTACTGTGCTAACTCTCTATTCGAACTGCAAATGGTAGAAATCAACCATTTCTGGTTCCAACGTTGTTCTACATAGAACACAAAAGTAACAGATAGCTACAAGTTGTTTGTTTGTAATCGACTCAACGTTTTAATACAACATACCATCACTGCTCGCAACACTCTTCGGAAACCAGAAGTGGTTGAAATTTACTAGTACTTCAGATTTCAGTATTGACTTTCATAGGTCAAAAACTGAAAAGGATATCGAGAAGAGCATTTTTTAAAAAAATCTATTCAACGTCCCAAGAATAGGTACCATCTCCTCCGTCAACCCTCCATTCATACCAGAAATGGTAGAAATCAACCATTTCCTATTTCAACCTTGATCGTCATAGAAGAAAACGGTAATAGACAGCGACAATCGACTCAGTATTTCAAGAAAACATACCACTACCAGCTACAATGCTCCACCAAAACAACAAGTGGTTAATATTTACTAATACTTCCGGCTTCAATACTTATTTCCATAGAACAAAAACTTTGAGATATCGAAAAGCGGTTTCTTGACACATATTCAGCGTCCCAAGAATGAGTTTTACCTCGACTTCTTTCCATGTGTTGAAACCGGAAGTAGTAAAACCCTACGTTTTCCGATTACAATACTCATCACGTAATGAATAAAACGGAAATAGACACCGAGATTTGACGAGCATGCTACTACTGACCCATTCCAGTTTCAACATTCGTTAAAAGTGCTTAATAAACTTATTAAACTGAGATAAATTTTAAATTTTGAAGATTTGTCAAGCTGGTTGAATTATATAATAATTATCAGCAATAGCAAGACAAGGTGAAACAATAAATTCTTTAACTAGACTTTAAATCATTCTAGTTGTTGGGCTCAAAGCTTCAGCCCTCTGTACACTATAGGTTAATATCGTGTGTAATTAAAAGCTCTAATTCTTCACTTGTCCCAATAATAAACAGAGAAGCATTTATGTTTTGTATTATAAATAAGCATTTTCAAATAATCAATTTGAAACAATACAATTTGAGTTGCAATTAAGTCATCACAATATGTTCCTGTAGAAATACACAATTATTCATGTTCAAATCGAAATATGGTTACTGCCCCATTTCTATTTTCAAATAATTAAATAAAATAGAACAATGCAGTTTTAAGTTGCAATTAAAATCGTCACAATAGTTTTAAATCTGAAAATTGCCTATATGTTACCAACATCTATGGCAGGCAGACAGACAGTGACACCTATTAGCTTGTCTCTGCACTAGTAGGAATTAACGTTACTCACAGTCTGACATGTTTTGTATAAATATGATTTAATAGCATACTAACGTTATTTTTTTTTAAATAATAGAAGTAAATATATTTGCCTAAACTTAAGATATTCATTACTTTATGTTCTTACTCAGTGTTCGTTGATTGAGGGAAATTTCTCTAATCTAGGGAAAGTTGGTAGCAAAATGAAGCAAATAGGGAATAGGGGATTTTTTTAGACAAAATTCTGTAACCCAGAAAATAATCGCATTGATTTGCAGACTGCATCTTTTGGCCATCTACTTTTCATAGATAACAAATCGTTAAGTCTCAATACTCTACAGAACAGGATGGTAATATCGAAAGATTAGATATACCTTAGTCTTCAAAAGATAGGCGCCTCCTTTTGCAACCATATGTTTCGTATCTCTGAATTTTGTGGTTCTATTTGTTCATTTTGTCAGTTTAAGAGTTCGTGAGGCAAGTGTAGGAACGTTTGAATTGTGGTGGTTTTCTTCTTTCTTTTATTGGGTAAGTGTTCGTTCTAGCGAATCTCAGAGGAAAAGGAGACAAGAAGAAATTTTCATAGTGATATTGGGAATTATGACTTGATTGCTTTGTCGTTCTTAAACGTTGGGTTTTGAAAATTTCTTTATCATATAACAAAACACATCTTTTTGTGAGCACCCATAAATTAATGTCATAGTATTTTGCGCATTTCTTTCTCATATAAAGTGCATCTTCTCATGAGCATGCGGCAAACTAATTTCACTCTACATTGCACATTTATTTATCATATAACATAACACATCCTTCTATTAATACAAACTAATGTCATTGTATTTTGCACATTTCTTTATCATATAAGGAACTGTATTTTTTTTATTTGCATGCTTAAACTAATGTATTCTAATTGTATTTTGCATATTTCTTTCTAATATAAAATGGATCTTTTCATGAGCGTGCGGCAAACTAAAGTAATTTCAATATTTATTTATCACATTACAAAACGCATTCTTCTATTAACACACATAAACTAATGTTCTCATATTTTGCACATTTCTTCCTTATTTAAAACAATCATCTTTTTAGGAGCATGCTCAAACTAATGCCATTGTATTTTACACACTCCTTTCTCATACAAAATTGCATCTTCTCATGACCATGTGTAAACTAATATCATTGTATTACGCACATTTGTTTATCATATAACAAAATGCATTCTTTTATTAACACGTATAAACTAATGACATTGTATTTTCCACGTGTTTTATCATATAAAATTACATCTTTTCACAATCTTCCATAAGCTAACGTCATTGTATTGCGCACATTTCTTTATTATATTTCAAAATGCATCTTTTATGAGTATGCATAATGTCATATCCGGAGAGCACGGCTGCTTAGTGGTAGAGCGTACTAGATGTCGCTGGAATTATTCCAGGTCAAGTGAATTTAATCGTGTCTGTGGACTTTCTCATTGTTCTCCTGATTCCTCCCAAGTTCTCATTCCACCAATTATATCATTATCATTCACCTTCCTTAATCATCCATCTTCTTTAGCATAAATGCCATTACCGTAAGAAGTAAAACTATGAATTTTGTTTCATTAATGTCATAAATGCACAGAGACCGTAATTTACAAACTAGGAAAAAAAATTAAAAAAGACAAAAGGGAAATGTTTTTCTGTCGGTGGTGAGGAATTTGCCTCATACAATCTGCGAACACTGTTTCTACTGACAAATGAAGTACCGTAATTAACATTGTATTATTTTTGAATGTTTAGGGAAAAGTTTCTAAAGTGTAGGCACCTGGATGGATGGCAAGAAGAAAGACAACAAGACTGAAAAGATGTGGAAGAGTCTTGGGCTTTTCTGCTCCTCCTGTATTACACGACTTCGACACGCATGCAAGAAGACATGAACAATCTTCATGTTTTATAAATCCAACTACACAAAACAATTGTCTCAGCAATGAACAAGGTCCTTTATTTGGCATTGATCATGGTAGACCAACAGATCAAAGTTTTAATTTGTCAGAAAGATGGCCACACGACAATTTGCCAAGTACATCATCACCATTTGCTGGTTCTCAAGTAGAATATATGCGTTATAGCCCATCTCCAAGTGTAAATAATAACCTACAGCCTGTAAAGGACAATTTGACAAAGACATGCAGTAGACATGTAATAGAATCAAATAAGGTTTATCCGTGGCTAAAGGTTGCTAATAGGACAAATGTTGGACAGTCTGAAATTGTTACAGAAGCTAAACCATTTAAAACGAATCACAACGTTGAGGACACACATGAAGGCAAATCAACATCAATTAATTACAATCAATATATTCGAAGTAAAGAAAATGGAATAGTTGATACAAGATTTGGATACGATAATTATTCTTTAGAATATACATCCAGAGAAAATATAAACTATTTTATTTCGCAGAACAAACCACTTCTATTTGCAAACAATAATGATAATCGTTTCGTCAATTCTATAGATGATCGTAGTGATAACATGTCTCAAAATGAAATAAACAGTAAAGTGAATACTGATTTAGATCATGCATTCTCAAAAGAATTAGATGAACCATCAACTGTAGAACGTCAGAATAATTTTCCGTTAGTTCAACTGAAATTCCCAGGAACAGAGTTAACTGTTCCCTTTCGTGATATGCAGATCATTGTTGAGCTACAAGGAAGGGATTCTGATCAATTATCAACAGCGGAGCGTTCGTCACAATCATTACCATCTATAACTACTACCTGCAACACTCACTTGTTGGGTAAAATGAAAGCGTTGAAGAACGAAATTATGATTTCAAAAATTAGTAAGACTTTGTCTGAATCCACACTACATACAAGAAATATAGGACTTCGGCAGGAAGTTGTTAAACCTCCTCTTCATCTTGTTACCCGCTCGAAAAGGAAAGTTCCAATGAACAAGAATAATAAGTTAATGACGTCTATACGAGATGAATCAGGTATATTTAAGGTAGATGATTCGCTTTCACAAACCATATATAAATTTGAAGACGATTTTGTTTATCCAACAGCAGATGAAAGTACACAAACCGAGATTTATCATAAAATTCGACAAAATAAGCATAATCAAGAGGGAGTAACCAGTTATTATGTGAACAAGGATTCAATAAAATATGCAAGAACGAATTCCGAATATAAAAATGTTAGTTCTTTCCGGACAGAAGATAATTATAATGTTCCACGTGAAACTAATTTATCACGTATAATCCAAAAACAAATATACGATGAAAATAGTTTGAAACTATGTTCACCAATTAAGGAGGCTGAAAAGAGAAACATTACCAATCAATGCTTATTATTACAAGAAAACAACACTAATTGTTATGGTACCGCGTACATAATTGAAAAGAAGAGGTCTGAAATGAGTTTGAAGGAACTTAAGAAAAATACAAATATGAAATTACCTTCAATACCAATATTGGAAAATATTCAATACAATATTAACACTTCTTCAGATCGAAATGAAGAACAACACTTTTCTGAGAACTCTGTTCAAGATTTACAACCAGAAAATTTTAAAGCATTAACTTCTATGCAGAAAATTCATAAAGCACACTGTTTGGTAACTACGGTTAATAAATTATTAAGAGATATAGAACAAAGAAAACAATCTCACACGTCTGGATCGGGACCACAAAAGCTAAGTAACGTAAAGAAAGAAATTTCACAAACAAAATTCGTGGAGAACAAGGTTGACAGTTACTTACTTGACATTTCAGCGAAAAACGATAATACAGAAGTGCCTTCACAAGACTACAGCAAATGTAAATCATATAAAGCAATGGCAAACGGTGAAACAATATTAAGAGAAACTGTTGAGAGGCAAATCAGTATTGATAATTTAGAATTAGAATCTGCGTCCAGGTTTAAATTATCGAATAGTGAATCCACTCGGAAATTCGAAACAAAACAACAGAACATGCAATTCGAACCACTGGAAATGAGTTCCAGACAAGATCGGAGAACAAATAATATTGACAACGAAAACCAAGTTCAAAATTCGCAAATGTTGAAAGATGAGAAACAAGGTACAATTGAAATAAACATTTTTAAAATATCAAATTCACAATCGGTATCTTCTCAAGGTATAGAAAAATCAATACAAACTAACGACTTGGAAGGAGATATCCGAAATCATATTAATAAAGGAAATATTAGTGAATCAAGGAAAGATTACAGCTTAGACAAAAATGTTCAATCAAGTAATACCGTATCAATATCAAAGTCAGCATTGATGATATTGTTACAAGCGGTGAAAGAAGGTGACACTTCCGATAAGTTAGGAATATCAAACATACTAGAAAATACTAGCAACGGTAAAACATCTGAATGCGTAATTGGGAGTATCCAAATGAAATCTATAATTGATAAAATACAGGAAGATAAAAGCAATACAACCACAGAGTTTGCATTAACGAAGCAGAAAAATGAAGTTCCAACTTTACAACAATCTTCAAGTTTCAGTAGCCATTCAAATTTGTTAACAGACTACACTAAAAAATTCTCCCCTGGTACAAAGACGACTCATTATAAAGCTAACTTTTCCACATTGCACATTGATACAAGCAATTTGCTAGCACAAAGTCAAGTAAAAGCATCAATAAATCCTAACAGTAGTGCTAAAGAATGTGCCAAGAACATATCCTCTCCCTTTACGTTACCGGATCCAAAAGAAAGATGTCCAAAATATTTTTCACAGTTAAACCATAACTTAAAGCAAATGAAGACAGATAATAATGAAAATTCCGCAATATCCCAAGTTAACTACAAAAATGTAGATACAATAAGGAAAGAGTTTCCAGAAACAGATATAAGATCCAAATTAGTGCCTGGAAATTGTATTTATCATGAGAAGAATGGAGGTGACAATGATTTAGGCAGAAGAGAAGAAACCACTTGGATAGAAAATGATCATAGAACAAGACCAATGGAAGGACCGTCATTTCTCGAACAAAATCTAGATTTTAAAGCTTTACAATCAAAGCTATTAGAATGGAGTAATCAAACTGAAGACAAAGGAAATATTGAAAGCAAGATGCTGCCTACAAGCTTTTGTTCTAAGTGTTATAGAACACAAAACCTTTCTTTCAGTGGAAATACTTGCAACTATGCTTTAAAAACCTTTGCCAAACCTAGACATAATACAAATATAATACTGGGAAGACCAAAAAACAGCTTGACTCTTAAGTCATTGTACTCAGACCCATGTCTTCACGAAAGCAGACTTAATGCTGTTTCTCAAGAAATTCTGAGAAATCAAAACGTAATCAGAAGCTTTCCAAAGCAAACTTCAAGCGAAAATGCAAGTAGTTACGTAAGTAAACATTCTTATAATTTTGAACATTCACTATGTACTCCATGTGGCAGCAAAGACAAGAGTTACAGAGATGCTTCGATACAATGCTCATTCGTTGTTAAAGATTTGAGAAAATTCCCAAAAGATTTTTCGTCTTTGAAGGACAAGGGATTTACTGTTAATGAGAGGACTATAGAAAGTGAGAGGGAAAAGATTCAACTTGTGCAAGAAACTTCAAGTTCAACTGTTCATCGTACATCAGACTCACGCAAAACTAGCGGGAATATTAAAAGTCAAAACTCAAATAAAAATTCAAGAAAGCTTAAATCTCGAACTCATTCTGATTCTCTTAATTCGTCAATTACTTCAAACAAAATTAGAAGAAGAAAACACAGAAACGTTTTAGTACAATGTAGTTTACCTCCAAAAGAAGTCAAAGGTCTGGAGAAAAACTGGAATCTAACACAGAGAGATACTTCTTCAAAATCTCTTGTAAATGTCCTACCTAAGAATGAGATCAAATATTATGACACTATAAAACATTCCGAATACATGAGTACACCACCAAAAGTACTAATTAACAAAGATAAAGAGGAAGAAGTCGCCTTTCATCTTCCGCCTGGTTTAGTAAAGCACAAACTTCATACTTGTGGCTTGCATAAACATCCTAACAGCATACTCGAAGGCATGAACCAAGTTATAAGTCAACCAAGATGCTCCACTTGTGGCAAGAGGAAGGTGAAAAGGCAAGGAGACAACAGAAATATTCGCATATATGTGGTACCAAACAACCCTAGAGATGAAATGATGTTAAAAGAAAAGATGAAGGTTATCCTTGGAAAGGGGCAAATATATGTGGCCGATCCTTATCAGACTTCAAAATATTGTCATTATTGTTCAAATACAAATCCAGCTAATTCTTTTGGAGGAAAATTTGGATTTTGTTTTAAAAATATATTGCGTTATTTTACCTGGAATTCCTCCAAGTCTTAAGAAAAAAGTTTATATTTCAATGTATTTTTTTCTGTTGTTTGCTGTACAGGTCTTATTTTATTACCTGCTTATTATATAACATGATTGTATTGCCATTCTTTTCTTTTTATTATAAGTTCGATTTATCAATATAGTTTCGCAAGTACGTATATGTAACTCTGTGTTAAGTGCAGAAGGCTAGGGACGTTGTAAATTCAAATAGTTGTAAATAGACAATTGATAATATAACAAAAACTAATTAAAAATTCAGGCAAAAGGTTTGTATTAGGATTTTATAATTTATACAGTTATGAACATTCCCAGGTATGCGAATTCAAGTTTTAAGTCACTTGTTCCGCTAGTGACCCCTCTTGCATACATGGGTTTACGATTTCAAACTTTCTACCATCTTAGTATCCAAAAGTAATTTTCCACCAGACAAAATTTTATAGAAATTATTCCAAGCACCAATCAGACATCATAATGTATAACCTGAAAAGAAGACATGGGTACATATATCAAGTACTCACCAATTCTACAGGAGAAGAATTAAATTACAAGAGATGAATTCCTTTTATTAGAAAAACATTCCACTTTTATTTCAAATTTTCTCACATTGATACATCTCGCTAATTTACAAATTTTTCACTTTTAATTTTAATTGGTAATGCATTAATAGGAAATTTATCTTTATATTTATCTATCTATCCATTTATCTATCTATATCTGTTTTTATATTGCCAAAAAAGATTCTTATTAAGTGGAATTTAGGTAATTCAAATTTATATAACTTTGTTAATGCAAACAAAATTTAGGCAAGCCTGTTCTAATACCTAACTTTTGTCATGAAGAAATAAGTAAAAAAAAAAGAGTAATAATAAGTAAGTTTAAAGTAATCGAAACGCCAAATATACACATTAAAAATGAGGAAGTAAAACAATGTAGGTAAGTAAGTAAATACAAGTTCCAAACAAAGTTAAAAGTAATCCAAATCTGAGTGCTAATCACGTGGTATGGCCGAGTTTCTGTTGTTTGCAGACTATGTATATATACGTGTTTCCACTCAAAAATCATTTTGTCGATTTTCTTTCATAGTTGTAGGTAGTTACCAAATTTAAATTATTTCTTTTATTTCATAGTTCGTAATTTTGCCACATGATAGTTAATTTTTGTTTGTGTCCTTGTCTGAAAGTAACATGCACATTGTTTTACGGCAAAAATGGCGAAAAAAGTATTTTAAACGATGTCGTATGTATCAATTTGGATAAGAAATTTAGAAACAGTGGTGACAATCATTTTGATGGAAAAATACTTTACATGTTTATAACAATTTATTTCAATTCTTGCATATATGTACAACAAAACTACCAGAAACAAAATATTGTTTCTAAGCTGATTAAAACTATCTGTGAAGTACTAGTTGTATACAAAGGAGAGAACTCATGTAAGTCTACTAGGGTCTGCAATTACTAGACTGACTACAGAGAAACACTTTTTGCACAAAATTTCCCTACAAAACCATTTAATATCTCAGGAACCAACAACGCTACGGACTGAAACGAATTTATTGCTCGTAGGATGGCTGGTGGTGATGACCTGAACCGTATTTGGAATACTTTCGTCTATTTCAACATACATTCAAAATGAATTATCACCGTCAAGCATTTTCCGACTGTTACCTCAAGTCTACATATCGGTTACGCATTCTACGACGGGAACAACAACGAATAGTTCAGGGCTTACGGCATAGCTACAGTGTCTGCGAGTGACGACATGGCCAACGGTTAAACAAAATTTTTTAACTGTGTGTCATATTCATTCATCTGATTACATTTTTTTAAAGATTCTTATGAAACCAGTGATTCAAATGGTGTTTCTAACAGCTTCTAACTAACAAAACACTTACTAGTAACATTTTGATAACACAGATGTGGAAATTTTACTCGTAGACTTATCACAATAGTAAAGAAGCGATCTTTTACACTGTTTACTGTCTTCTAAAGTGATAAAATATTATCTAAATTCAACGATGCTGTCAAGCGATGTTCATAACGAATCTTCGTTTCATATTTACCAGATGAGTAGCGATATTTTGTAAATACATTAAACCCAAGAAAACTATCTTTCACAAATTGATCTCTAGTTTCAATTTTATTTATTTATTTATTTTTGTAGATTTCAAAGGAGTTACTAAGTGATACTGGAATTTAGTTAGTAAGTGGTTAATTTCTTTCAAGACCAATTGCATAGTATATACGCAACACATTTTCATAACTTAATTAAAAACAAAAGAACCCATAATTCTAAACATAAAGGTGAGTGTTTATTCAGAATAGCTTATCACTGTAGATTTTGTTATCCGCTTCTGCGTTTACAGATGGTGAACAAAACCCAAAGTGCGTGTTTCCTTGAGAGGAGATTCATGTGTTACCTTTCACATTATTTGACTACCTGTATTTAAAGAATTTTTCACAAGAATTTGTCTCTCTTCTCATATAATCTACAGAATGCAACAATATTAAACTGAAGAATTGCTGATTTACATTAGAATAAAGATTTTATTTTTTTTTTAAATAATTCTTTAGTGTAAAGATAATATATGTGCAGATTTGATTCAAAATCACTATATCCTCATTTTACAGACACGAATACCGTACATTTGATGATTGTAATGTGCGATTAAACGGGGTACAATATTCCGCTACATCAATTATTTATTGATTTTAGACAGGCTTACCACTCGGTTAGGAGAGAAACATTGTACAACATTATTACAGAATTTGAAATAACGAAAAAGTTAATTAGATTAATTAAGATATGTTTAAATGAATCCTAAAGTAAAGTCCGGGTAGGAAAATTTTTGTCCACGAGCTTTCACGTCGAGAATGGCCTGAAACAAGGAGATGCGTTGCTGCCATTATTCAACTTTGTCCTGGAATACGCTATAAGGAAAATAAAAAATAGCAACCAGTTCCTAGAGTTGAATGGTATTCACCACGTTATAGCGTATGCTGATTATGTAAATTAATAGAGGATGATAGAAGAATAATAGAAAGAAATGCAGAGGTCTTATTAAATGCTTGCACGGACATGGGTTTAGAAGTAAATGCAGAGAAAACTAAATACATGGAAGTTTGTCGGGATCAGAATAGGGAAATTATGGATGTGTTAAAATGTCAAATAATAATGTACTTTTGATAAAGTGGATACTTTCAAATATGGAAGATCAATATTAATAGATGAAAACTATATTCATGAAGAAATTAAATGTTGACTAAAAGCAATGAACTCGTGTTATTATTCAGTTCAAAACTTTTGTCGTTGCGAGTTCTGTCGAGAAATTTGAAGCTTAAAATATATAAAATGTTAATCATGCCTGTTGTATTGTAGTTGTGAAACATGGTCGCTTACTCTCAGGGAAGAACGTAGACTGAAAGTGTTTGGAAACAAGATCTTGAAACGAATATTCGGACCCAAGAGGAACGGGAATAGGAAATGGCGGAAACTTCATAACGAGGAACTACATAATTTGTACGGTTTACCAAACATTGCTAGGGTCATCAAATCTAGAAGGCTCAAGTGGGTATGTCATGTAGGCAGGATGGAAGAAAGTAGGAACGCTTTCAAAATTTAAACTGGAAGACTAATCGGAAAACAATCATTACGAAGACCTAGATGTAGATGGAAAAACAATATTAAGATGGATCTCGCAGAAATAGGAATCCAAAGTAGAAACTGGATCCAGTTGGCTGAGGATAGAAGTCATTGGAAAGCTTTTCTGAACGCAGTAATGCACCTTTAGGTTTCATAGGCTATAGTATTAGGTTTTCGTTTAGTTAGTTATGAGTAATTAGAATCTCCTTCCATAAGTTTCATCGTACCCTGTCTTCGTAATCATTACGCATCATAACATTGACGTCATTATTAAATTATTCCTGTAAGAAACTATGAAAAATTAAAGCATTGAAGCATTTACTGTTATGAGTAACATAAATGTTTATCTATGAGCCTTAACTTAGTAAACTCTTTCACCAACTAATTAAACCAAACTCGTTAAACATCCAAACAGAGTATTTTCGGATGTATTAGTATAGGGAATTAACGAATTGTATGAAAACTTTCTGAAGCTTCAAAAGAAAAATACACCTAAATCAATGGGGAGGAACAGAACGGTCATAAGGTGATATGAACGTGCAGATTGAGATGCAAGTATATGATATGTGACTACCGCTTTTTTTTTTTAAAAAAAAAAATACCCGTCTTTAAAATTAGTGGTCGCTCAAATAAGATTTTCGAATATTTTATTTTTAATCTTATATTTGCTAAGTATTAGAAAGACTTATTGAGTGTAAGTGTGTATTTTTTTTCAGCTATTTCGTCACTTAGTTTAATTTGCATTGATCAAACTTGAAGATGAAAAATTTGTTGGAATAACTTGGATAAACAAAGAGGCTTTGCCAATGCTGTAAGTGTATTTTTGTAAAGAATCTTTAACAATTGACTTAAACCTGCTTTTGCAATCACTTCATGTACCTTCATTTTTCTCGACAGGTTCCTTACTCATGGTTTCGAACACTGTATCATGAGTAGAATGTGCTGAGTCATCAACTCCTGAGGCGAAACTTACCTATTCCAAAACCGATTCCAATTTGTTTGTAATGATATATAACACTGTTCAACAACAAAAATGTAAAGTGAACAAAATCAGCTAATTCTTATTGACTTTGTGGTGCTAATCACGAATTTGAAAGTTATTTTCGAATATTAGCTCTATTTTTCGTTTTACAGGCATGTCTAATAATAACGCTTTAAAAATAAATATATTCGCTTCGTTTGCGGTAAAATGTTACACTGATCCGGCAACACTGGAGAAACTATATGAACGCTTGGTTTCATTGCGATCCTTATCTCAGTAGGGTTCTGCTATTGTTAGAAAAGACAGGTTTAGTGCAGTTATCAACGTTTTGGGTATGACGTTTGTGTAGTGCAGGACATAAAAATACAACTACAAGTACGCAAAAATACTGGTATTTCGAATGTATATTTTTAAATAGTTGTCGGAACTATTTCAAGTGACATTTTCAGGATTTCAATAAACAAAAATGCCGCGAAATTGTGTAAACAGTGAGGATAGCTTCTGCTACGTGTGTGGGGAAGTGACATTTTCCTCACAAAAGCAGACTATAACACCACTAATAAGAAAAGCCTATCAATATTACTTTGGTTGTAAAATTGGAGACCAAGATAAATCTTGGGCACCCAACATTGTGTGTAACACTTGTCCCAGCAATCTAAGAAATTGGATTAATGGGAAGGGGCGCTCAATGCCTTTTGCAGTGCCCATGATTTGGAGGGAGCCAAGCGACCACATCAGAGACTTGTTTTTGTATGGTTCCTTCCGTCAAGAAGGGAATTTCCACGAAGAAGAAGCGGGCCTTGATCTATCCTAACATTCCTTCTGCAATGCGCCCTGTTCCACATGGAGAAGGACTATCTGTTCCTAACCCACCTAAAGAATACGATCTTTTTTCTGATGATGATCAGAAAGTTGAAGCTCCTGAATCAAGTACTTCGAAGGACCCTACGTTTGTTGTAGAAGAACCTCCATGTGAACCACATAGACTTACTCAAGAGGAACTAAGTGATCTAATCAGAGACTTGGACCTCTCGAAAAGCAAAGCCGAAATTTTAGCGTCACGCTTAAAGCAATGAAATTTATCGCAGGAAAAAGTAAACATTTCAGTGTATCGGAATAGGGAGAAGATGTTCATTTTTTACTATGGAAGACACACTTGTGGCATGTACAGATGTAAATGGTCTCATGAGGGCACTTAAAATTAATTATGAACGTACGGAGTGGAGGCTCTTTATAGATTCGTCCAAGGTGAGTTTAAAGGCAGTGCTTTTACATATTGGAAATGAACTTCCTTCAATTCCTGTAGGTTACGCAGTTCATATGAAGGAATCTTATGAAAACTTGAAACGTTTACTTCAAGCCATTAAATATTACGATTTTCAGTGGCTCATTTGTGGTGACCTTAAAGTAATAGCACTGTTGCTAGGTATGCAGTTAGGGTATACAAAGTATTGTTGCTTTATATGTGAATGGGACAGTAGAGATCGTGGATCTCATTACCGCAAAAGTGATTGGAGTACCAGAGAAACTTCAGCCAGGAGTAAAAAATGTGCAGCATGAACCACTGGTAGATCGTAACCGAATTTTGCTTCCCGCTCTACATATTAAATTAGGTCTTATGAAAAGTTTTGTTAAGAGCATGAACCAAGAGGATGAGGCCTATAAGTACCTAAGAGGACAATTCCCTCGATTAAGTGATGCCAAAGTTAAAGAGGGTGTTTTCATAGGGCCACAGATTAGGCAACTATTCAAAGATCACAAGTTCGACGAAATTCTCCAAGGTGAGGAGAAAGCTGCGTGGGAATGCTTGAAGAGTGTTTGTTCACAGTTCTTGGGAAGACACCGAGCAACAAATTACAAACAACTGGTAGCAAAGTTGTTATTGTGCTACGAAAACCTTGGTTGCAATATGTCTCTGAAACTCCACTTTCTTCATTCACATCTAGACTTCTTTCTCGAAGATTGTGGAGCAGTAAGTGACGAACATGGTGAGCGTTTCCATCAAGATATTGCAGCCATGGAGAAGAGATATGAGGGAAAGTGGAGTTCTAACATATTGGCCGACTACTGTTGAACTATTGCAAGGAATGCTCCAGATGTAACCTACAAAAGGCAAGCCAAGCGAAGACGCTCAAAATAAAATAAACATAATCCTGTACAAGGGATCACTTGAAACTTTTGTCTACATTGCAGTGTAGTTCTTGCACGAAAAGGTATTTGTACATATTTTTCATGTTTTAATGTTAATACTGATTTTTATTACGGAATTGTTAATGTTTAACTTGACCACGGTTACTTTATTTTCTGTATCGCTGTGAAACTGGTATTTGCGCAATTTTGAAAAAGGAAGTACAAGGGTATAGAAAGCTATAGGTTAGGGTACTTCTTAACTCCCCAGCTTATCACATCACAGTGAAATAGATAAAAAAAAAGTGAAATGTAGGTTTTTACAAGGATTTAGCTTAAATGTTCTATAAATATGAATACATTTGTATATATACAGCTACTGTTGTGCAAGGGAGTT
The DNA here is from genome assembly GCF_964235325.1 of Thermobia domestica. Classification (NCBI taxonomy): domain Eukaryota; kingdom Metazoa; phylum Arthropoda; class Insecta; order Zygentoma; family Lepismatidae; genus Thermobia; species Thermobia domestica. The sequence goes on from NC_137455.1 coordinate 321,965,631, forward strand.
TTTTTCACAACCTGAGCTAAGAAAATTCTTCTATTATCATTTCCTTTCATATTATGCTTAAATGAATGTAAAAATCGCAATTTCAAAGAATTTACATACTTTCGATCAAAATTTGTTGAACAGTGTAATTGGCAATGAACTGTTAAACAACTCTACTAGTGTCGAATTTAGTTGAACAAAGATTTGAAAGCACTCTCATCCGTTTTCTTTTATTTCTTTTTATACAATTACTACTTAGATTACTTTTGACCATTTCATAATGAAGTCTGCTTCTCGAAATTGACGGATTTCAGTGTTCCCGAAGTTGAAAATTCCTGTAAAAAAATGTATAACTAAGTTTGCGTTTCTATAATTAATCGTACTCCGCTCTCAGAACTTAGTACTTTTCACTTATCTTGCTATAAGATATTTGAACGGTCACAGCCAAAAGAGACAATTCCCCCCCCCAAAAAAAATATCTCTGATAGTTATAAACGTTTAGAAACGAGAAATTCTCAATTCGAGAAAACGTTCGGAACATCTTATACCATTCTTTTTTCTCTAAACATCACCCAGATATCAGGAAAGAAGAGATGGCAATCAGAAGAATAGAAGAAATAAAAAAGGGAAAAATTGGGTCGTTCAGTTCCAAAAGGGCTCTTGTCCATTTTCAGAAAATCCCAGAAAACTTACCAAAAAATGTAGGATCTGCACGTTTTACACGGATTGCACACGAATACTTCAGTGTGTTCATGTGAAAAACCTGAACATTCTCAAATATTCCCAGTTCTACAAAACGCATAGATCCTACAGTTTTTCTCGATTTTATGGGATTTTCTGTAAATAGACAAGAGCCGTTTTGAAACTGGACGACTCATTGTCAAATGCTCTCTCTTCTACAAAACACACTCATGTCTTCTTTCCGCACTTGTTTTCTTTATTTCCACTTAATGGATTAAGGGTATAGAAACATTCAGTAACTGTTATCGTATATAACAAATTAGACTGGTTTGTGACAGTGATGTGACATACTATATATATATTGTGGCGTCGAGAACCCGTAAGGGGGCGAGTTCAAGCGAAACCACCGGTAGGACTTTTCGGATAACATTCTGATCTTAATAAGGCTACCCCTATCCTTGCGTAAAAGGCAAAAGCTCGTCGAATAGTCGCTTCCTCAATCTCACAAAATATTACAAGGTTTCTGAGACAGTGCTAAAGCAATAAACACAATCAATACGAATAAATAATTGTTTTCTGGATCACACCGATAGCAGTGGTCTGAACATGGAGCAGTGTGATTTATGGTACTAAGGTCTGAGGCTACGGCCTCAGCGAGAGAGTGGTCGTTCAATCTAAGAGTGGCGCAATGAATCGTTAATCCGACAGAGATTATATCACAAGATTACAAAGTATACTTAGCATTTAATTGTCCGCCGTGTGTCAAATTATACACATGTATAGTTATTTAAATACATAATAATATCTATAATTAAGGTGGGGCCACACTAGTGGCAATAAGAAAACACATCCAGGTTTTGTACCTCTAAAGTAGGGAGTTCAAACACATCCCGATACCAATGATTTCATCAAGAGGGACGGACGAAATAATAAAGTAAGAGTGCGCCTTGTTAACATTGAGAGGGTTCAAGCAAATGGGCACTTCCAGCTAGAGAATAGTTGAACGACCAAACAATTAGAACCAATGATCATATAACTCAATTAATTAATTTACTAGGGCTTAAAGAATATTCATTTACGTATTAAGTATTAAGCCAATTGAGGAAGCGACTCCCCTTGGTCAAAGAAATTATTACATGACAATTAACATATTGAGAAATCGCAAGGATCAGAGAATAACGAACACATGATTTACACTAAGAAGCACTTTCCTACCACAGCCCTCTTACACTATTCACTGGCGACACACAACACTACTGCAAATCGAATTACACAAATTAGTCACAGGTGACGTAATTAGCTCACTCACTACAGTAATCTCTTGAAGTTGGAAAACGAGGAGCGAGAGTTGATAGCCCGAGTGGATTGGCTGAAAGATGTTAGTTCTTACCTGTAGGTGGATGCAAAGGAGAGGTCAGCAACAGGCGTCTCAGTCAAGAAAGGATCTCGACGTAGCTGGCCCAATGGCAGTCCCTCGAAGGGGGACGAGAGTCCCCAGGAGCCAGCAGGACTACAACCTAGACTACTTGTAGATTCACTCTCGCGACGATCCACCGTAAGGTGACTTACCACTTAAATCGCAGTGTGTGGTCTGAGTGGAGGCGTCTCTCTAGATTTAGGAGAGGTTGGGATTTTTTCTATTGGTCTGTTATAGTAATAATAATATGAAAGTATTACGAGTGTGTTGCGATTGATTTATTATCAAAGAGTTCAGTTTCTTACAGACCATAATATGAAACATTAGAAGGATCACTATTAAATCACTAATTAAGATTAAAGTTTAAAGGATGACAGGTTTCGACAATTTCGACATGATTGTTCGAGAGGGTATGCATTTTTTAAATATAGTCGACATCCAACAATGGTTCCATGAAAGTAGATGCGAAATGACTGTTTTAGTCTATAGAAGAATTCAGATAGATGTAAGGTAAGTGTATGACAGCCCTCTGGGCGAACTATTAAAAGTACTTACTTCAGTCCAACCACAATTAGAATTCGTTGTATGACAGGTGGCGTGGTGATGGTCATCCGTTTGATTGACACAGCACTTTTGAGTCGTTAGTTCTTCACTATACACTACACTAAGTCCAGGGGAGTTTAAAGTATCGCTAAAGTATCTTACGGTCACTCTGCAAGAAGTGCAGAGGACTGCCTCCCCACGAGGGGAGCTAGAGCACGGACTACATGCTCATCGAGTCGTTCGGAGGTAATGAACTTCTAGAGAGATCACTCCCGAGGTTTTATGTCTCGAGTTTGGGTGTATCAATCTTACACCAGATTGTGCAATAATTAGAAAAATTTTTTTAGAAGCTGATTGGATGTAAATGATGTAATGGTTTGGAACACTTGGTGAATTCTGATTGGCTAAAGGTGATCTCATACTACTTATGATAGGCGCGCGACGATTCTGATGACTATAGAGTTTCCAAAATGCATACACCTTCACAATGGTAACAATCCAGTAAAAAAAATACAGATATGGGTTCCAACTAAAACCAGTTAAGATTACTCAACATTATACAAGAAAGGGGTGACACAAACCTCTACAAGTGCTAGGTTCAAAGGTCAGTCTAGCAGCTGCGTAAGTATGAAGTCAGCGCTAAATATAGAATCTGGATTAATATCGGAAGTAAGATTCTAAGAGGGTTTGGTAACAATAATGTCAGACTGATGATTCACCGTAAAACAGAGAAGTTATTTCAAAAGGGGGAAACGAGAGAAAAGAATCTTGTCATCTCATGGTTGATCGTAAGAGTTGAGAAGGGTGTCTGCAACGGAAATGCGACAGACATCTCTGAATATCTATCGTCTTTACAAGATGTTTAAGAAATGAAGTTATTCCACTGAATTAGTAAATGAAGAAGTTTGAGAATAAGTATGGGCGATACTCACATAACAATTGATTTGAACAAATTCGCGTAATGTATGTAGGGGAGAACTTGTCGTGGATGTACAGGGTGTTTGCAAAAACACCGCAAAAAGCTTGGTCGAAATTTTGGCCACGACAATATATATATATATATATATATATATATATATATATATATATATATATTCGGGTGGTCCTTAATTTTTGATTTCTGAATTTCTTTGGACGAACCCCCTAAAATCGTTCCATATGGGACCAAATTAAGCCAGGAGAAAAATTATATCCATTGAATAATATTAAATGGTGCCTCAAGCGACCTAAAGTTTTGAATCCGATTACAATACATAGTATATAAGGAAAATCTGGAATAAAATCTTGTAATTTAGAAACGGATTAAGGGAACGCAAAGATACCCTGGATAATGGAATTAGAGGAAGAAACACACCTAATGTTGTATAGTATTGTCACAGCGACCATCTTGAAGTCCGCCATCTTGGATTCAGATCAAAATTTTCAAATAGGAAGAGGGTCATGTGACATATCGTTTTGAGGTGGTGTTTCACCAGAAGCACAAATGTGGCACAGTTTTAAAGATAGCTTTAGTTGTCTAAGAATTATTACCTGTGAAAAGATTTCTCTATTTCACAAGTAATAACTCTTACACGACTAAATGTAAAGACGTGAGTTTGGCTCAAAAAGAATAAGAGGGATATGCGCGGCTTCATTAGAAAGAGGAACGTAAAAGAAAATTGCACTTCTGAAACTGATCTTTTTTGAATTTTATACGCCAAAATACATGGAGGTTAAGCATTTCAAGAAATGAAGAGGAAAACCCAGTTGAGAATGTTAGAGAAGATGTAAATATGTGCCTGTGTGCGACCGGACCCTGCAAGAGATGTAAAGGGAAAAACTAATTTTATTACTCCAAGACAGGTTGCTGCTCTTGATCGATACAAGGTCACTGATAGGACAAGAATACATATTCTGACAGCGACGACAGAAACATTAGGCCATAATGCAGAGGAACTAGTAATAAATATGCATCGATGCTGAGAGAAAATCCATAGCGGAGTTGCATAAGACCACAAAAACATTTTCGAAGTACATCAGTGCGTTAGTTGTGCAATGGGACGGAAAACAGCCGAATTTGACTGGTAGAGAGACTATCGACAGGTTATCAATATTTATTACAGAAGATGGTCATGAGAGGCTAATTGGTGTTCTCAGTTCGTCATCATCAAGAGTAGAATGAACATATTGTTTCTAATACAGTTCATTAGCTTGAAGAATGGAACTTGGTAAAGTTCGTGCAAGCAGTTGTCACACTATTCCCTGCAATATGTGTCATGTAAACGGTGCTTGCATTCTGCTAGAGGAGATGCTCCAAAATGATCTTCTATACCTTCCTTGTAGACACTACATTTATGAATTGGTTTTAAAATGTGCATTTGACAACTGTTGTGTTTCATTTGCATCTGGACTGGACGTTCCCCTATTTAAGCGTTTTCAGAACGTTTGGTCCAAAATAGATTGTACTAACTTTATTCCAGAATTGATGATGATGATGACGTAAGGAATAACATTTCAGATGTAAGAAATGAAGTATTAAATTTGCTATCAAACCTGTAGAAGCAGGACACCGCAGAGAAGATTACAGAGAATTTTTAGAACTGACCATCATATTCTTGGATAGCATATCTCCTCGAAGAGTTTTCTTTCGTTTGCCTGGAGCAATTCACCATGCAAGGTAGATGGGAAAAGCAATATACTGTTTAAAAATATTTCTCTTTCACCAACAGTTTCGCTTAACCAAGCAAATAGAAACGGGTCTTCGGAGAGCATGAATTTTTCTGATACGACTATATGTCCAAGCTTGATTTAAATGTGATCAAGTATTCCATTCACCATTACAAGACCTGCAATTTTTGAAAGCTTTGTACAGTTATAGACAAATAGATAATGAATTATTTGAAGTGGCTCTTTCTAAATTTTTTCGGCATCTCTGGTACTTGAAGGAGGAATACGTAGCATTAGGGTCTTTTTGATGATGAAGTTAACATAGTGGAAAAACAAAATGTGGTTGAAAGAATTAAAATTGTTAGAAGAAACCGTGAAGCAGCAAAGAGGCTTGACGCAAGATGTGATACCGTGAAAGTTCTTGCGAAAAGAGAAATCAGTGATTTTGATACAACAAACAAATTTTTCTCGTGAGATTTAAAATACCCAAAGAGTTTCTTGAGTGTGATCCGATTTCATGGTCAAATAACAATGAATATCTTCAAGGAAAGACAATAGTTAAATTCATCTCCGTAATAAACGATGCAGTAGAAAGAGGAGTGAAACTAACAGAAGATTACACATCGTTTTTACGAAAAATGAGGATCACAAACAGTTTCTTTTGCAGATAGTGAAGCCTCATAGATAATCTTTTCCTAGATACGACAAAAGTGAACTGTGTAGCATATAAGATTGAAAACCTATTGAAAACTTACCTTAATGCTACAGTACTACATAAATAAGGGATATTTCAGTTTCTTCCAAGTTATATTTTTTTCTTTTTCCTCATAATGGTCTATGAATAATCTAGATGGAAAAACTTATTGGTAGTTCATGGGGAAACAAAGATTTAACTTTCTCTAGCAGTTTGTTTCCAGTTTATGTAAAATACTTCAAAATTCTTACAAATCTATGGTCCATAACTACAATAAAATAACATTACATCGAAGCATTTCATTTTTCACACGTAATAACTCTTACATAATTATTGGTAGCTTGAAAATAATACCAGATTTTTGCTTCTGGGAAAACGCCACCTCAAAATAATACGTAACATGACCCTCTTCCTGTTTTAAATTTTTGACCTGAATTCAAGGTGGCCGCCATGATAATGATATACAAGACTAGATTGTTCTCTTCTTCTAGTTCCATTATCCAAGATATCTTCCCATTCCCTTAAGCCGTTTCTAAATTACAAGATTTTATTCCAGATGTTTCCCATATACTATGTATTGTAATCGGATTCAAAACTTTAGGTCGCTTGAGGCACCATTTAAAATTATTCAATGGATCTAATTTTTCTCCTGCCTTAATTTGGTCCCATATGGAACCATTTCAGGGGGTTCCTCCAGGGTAATTCCTAAATTTATTTTCCCCATATAAATAAGGACCACCCTAATATATATATATATATATATATATATATATATATATATATCCCTTTACCGGCCGAATTATTTAACAACATCCAAAAAACTCCTTTTTGTGTTTATACGATATAATTTTGTCCCTAGAAACTAAAATAAAAAAAAATATCATTTTGTAAAAAAATGAATGCAGAGTTGCTGACTCTTGAAAGAAGTCTGTACATTCAAGACTTCACGAAGAAACGCAGCAAATCCACCACTAACATCAAGTGTTAAGTGTTATATATATTACTTTCAAGTGGGCACCAAGAATTGGATTCTCTGTAGGGTAAGCAGGGAATCAGTTAACTCATCTAGTGGTGGAAACAACGTGTAGGACTTAACACGAATTAATTTATTAATCATACCAACATCATTTTAGGCGATATATGGACGGAGAAAGGATATATATTGTAAGGTTCCGCATGTCTCCATAACATGCGATAACCATGTGTGTACTGTACGTGCCAATAGCAAACAAAACAACGCAGACGACGGACCCGATGAGGAGTCGTCTACATTCGCCAGCAGTCGACAAGGCGAAGATCACCGAGGGTAGCCGACACTCCAGGATAAAAGAGAGGAGCACGCATCAACAAGTATCAATCTATCCAGGCTGGTCGAACCACCTAAAGCCCTAAGGCGCCCGGCCATTGGGTTTATCTTACCCTCTCACGACGCTTGGTCTATTGAGAGATACCTTTCCTTAAGCCCTAAGACGCACGGTCATTGGGTTCCTTTTCTCTCTTACGACGCCCGGTCACCGAGAGAGACATCTAATCACACAAGCCTAACCCCTCTCATGGCGCCCGGTCACCGAGAGGAACCTCACCTACAAAAGCTCTAACACGCTTGGTCATTGGGTTCCTTTTCATATTCTCACCCAAAGTATTAGAGGAAGTATTTATTGTATACATTTGTATTTAAGAGGGTCTTTTTATAATAAAAAAATGGTGAAGGGAAAATCCAAATTCCCGTGTACAGTAATTGCTCTACCTTACATAAACTGACAGAATTTTACAATATAGTGCAAGGTTTTCATGTTCACGAAATGCTACTCTGTTGTCAGCTGGTTGTTTCGTGGATGAAATAGTAGTAGATAGGTAGTTCCCCTAGATTATGATAGTTTGTGATGGACAACATCAAGTCAGTGGGGTTCTTTGGGTTTCTGCCGTTTCCTATCTCTTCTCAATCCTTTAATTCATTTTTTAACAATAATTGAATTCATGAATCCTCTTTAATCGAAAAGCCATTAATTTGAAATGTTAAACATTTCATTGATAAAAGGAAAAAAATTACGTCCGTTTAGGCGGCCCCTACCTCTTTCAATTACAGGAAAATAGTCTCAAACATTGTGCATATTTCGTGCGCGTCTGTGCACAAAACAACTTTAAGGTATTCAAAAACGTAGTTGGTTGGGAAACTATTTAAAATAGCATCCCCTACCTCCAACATGGCCGAGAAAATCGTTCCAGTGCACGTAAAATTGTTGATAGAGCACAATAGGGAGTGTGAGATAGGTATTGGCACAAACTGGCACTGGCACATGCACATTTACCCCACAAACGCACACTGAGAATGCACTTTCGATTGAAACGATTTTGCTGTCAATTGGTGTTGGTAGGGGGCAAGTGCCTCAATTAGATACGCCAATACCTGTTGTGCAAAAACAAAAACAAAAAAATGGGTTCACGGATATACATAAATGATGCACTAATGATGGAGACAATTTTTGTATCAATCAATGGGAGTCGCTGCTGTCATTTAGACAGCCGCCCAAACTGATTTTTCAATACCATAAAATTGATTTGTGTACAACTGCCTGCTTTGTGTGCACAAATGTGCAGCAATGTTCACGAACGTTTGACACTATTTTGGTGAAATTCGGAAGAGGTGAGGAGGCTGTCTAAAAGGACGTGAAAAGTTTGCATGATTAAGATAGACTGAATGAGCCTTCTTTTACTGCAATTTGATTATGCTTAGAAGTAATGATTAAATAGGTATTCAATATGCCTTAATGTAACGAGATTTCACTTCAACTATTGAAGAAATGGTTAGTGCTCGTGCAGAGAAGTTGTACTATATAATCTTTTAGTACAGTTTCAAAAACTTACTTTTTCTGTGTTGACTATACTTCCTTCACCTTAGTTTTATGGACTTCTCAGCACTTTCAGTTTATATAGCTTAAAGAGAGTACAATGTCTAAGATGCAAATCCAAGTTGTGTACTAATATACCATTTTATACATTTATTTCATTTTATTTTTACAAACAATTTAGATACAGATCTTTAGTCCTTTTCATACTGAAATGATGTAATACAAAGTAGTGTAAACATCTATCAAACAAGATAAAATTACAAGAACAGTACCAAATTAAACAAAAAATACATTATTTTTATTCTGAAACATTCCTTAGAGTCCAAAAGTCAATATTAAACGGTAAACAATTGTAACGAGTATGTGAATATGTGATTCAGACTGATAAAACATCGATTGACTATTGGCTGTTGCTCTAGATAGGTGATCAGTAAACTGTGATATTGAAAGTATTTATTTTTCTGTTGATAACGTGTGTGTGTGTGTGTGTGTGTGTGTGTGTGTGTGTGTGTGTGTGTGTGTGTGAGTACATTAATAAGCCTTTAATTATCGATTGTTTTATTTTTCAATGAAGCCTATAAGTCAGTAAAGATTCAACCTACTCGCTTTATGTTACTCTGTATGTATTTTATTCAAGAACATCAAACTAAACAACGAACTTGCTTCGTATTAGAGCTGTGACCGACTGAAGTAAATAATACTTAGCAATGGCTTTTCTTTTCGTTTATGTAAAGTGCTGTAATACTGTTTTATAATACGCAATAGAACTAAGAGACCTCCCATGAAACTCCATTTACTATGAACAAATGATCCTCCCTTCTTGGCCACCTTTCAACGAAAATGGCTTTTTATTGAGTCTAGATGGAACCATTAAATATCCACGACTAATTACGGCCTGATTTATGATATTTGCAAATGGTTACCATCTGTTGAGGCGTACCTGAAACTGGGAAGTATAGGTATTATGAATTAGGCTTAGATTAAGTGCATGTTCTTAGCAAAAGTTCTATGACCTGTCAGAGTCATTTTCAATCGAATAAATTGGGCCGGAGTGAAAAGCGAGATCTGTGGCCCTGGAAGAGATAAGATTTCATTCCTGACACACACTTATTAGCTAGTCGACGAGACATCAACAAGACTTGGAGAAGTTGAGACGCCAGCATAGCCGACGGGATATGGCCAAGATATCTTCCTGCAGAAGCTGAATTTCTATCTTTCCCTAGCATCGAATCTGTATCTTTTTCCCAAAGAATTGTATCTATAAGTTTCATTTTATGTCTACAAGAAATTCTTCTGTTAGCAGTTCTAAAATCTCAAGGGAGAAAGCCGTCTAATCTTAGTACACTCTTCTCTGATCCTAATCGCTGAACTTTGAACTGGCTTCATTTGGTTTGAGTTGGAGTTTTTACATTCTCCTGTTCGAGACGGACCTATGTTCTCTCTAACTCTCTCCGCACTCTTTACTATTAAAATAGAATGATGCCAATCTAAAGTACAATGAACGATGTACACTGATGTCCAAAATTATTGTCGCATGTCTATAAATATGTTGTAGGAATATAATTTGATAACGAATTTGCCCGGTATTTCTTATAATGTTAGTACGTGTATAATCGGCAAAGACTTGTATGTGGCAAATTTTATGTCAAAAGAGCAGTAAATAAGAACAATAAAACGAAAATAAAACTTTCTTGTCCATTTAGCAACATTTTGTTTTACACATTCTAATTTTCGTATTTATAATTCTTTTCCTATGAAATTTTCCACAAATATACATTTCCCGATTATATACATAGTATCAGTGTTAAAAGTTTCTGCAAAATCATTATCAATTATATTCTTACAAGAAGACAGATATAGATATGCGACAATCATTTTGAATATGAGTGTACAATTGAAAGTATAGCTATTGGACATGTTGGTAACGAATGACCATTTGCAGATCAAGTAGGTATACGCAAATGTAGAAATGAAATATAAAATTTAGAGACTAGCTTACTATTTATAATTTCGTGAAGAAGCCTCCAAGTATATAGAGTATTTGAAGACTGCATATTAAGTTCATAGAGAAGCGGAGATCTCTTAAGAAAACGCACAGAAGAACCTCTTTGTCTGATAATGGCAAGGGAAACAATGTTAAGAACAGTATCGAATTGGAATACGTTCGACGCTCAAGAAATATTCCATTTCGGTTATCAATTTTGGATTTAATATCATACAAAAGATTTGAAGGAAATATTGAAAAAGTTACGATTGAAAATTTAAGAATTAAAGAATGTCTAAGATTTACATAGCACTCCTCACAGTCATTAGCGAAAGTTTCTCATCAAATAACACTCTATTATCCTCTATGCACAGCAATTCTTTCAAAGATATATTATTACTACAATGATGTAATGAATTTTATTTTTCTAGGAAGCACATCGGTAATAACTTTACAGAGAACCTGTTGAAGAAGTAAAGTTTTATGCGTGGAAAATATATTCGGAGAAAACTTACAATTACAATGAAAAAGATGAATGTTCGTTGTTGTTAAAGAATGTTACGACGAAAGATCATTTACGTAAAGAAGGCATAACAGGAGTCCTAAAACATTATCCTGTGGCACACCAGACAGAACTGGGAAAAATTTTGGATGATGAGTCTGCAGAATAACTCGTTGCAGACGATCAGTAATAATATAATCCTGTAGCAGAGAAAGACAATTGCTATGTGTGTTAAATCTAATAAATAGCTTTTAAGGATTCAAACGTATGTCAACTTCATCAAACTCTTTTATGAAATCTAAGTATATTACACCCAGTTGAGTGTTATCTCAAACACAGTTTTACCAAGAGTAAGATATTCGTTTAGATTAAGATTTTGTTTCTGTTCTAGAAGTCTATGCTATGCAGAGTTCAGAAAAAGGACTGCGAACTTGTGAAATTTATCTTTTTCGATTTTCTCACTAAAAATGAAATATATTGGGATAAAAATTTATTTCCAAACCTAAGCAATAATAGCATCGGTAAATATATATTAAACGAAAGACCCAAAAGATGAACAATAGACACGGCTGTATATTCCAGAAAAAAAATGTTTTAATATTTTCTTGTCCATGGGCATGATAAAAGGACGAGGGCGGAGAAGGAAAAATAACGAGCAAGCATAGAGAAAATCCAAGATAGGTGAAACGAAAACAAAAGTTCAAGATAAGGAAGAGCATTTGCCAGTGGCTTGGCTGAAAATTTTCTATAAACATAGCCCTTAAACGATTCTGCTCTGTATTGAGAATGCTGCAACCAACTAAAATTTCTAGGAATGCAATATTTAATTTTTTTAAGCCAATGAAAGATCAGAAGCTAATAGATTTCGAACAACACAATGCTGATACGATGTTAACCCTCGGACTACCAACGTGGGGTATTTTGTGCCCAACATAGTATATTTTTTGAAATTACTCTTGTTTTTTTAATTATAAGAAAATGTTGTTGCTCAATATGTTTATCTAAAGTGAATTCCTTACGGTGGTTGAAATTGAACATTAGTGTGTCCCATAAAATTTGCTATTTTACATTGGTGGGCACAAAGTACCCCCCTCCCCGTTGGTAGGAGATGTGACTGACATTTAGTAGTGTCACTCATAGATGGCTGTATAATAAACAACTGTTAGTCTTATCTTATGTACTGTTCACTTCAGTCTCTATAGAGTTTTGTCTCTACAGAGTTTCTAAGTTGTTTCTTTTGGTATATATATATAATCTTAACAGGTAGGCACAAACCACCGCCCCCTTGGTAGTCCACGTTAAAAAAATAACTAGGTAGTACGAGAGTTAACGTTGTTATTGTGCATCTTACTAAGCAAAAATTTAATATATGGACGACTTTATTGAAATCTAATATCATATATTAGTATATTGTATTCTTACTAGTTTTAATTTAAGAATACATCCTATTTTATTCCATTATTGTTGAAAGAGACTTTGGACCAAGGGCGGATCCAGGGGGGGTGATCGGGGCAATCGCCCCCCCCCCAGAAGAGGAAACTTTTTTTTAAATTTTATATATAAATAAAACCCATCTCCGAGTTTGACGCTCTTAAAAGTAGCTCTAAGTATCAGTATTACAACCCACCGCACCCCCCAGAAGTCCGTCCTGGATCCGCCCCTGCTTTGGACTACATTGACAAATAGTATATTCCAATAACTCTTAATGATTCTTCTTTTATTAAAAAAAAGAAATTTCTCTTGCACACCATTTCTACCAAAAAACACATGAATCCCATTGCATGTCCAATACAAATCATTATAATAATGGGTTGAATATGATTAAACTGTATTTCAATGTGAGGAGAAGGGCCTTCTAAGTAAACCTTAAATGTAGGATAACTACGTATTTTCAACCCAGAATTTGCCTCATCTTTGATGCTGTTAATTTCATCACAATACTGTGGAATTGTGAGATACTTTACTAAACTTCTAAATAGTATTTATGATTAAATTGAAGTATACATGTACAAAAAAAAAAAAAAAAAAAAACACGAATCTCAAATAAGATGATCGGGAATGTTTTACTGATATTTGCAAAATAATTGCGATAGTATCAAGACATTGTTTTCCTATCGAAGAGCTATTACTTCGAAGAGATGTCTTCACTATTACTCTCCAAATGACATTTATAGAAATAACTGTGGCACATATTAACATCCACTACTGCAATTCATATGCTAAAATAAGATTCATCCACTGTGAAAGCTTCTGAGATTTAGGCACAAGAAAACAAACTGGCACTGCTTGTGACAACACTGAAATCTATTACTTTATATCTTTCTGGATATGGTAAGAGTGGGTTAAATGATATATCAATATATTCGTTCATTAAGTCTGCAACAGTTTCATCAAGTATAGGGCTACTTACATTGCCATAGAACTGAACTTCCGTAAAATAAACAGGTTCATTAACACTTTTAATGAATTCTTCCAACATAATTCCTTCTGGTCCACTATATGCATAATTATTTGGAAGAAGTTCAACCACTCTGTTAAATGGAGTATTATATGCAAAACCTGCTCTAAGTTCATGTAGATTTAAATTCGTTTCTTGTCAGTGAATAGCGTGTTTTGAATGCATTGATTATGTCAATTCTATAATATATTGTACAAGTATATAGGCGAAATTTCCGTACTATTAAACAGGTTATATGTTGTAATATAAGCATGTATGGAAAAAGTGAAATTAATATCTGAAAGTACTTGACTAATACTAGAACAATGTTGAAAAACTATTACATTTAGTACCTTAGCTTTCCAACAATGTTTAAATATCTTTACAAGCTGTTCTTCCTTCCAAGTTGTCTGTGGTGGTTTTATAACAAAAATATGAGCACTAGGATTCCATTCTGGAGATGACTTTGCCGACTTCAATATTTCAACCAAGAAGCTTACTTTACTTGTTATCCATAAAAAGTAAAGAATCTTCTCTGGGAATGGTGTATAGTAAAATGCTCTCTTCCTGCTTTTGTTGCTATAGTCAACAGTAATTGGGATATAATTATGTTGTACATATGTGATCATTTGCTTGATATACTGTGAAGTATCTTCATCTATAATTACTGCCAAATGAACTGGACTTTTTAACTTGTCAGCAAAATAATTCTTCATACAATGGATTATGTGGAAATAATTTTCTTCTTCATTAATTATGAAAAAATGTTGTGTAGATACGGGTATAATATGCATTCGAATACCGCCAAGTACAAATAATGCTTGGATAAGTAACATGAATTTGCTTTTACTACTATCTATAATTATAGTTATTTTCTTGTGGAGTTAGAAAGAAACAATTTTAGTTCCATCATTAGTTCTTATATATATATAACTGTAAATTGTAACAAAAATTAAATAAAAATACTAATAGACTAAATACACGTCTTATATATTAAGTTAGATACAATTTCTTAAACTATGTGACAGATATACTGGTAATTCTTCTGCATAGCTTCGGTCTCATAATATTGTATAATTCTAATATCGCCAAAAATAGTTGTATATATAAAATGTACTTTATATTAGCTAATTTCAGAAACACTGAGTACAAATATTAAATAGTTTGCATAATTGAAAGAAGTATTACTTCTGTTTGTGTATAGCTGAAGTCATTAGATCAGTTTTTAGAAATTTTCCTTTTAATCGCCACGCTCTCTCTCTCTCTCTCTCTCTTTTTTTTTTTTTTTTTTTTGGAAATGTAAAAGAAATTGGGGAAATTTGATTGTAAGGAATAATTTCACAACACCAAGGAGGAGACCTTTCTTGTTAATAAATTTGGTCTCGTTCGACAAATTGTATGTATAAATATACAGATTAGTATGTATAAATTGTTTGAAACCATTTTAATAATAAAAATTTATAAGGATCTTGTATGTTTTCATAATAACCAATATGGGTTAGGAAGGAAGAACATCATAACGTTATCCAACAAAGAAAATTGTCAAATTCTTTAAATGTTCTTCTCGTCAAATAAATCGCCGTTTGCCGCTTTCACTCGTTTCACCAATCGGGGCATGTGGCTTACAAGTTTTTGAAGATTTTCATCTGAATTATTATTCCAGGCGTTCTGCAGAATATCAAACACATCAGCAGCAGATGTTGGACAGTCTTTTCGTACACTTCTGGCAAGCTCTTCCCAGAGAAGTTCAGCTGGGTTAGGTCTGGGAAGGCCATTTCATGATACAAATATCTCATTTGGCTTGTTTCTTCTTAAAATAATTAAAACAAAGTTTGGACGTGTTCTTGTGATCAGTATCTTGCAGAAAAGGGATTCTGCGACCAATCAAATCAAATTCTGACGGAATAATATGGCTGCTTAAAACGGAGTAATAACCATTTTTGTCCAAATTTCCTTGTATTTTGTGAATCCAACCAACTCCAGAACTTGCGAAACACCTCGAAAGTATCACAGAAGCTCCTCCATTTTTAATAATCGGGGTTACACAGTCAGGACGCATCTTTTTTCTAACAGATCTTTGAACATAAACTCGATGTCGTTGTCCAAAAACTTGAAATTTTGACTCATCAGTCCATAATACGCGTTTCTACTGCTTTCTTTCAATTTTTTGTTCTTTAGGGTCCATTGGAGTCTCAGTTACTTTTTTCCACTGAACCTGCGATGGTTTCTTCACATCAACTCTTGCCCAGAGAGCAGCTACTCTCATATGTCGATTCACAATAATAACTGAAATTTTTGTAGGGTGACTGCGATTAAATTCTGATTGGAGTTCCGCTGCAGTAAGTTTCAAATTTCTTTTGCCAAACAATGCAATAATACGATTTTTCATACGTGACGTAATATGAGACCTTTCAGTTTGATTTTTGTCCACGTTCTTTCGTCTTCACTGAAAACGGTTGATGGAATCACCAAAGTAGATGGAGTCTATTTTAGTTTGAAAGGTATTTGACGAATAGAAAAGCCCATATTATAAGGCGCAATGATACCAACGTGTACCACTTCACTTAATATCTTACCTCTTTGCGTGATTTCTAACAATAACAGCAACAAACCCTCAGAAGAGGCAAAAACATCCACACAAACACTGTTCAAAATTTCACTTACGGTATATTATAATATTGTTCACTAATAATGTAAACTCCTGGCATTATTTGTCTGATAAGGCGTATATACTAAGGAATTATGTTCCAGGGATAACTATAAAAAGGAATTAACTTCTAACGTTTAACCGTACTTCGATCAGGCAAAGTTATTTCATGATTCTGTTAACGTTATTTTTAATTAAAATAATCGCCGACTTTACAATAATTCAATAATCTTTCTTTTTTACTACATGTAAACATGTTACAAAAACGAAAAACGTCTATTATCCTCTTGAGACATTATAGAGACTTACACAAACAAAATATTTCGAATTGGTTGTTTTCCCTATCGAATATATATTGATTAGCTCATGAAAATGTAAGTTGAAGCACCTGTCCGGAAACTTTTGACCGGCAGTGTATATATGTAGCCTCAAACCAGCTATAATCAGTTCGCTTAGCTCCTTTGGAACAGGATGTTGTACCTTTCACAATACTATATTATTATGTATTTCAATAAATGTTACTTTTTCCACACTTGATAAACTTTCAGCATATCTTATTTCATTTAGAAGATGAAAAATACATCTAGGCCTACACAATTTTTCTCGATTGTGAAGGTTGGCTTGATACATACACTAGACGAGATGGTCGTTTCTTCTCACGATGAGAAATTGATATAATTAAAAAGCCCACCTTGAAGTGGGTACAAACTATCTTCCAAAGATATTAGAAACGCTTTCTCGACCTCCAATACCATGAATTCGACAAATATTTTAGTAATTTTTGATATTTTATTTTTCAGATCTCCTATCTCTTTATCCTCTACCGATGAGGATTAATTTGGACTTAAACGCCATTGTGAGCGTCACTATTCATTTCAACAACCTATAAAACTATGGATAACACATTAAGATCAGTCGGTTTACATTATTTTTACATATCACTCCTCCCAACTTCCATCCCTTGGGGTGTCTTACTACTACAATATTTTCTTCTTAGACTAAAGTAATATGACTACTACATTTGTTAAAAGTTACTCCAGACAATCCAGAGTAACGCTGGAAAATACATTTATACACGTACATTAAAATATTTATAGCTGTGCGAGCAACGCCTTCGATGCTTCTCCTATAAATTCAACATCCAGCTGACATGCTTGTTCATGCCTAAACGTGGCATTAAATGTCATTGCAATTGTAACCTAATAGTTTGACGAGCACAAATTTTAAATTCGACACTAATCCCAGTCAATTGAGACATTTTATTTTTCAGTTCTTTTCACGCCACACTAATATCGTCGTTTTTATTTCCTTTTAAATGTCAACCTCTTCTCACCAACCCAGGGTACTAATGGGAACTAAACTTAGAGACATAAATGGTATAGAGAATCGACAATCAATTTAAAGACCCCTAAAACTGGATTTGATACTAATATCAGTCATCTTTGATTACTTTTTCATGTTACCGTTCCCCAATACAAGGATACTAATGGATTGAACTTGGACATAAACAGCACCAGAAGTGTGTAGATTTATCTCGGTGATCCCGAAACTATGGACTCTACTCTAATATCAGTCGTTTTGAATTATTGCATATATGTTACTCCCTTCCACTCTCCTTAGATACTTGTCTTACCCCTACTAAAGCTGAACTTAAATGCAGGCTCTTGTCCAGGAAGTCTAGAGGGTGCGAGCCCTACTAAAGTTTTGCTCACCTCCCTAAAATTTTCACGGTAGGCTTGCAAATGAACTATAATATAGTGATGAACTATAATATGGTTGGATCGGGCCACCTAACTTCAGCCCCTCCCCCTACATTTTTAGGCTGGCTACCGGCCTGCTTAAAGGTCATCAGGACTGCTCCCAATGATCTTGGGGATCTCGAAAGCTATGGGTTCGACACTACCATTAGTCATTTTCAATTTTTTAAGTTACAATTTCACTCTCCTTCACGATGTTAATGGAGGCTAAACTCAAATGGCATCTGGAGTGCCACTTATTTATCTAAGCGACTCCCAAAATTATGGATTCGACATTCATATAGGTCTTTTTATCATTTTTATGTTTGCCCCCCATTGATCCAAGAGGGCAAATGGGTATTGCCACTGCTGGGACTTAATTTGGACGCAAGTAGCCTTACAACTGCTACCATTTAACGTAGAGACGCTAAAAACTTACGATTCAACACTAATATCGGTCGATTTCCGTATATTTACTACACAAACCCCTGGGTGCTAATCTAATTTATTTAAACATTCGAAAAATACACCGTATAGTATGTAAAATATAGCAAAGTTCTCAAAAATGTTTTATAATTATTCAAGTCCTAATTCCTTATTAAACATCGCATAACACAAAACTATTTAAAAAGAAAATTAAGAAATGGTTAGTTTCACAAGATACGTATATGTTACATACATCAGCGCGTAAACTTCTTGAACTTAAAAAGTATTATATTACTGCACCAAACGAAACATTACAAATTGATTAAGTAGATATGCAAATATTGCAAAGTATAACAATAATTACAAATATATAAACTGATATTTTTCACGATATGGAAATTGTGTTCCATTAAAAACAAAGAAAGGTCATGAAATTGTAAAAACAATAACAATTTTTAAAAATAATTCAAGTTACCCGTGTTTAACGTGCAAACAAATTTAGGTAGTGAATTTTATAATCAGCATATAAATTAATTGTTTAAAGAATATGAAATAAATCATTATAACGTTCATTCCGAAATTCAATGTGCTTTAGCAGAACAGTTTATAGTACATTAAAAGAAAGATTGTATCATTATTTTACCGTGAAAAATACTTATCGTTATTTTAAAGTTTTAGATCAAATTGTATATAATTATAATCATTCATATCATTCAAGTATTAAAAAGACACCTGCACAAGTAAACAATTCCAATGTGAATCAAGTATGGAATACATTATTGGGAAATAACATGAATAAAAAGAATTTAAGTTGTAAATTTATTCCTGGTGATTATGTTTGTGTTAACGTTAATAAACGTAACACAAACATAATAATAAACGTAAATTAGAAAAATGATATTTACTTAAATAGTTACAAGAAATCTTTATTGTTGATAAATGTATTGAATCAAATCCCATAACTTGAATATTTTATGAACAAGAGTTACAAAAAGAGTTTTTAAAATTCAAACAATTAATTGAAAAAGTACTTAAACGTAAAAATGGTTGGATTATTGTAAAATGGTTGGGATATCCATTAGGTATGAATTCATGAAATAGATCAGATTCCATTCAGTCTACAAAATAAATTCGACCTTTGCACATGACTTTTGCGGTACTCTTTCTTCAAATGGATACAGTACAATTTTTGATAATATTACATCATTTAGAGTTAAATTAGCACAAACTTTTTATTTAAGTGAAGGGATTGGGGTGTAGAATTAACAAAAAATAATATTCCATCGAGTTTTTATAATGGAGGTGAAAATAAGGAAGTTATAATAACTACTGTTATTGATGATAAATTTGTACGTCATCATGTTAAAATAACACCTGGATATTATTCATCTGTTGAATCCATTCTACATGATTCTTGAAAAAGTTCGATTGTTACAATATTTACAAAATAAAAATCAAATTGTTATTAATCATTCTTTACAAGTAAGTGATCAGTGTATGATTGGTATTACACCAGAACACGTTTTAGGATTCATTAACGAAAATACAAGAGAAATTTAATTTTTTTTTTCAAATATAACAACAAAACTTGGATTTAATTGTTAAGATATATAGATATATAAAACGATTCGTAAATCGAAACAATCCAGTTTTTAAATTACAATTCGATACTTGTAAAAGATTAAGTAAAAGAGAGATAATATATATGTACATATTATCACTGCTTACTATTCAGTATAGATTAATTATAAAAGAAAAACTTCTTCTAATGATTTTCCAGGAGGTAATGTACCTAAAATGGAAGCCACATTTCCTCGCTGAACTGCTATGCTGATACGTTGTATCAGAAAAGTAGAAGCCCGCTTGTCACCAGTAAGGTGTGCTATACTTTGGCCTACTTCTTTGATGAAATTGAGCCCTTCGAGACCCCAAATGCCGCTCGATTCAATGGCTACGGGCACGAACATGTATCTGTTGAGCAGATCTTTATATTTTCTTCTTTTCTCGCATTCTCTGCGGGCTGCAATAGCTCCTTCTCGAGATGAAGAAAGAGTCAAATTAGATGACGCGAAAGTGTCAGAGCATGTGAAATCCCAGAGAAGAATCCTTCCCCTCTTCCATGGTACCAGCGTCATGCCATCTGGTCTTTTGCCATCAGATCTGTTACACCCCACAGGTTCACGGACAGATGGAACTTCCGCCGATGTGAGTGCTCTCCAGATAATGTCATTCACGTTCGAATGCCTCACATGTCTTCCGGAGCTACTTATACAAGACAGACCATGTAGACCATTCTGCTTGACTGATGCACCACATTTAGAGCAGTTGTGTGATTCACAGATGTCTACTCCTAGGCGAAGTGCAACTGCAATACGAAAACTTTCGTTTGGAAGGTGCAGTCCTAGGGTGTGTGAAGGTAATGCCTGTAGCCAAGCACCTGAAATTGCTGATGAGGAGGCGAGAAGTCTAGCCTTATCCTCTTGACTGTCTGCTTCTTGTAATAACACTGATTGATGTAATTTGATGATTGGCTTGTCCCAAATTGATTGCGAACTTCTGCCCGTTATTTCAGGAGGGCTTAAACCAACTAGGTTAGACCAGTCAGATATGCAGTCTTGGACGTCAGATTCTATGTGAGGCTCATTCAGTTGGTTGAGGAGTATCTCAGTGGTATGCCGGGAGCCATAGAACGACGCTAAAAATGAAGGATACGCCAAATCGACAGCCCGACGAATACCAAGACCTCCAGAATCAACTGGAAGGGAGGCCTGTATCCATGCGTTGCTATTTAGGTTACAGTTGAGTAACGATTCCAGTCCACATTTCAGAACGGTGTCAAACTTCTCTAGTAAATCGACTTCACGCCAAGAAGTAGAACAGCGTAAAAAATATATTATTCTTGGTATGGAGAACGACGCACGAAGGAGATAAAAAGCTGAATGTGCGGAGACTAGGGCCAGACGTGATAAGAAAAAGTCTAACTTTTTAGTTTTCTCGACTAACAAATTACGTGTTGCCTCAGGTGAAAGGGCTGCACCAAGTAGAAAGGCTGACGAGGTTGTGATAAGTTGTATTCCCGGTGCTGAATTTTTAAATTGTGAATATAACACTTCTATTTGATCTTGCGAAATTCCTAAAAACCCTACTTCACACTTCATAAAATTTAAGTGTAGTCCGATGTCTGCTGCCATAGTTCGAATATTGTGTAGTTCACTTATAACTGTGTCAGGATCTCCTGCTATAGTGCCATCATCTAAGTACCAGATATTTAATTCAGTGTTAATCCTAGACACTATGGACTGAATTGTCATGGCGAACAAAGCGGGACCTAGAGGATCGCCTTGTTGTACTCCACGTTGCGAGAGTATAATCTTATCACCTAGAAATAGGTTACTTGGTTGCGCATAACATTGATATACATAGTGATAAATCGATGGAAAATTAGTTTTAACTGTGAGTAGCATAGCGTCTCGGTTCAGTTCATTAAAAGCGTTACGAAAGTCTAATTTCAGAAAAGCCTTTTGTTTTGAATGGGGAGTAGAAAAGTAAATGCGAGCTGCATGTGCTGCGGCTTCGGCTCCATTGGGAACGCATACTCCCAATTGGTGAGGGTAAAGGAAACTTACGACGGATTCTTTAATTCTGGAACATATAACTTTTGCTGATATTCTTCTCCAAATGTTCCCCACTGCAATTGGTCGAATTCCACCGCTCTTCTTATTAAGCGCAATAAGTGATGCTACAAAAAAGATTGGTCTTATTTCCTGAGGTATATTACCTGAAAGGATTAAATGAAGTAATTCTAGAATCATCGTAGTTAACCTTTCTTTTGAATCTGACTCATGATGTAAAAGTAGATCCTTAAGAATCGAGGGACGGAGACCATCAACACCTCCAGCTGATCCAGATGGGAAGGATTTTACAGCGTATCGTAATTCAGAAACTGAAACTCTTGGTATTTTAGGGTAATCTTTAGGAGGGTCTGGTAATGAAAAGGCGTCTGAATGTGAAGGGTGCTTCTCCTTAAGTGCTTCTAAAACAGATGCATTAGGTGTGGCGATGATATCTTCAGAAATTAGTAATCTGACTGCACCTCTTATGTCTCCATCGTTGAGTTTGTTTTCGACTCTTTTGGTGTTAAAGGATGCTGAGTCAGAAGAATGTTGAGATTTGCGTTTGTATTTTTTGGAATAATCATGGGGTAACGCATCTTGGTGAGAATCATCCCATTCGCAAACTCGTTGCTTAACCCAAGTCGTTAAGTTGTTAATATGATCTGATTGTGACGGAACATTGAGTACTGCATACGGGAATAACAACAGATCCATCCATGCGTCTAGGTCATTTCTGTTTACAATACGACGGATGACGTCATAGAGAGAGGTAGCTACAGATGACCGAGCACCTCTTGGGACTCTTCTTAGTAAAGGAACGGAGGATTTTAGTTCGGCTATTAGGTTGCAAAAGTCGGAGATCAGATGTTTTTCGTTGTGATTATCGCATTCCATTCCATTTGATGAAGAAGGATTATAATTTAGAGATGACTTATGTTTTGATATGGAAGGCTTACTTTTTTTACGGAGAGTTTGGTGACTTTTGCTAATGTGGATAGCAAGTCCTCTTTGATTGGCCAGATGTCTTTCACAATGAGGGCAGGATACACATTTTTCATCGTATGAAAAATTATCTAATTCTTCGTTGTTTGTAACTGACACGCTTCCAATGTCAGAAACTTCCTCTATGTTGTGACTCTCCTGGCAGCAATCATTGGAGATTAGATGATTTACGTCATCATAACTTTGATTAAGCCTCTGCTGGTCAGCCGCTACGCTGCGCAAACACAATTCTTGATTGTTATATTCATGAACCGACTCCATCCACCATTGTTGATTAAAAATAAAATATAATTTTAATCACTTAAACAATAGAAAATTTTAAATCTGTTTAAAATAACAATTTAACGGATTTTTTTAACGAATTGGAAAGAAAATATAACAGAATCTAAGTTTAAATTATAAAAACACCTCATTAGTGAAAAATATGGTTTGTTAAAAAAGCACTCCTCCGGAAGCACATCTCTTTCTGCTCACACATATACACAGATACAATTCACAAACGCGATATATATAATCTAATCCAACTAATTTCGCGGAGCAAATCTTATATGCACACTCACTCTTTTCAACAATTTCAACAATTTTTTTTTTTTAATTTAAAATGTAGTATACTCAATGTTGAACAGTTAATATTGAAATGATGAAGAGTTGAAGAGAAATGGAAATGCTGAAGAGTTAATATTAACTCTTGGAAAATTTCCATGTAATTTAGATTATAATATTCCAAATACAATTAATGTTTGCGTTGATATTGTAAAACAACAACAAAAAATTTCACCAATAGTTTGAAAACTTAGTGTGTATAATGGGCACAACATGGACATGTAAAATATTTTTGGTTTTATACACCGCATTATGTTAAACTTGAAAAGCAACATTTTGGTACGATAGAAGTAAACTCAAAAGATGAATACGGATTTAAATTATCATTTCGTTTGTGAACTTCGAACTTGACACTTCACTTTAAACGAAAACAATTTTTGAAAGCACTGATGATAGTTTTTACATTACATTAGTTTCAAACGCTAGTGTAGATTTTTATCCCAAAAATAGTCCGACACATTTTATTAGTCAATTAAAAATAATATACAATTATGTGAATCGGATTGTTACGTAGGATTTAGTGAAGTACATATTCCATTAACTTGTTATAATGTTACCGAAGGTGAAAATGTTATGTGATACAAATTTTAAAATGCGGTACTTATGAAAAGTAAATTCATCATTAGATATTATCCATTAATTCACTATTTACTAGAGGAATTAAATAAAGTATCAAGATTTAGAAGATTCAGTTACTCAAATATTGTACATCTTGAATATGATGAACGTGTACAATCGCTTACATTGTCACCTACATTAGCTTTACAATTAGGTTTTCTGAAGAATCAAATCTTGTTCTTCAATCTCGAGGGTTTAAACTAGGGATGGGCAAAACCGGTTTCTAGAAAAAACGAAATCCGAAAAACGACATTTCGGTTTTCTCCAAAACCGGTTCGGTTTTTCACCGAAACCGGTTTCGATTTTATCCAAACTCGGTTCGGTTTTTCACCGAAACCGGTTTGTGTGAAAACTTTTGCAAACCACACAAAACTATTTCTGTGGAAACGAAATCGGTTTCCAGAGAACAACGAAACACTATTCTGGTCAGAAATAGAAATTTTGAAAAAAAAACGGAATCGGTTTTGAAGAAAAGCGAAACCGGATCCGGAGAGAAACCGAACCGGTTTTGGAGAAAACAGATTACAAGTTTCGATGAAAACCGAACCGGTTTAGAAGAAAACCGAAAACGTTTTTTTTAATTTTCAAAAACCGTTTTTTGTGCCCTCCACTAGTTTAAACAATTATACTTAGATATTGCATATCCACATCAAATTTTTATTTATACAGATTTTATACATTATCAAATTTTAGGTGATACAAAAGCACCGTTATTACTTATAGCAACAATCTGCGATATTAAATACAGAAACGTTCAAACGATTACATTTCAAGATATTCATTATATGCGACTTGCAAAATTTTAACATAAGTAATATACTATTAAAAGATCACGCAGAGCGAAATTTTCCATTTCGTTCTGGGACATTGACTATGACACTTCATTTCAAACACTCTCCAGCTGTTACATGAAAAAAAATAGATCGAGATGCGTTTCTTATCAACGTGGACGTAGAATACCATATTTTTCAGGACCTAAGCATTGCAAACGCGTATACAAATTGCGGGTGATGTATTACAAGACAAACCATTTAACAGGTTGACTGCCAAGGTGATTTGAGCGTACTGGTCCCACGAGGCCAATACAATATCTGCTTACCTTTGATTACGGATAGTTATATCACATTCTTGTCGCAATATTTTGTTTTTCCCGAAAATGTACCAATAGGAGCCGAGCACCATATGTGATGCTCATGGCCCCTGACAGTAATTTATAAAAAAGAGTATCATATATGATGCTCAAGAATCTGGTTGAGCATCATCTATAGTGCTCATGGTCCCACAAATTAAAAAGGTGAGCATCACATATGATGCTCATGGCAGTCAACCTGTTAACGAATCTGTTCGTGCACATGTAAAAGCTGATGATAGTTTAAAGACAAAAGCTTTTAGTAAAGTCGGACAGTTGCTAACTGGTAGCGGTAAGACACGGTGACGGAAAAGGAAGGCTCCTCCTAGTGCAACGACTGTAAAGTTTGGACCACCATCAAAGCGTAAACATACAGTATAAAAGATATATTTTCATAATGGCTCTCTTAAATTCAAATACTTCTGAATTTTCTGCAAATGAATTTGATTTCTTTTCTCTACTAATAACACAAACGGCTATTGAAGCAACTACAAACGCTGAATATCGCCCTATTTTAACATTAACGTCAGAAGGACCTATCAAATTTATTATTCTTGGAGAAAAAAGTGAATTTATTTAACCCGCATATCTTTATGTACGTTGTAAAATTATAAAACCTGATTATACAAATTTAGGTGCTGAGCTGATGATACTGTCGCGCCGATAACAATTTCTTACATTCATTATTTACTCAAATTGATGTTTCATTAAATGATAAAGTAATTAGATCATCAGGATCTTATCCTTAACGCTCATACATTGAAACATTATTAAATTATTCTTATGATGCATCTCAAACACATTTAGCATATGCAATATAGCATAAAGATACTGCAAGATAATTTAATAAATTAGACAATACAAATACTGTTTTTTAAGAAACGTGCTAACAGGGTAAAAGTAATAAGCCTTTTGAAATGAATGGATGTCTTCATGCTGATATTGTAAGTTTATATCATATGCTTCCCAATAAAGTAAGTTTGCACGTAAAATTGCACCGTAGTGAAGATGCCTTTTGTTTAATGTCTGCTGAAAGTTCCGCATATAAAGTTGCACTTTAGGAAATAATTCTTCATATATGTCGCATTGATGTGGTTGCAGATTTAGCTATGCAATTAAATACAGTGACAGATGGACATAGCCGTTATCTAATACTTCCGACAATTATGCATTGCATATTTTGGAAGTCTAAAAATGAATACGTGCTAAAAGAATCAAGAATGAACGGATTCCTCTAATTCAGTATATTTTTTTAAAAAAATCATGTATTCTCGCCAGTTTGATAATTTTCCGTAGAACAAGTCTGATATATATATAGTGTGTGTGTATGTGTGAACGTTTACTTTCCTATAATATCTTGCCGAAGAGAAGTTGAAAACTCGAAACTTCCCTTGCGTACACCACTGATGACACTACAAAAAATTCCACAATATACTGTTCAAATATTTCACCTAAGCAACAATCCTGGGTGCACCTATTCGCAGATAGAGGAGGAGGAGTTTTATGATCTGACTTATCTCGTTCTTGTTCTATAACTACATATGTGCTTGTATATAGATTAAGTGCCGCAGCCGTTAGCCATGTCGACTATTACACTGGAAATTGATAAGTAGAAAATTAAATTAACCAAATTGATATACACTACTGTATATATTGTCTTGGTCATAACCGAAGTTATAAACCAGAGTGGCGTAGACATGTTGTCCGAAAGCGCCCGTGTTAAACTAATTGTTATACAGCTACAAACATTGTGAATAATGAGATTATCGTTGTCAGAAATGTCCATACTCATTTAAAATTTGTTTCATACTAAAAGAAACCACAAAATAAAATTTGTATAAAATTAAGGTTGTATTAAACCGGAGCTCGAGATGAATCGTTCTATATCAGCACCATTTAGTCTCGAATCCCAGACTTATCTTCCACGGGAGCAGAAAAATTCGGTGTAGGAAATTTCGGTGTAGGAAAATTCGGTGTACAGAAAATTCGGTGTACGGAAAATTCGGTGTGGGGAATGTTAGGTGTAAAGAAAGATTCGTTGTAGTAGGCCATAGGATTTACTAAAAACTCAAATTTGAGGATAAATGAGCGTAATAGTTGTTTGTATGTATGTGTGTGTGTGTGTGTGTGTGTGTGTGTAGAACGTACTTTTACTGTCTACTATCATTTTAGTGTTTACTGTCTACTTGATATTGCTTTATATTGAATTGTGTTCCTGAAATTGTTTGAATTCTAGATTTCGACGGATTTTAACATTTTATGGCCTTTTCATGACGAGAAATTCGTTTTTCGATGTCCGTTCGTGTGATTTAGCGAAGCGACCATCGCTACGAATCGACATTTAATTTAAAACTTAAGTTTTTATGCTGTTTTGGAGGATGTCTCCTAAAATTTTCTACTTCCAAAAAAAATGTAGGTTTCTGGACGGGTAAAGTTGAAAATTGTAGATTTTTTTAAAAAAATGTTCTGACGATTTTATGTCTATTTTATAAATAAATATTTCAATCTAAATTCTTAAAAAATGACATAGTTTATTTATGTTACTCAAAGGTGTAAAAATAAATGCCTCAACTAAAGTATCTACGCCTGATTGGAGGAGAAGTCAATAAGGGGTCAATAGGGTTGTAGTACTTGTTTACCTTAAGGCAAAAAAAAAAAAAAAAAACTAAAGTGTCTGATTGGAGGAGAAGTCAACTATTTGTACAACTATTATCTGATAAAACTATTCTGCTTTATATTGCCCTTTCCACTAAGACTTTTTTGATCAATTTATTTTTGCATCTTACATATGCATATACAGAGTGATTCTTTCAAAATTCACGGATTTCATTTGGCTTTAGAATTTCTAACTGAAATCCGATTTTCATGCAGTTTGCTGCAAATCATCAAGGAAGGATTGGAGATTTATGAGACTGTTTTTCCTTGTTTAAATTCATCCGGGATAATATAGAGCAGGCCGCAAGAAAAACAGCAAATATTCGCTATTGTACGTTACAGTTCGAATGAGATATTGGATATTTGAAGCGAAATTCAAGAATACAAATTAAGTGTTAGTGGTAACACACATAAATCACATGTTGAATAGAGATTTCTTGGGTGACTTAGAGTCGGTAAGACATCTTCCACAACATCCGCCAGTGAGGTCCGAAGCTTCCCTGTTTTCCTCAGAAGCGATCCTGTTTCCTGCAATTTATTTACTAACGACCATATTATGTTCCTGTCTGGGGCAGAACATGAGGCAAAGTGGTGTTTTTAGTTGTTCCTATAATTATTCTCTGAACTTACAGTTGTAATTGTTTTATTTCTGACAAAAAGTGTCAGCTTCATTGTGTGATGAAAAGTAGTTTATAGTAATACCCCGCAAAAGACATGGAAGAGGTATTGGACTCAAGGCAAAAAAAAATATATATATATATATATATAATAATAATAATAATAATAATAATAATAATAATAATAATAATAATAATAATAAATTTGCTTTTCTTGAAATAGGTAATAACATTTTATTTGTTACATTTTAGGGTTTTCGTTTTCACAATATGAAGTGTCGTAAATTATCGTAAGTGGTAATATTCAATATGTATTACACCGAATCTATCTTACATCTAAATTTCTCCACACCGAATTTTCCTACACCGAGTTTTCTTACACCGAATTTTCCTAGACCCATCTTCCATAGCTCCATATTAGATTTCCAAAACATTGGTGTTACCAAAACGGTAGCACAAAAAGTTACTAAAGAGAGACGACATGACTACAATGTTGAGTGTAAACGTTCCTAAAAATTATTAATAAACTTCTTGTACTAAAATTATTAATAAAAATTATGCGCCGTTTTAAATTTTTAGGTGAAATTCATACTGCTTATTACGCTTCCGTAACTTTATACACGTTTTTTTTTTTTTTTTTTTTTTTTTTTAAGATCGCAAGGTATTGCGAATAATACAAGTAATAACTGCTATGTCGGCTATCGCAAAATGAAACGCGAATTTTGATTTCGTTGAAGTAAACCGCTACAGTTTAAGGCCAAAGGGTAAGGTCTACTTCCGTTTCTACTACTATTACTGGATACAAACTAGACCTATATGCTCTTTTATCTACGAATTTTCGAGAAAAAAGCAGCGTCCATACTTTCAATCTGCACTGGGGCTCGAATGAAGATTTGTATTCAATGTAACTCGCTAGATGTCTCTGTTTTCAGTGATTGTTAATTGTTTTTCTATTATTAATACCTGGTTTATAGTCTTTATTAAGATCATGTGCAATCTTCATTAGGATACCTTTGGAGCAGATTCTCTGGTAAATAGTAGTAATTTATCTAACGCAAGTCAAACAAAAACATTTATTTAAAATTAGAAGTGTGTTCTCAATAAGATATACAAAGGATAACTTTTAATTTATTACGGAAAGATTGAAATGATAGATTCAATTGATGTGCTGATTGATAGAATTAAAGAATCAGAACTACAAACTGAGGCGAAACGAAAAAAGATTCTTGATGGTAAGCATGGAATATAATTAAATAGATGCGTATTTTACCTTAGCATATACGTTAATTTTGAGTTTGATACATTTTCTGATTACAAAATAGCCAATTAGTAGGAAATTTTGGATGCTGAATTTTGCTTATCTTTGAGCTATTTCTCCATAATATTATATTATGAACCATTTATTAAATACGTGATCTTCCATCATGATTTATTTAATTTGCCTTATGAACTAAAACATTAGTACCATGGCCAAAAGGAACTACAATGTGTAATGGTGTGATTATTGTCTGCTATACAAGAGACGTATGCAGGGGGTGTGTTCTAGGGGTCCGGACCCTCCCCCCGAAATTTCGACTTTGTAAATTTAGCCTAATTTTAGGGGCAATTTTAGAAATTTTAATATAAAATACCCTTCTATTGAATTTGGACCCCTTCGAAATAAATTCTTGCGTACGCTACTGTGCTATATTTAACAAACGTTATTCAATGTTTTATTTTGCAGTAAATTTCAACATACAGTGACAGTTGGAATTGACTTTTTGTGCAATAATTATTGTTCTTATTGTAAAGGGAAATACCACGAGTCCACTTGTGGCAAAGCAGTTGTGTACGCAGTGGTGCCCACCCCCCTCATGTCCATGACGCACCCCCCTCAATTGTCTATCCGTAGGTGTTCTTCCGTGAAAAAAAATCTTTTCGATTAATTTTTACACCCCTCAGACAGATTTATATAGATTTTTACCCCCCCCCCAAATATTTCAATGACGCAGTTTGTGTCATAGCCCCCCTTTGTGGGTACCCCTGGTGTAGGCTACGAGCCTTTGGCGTTGGAGGCCTGGTTTAGATTCCCGGCTGGAGATCATGTGGTTTTGATTCCACGTTAATCAGTAGCTCCACATAGCCTTGCTGCTGAAAGGTACCGGTACGTTAAACTCAAAAATCAAATCAAAATAGAAACATCTCAATCTGTGAGCAACGCTAATTCCAAATATCATAATTGAGTCGTCCATTTGCAAACGGCATCTTGTCCAATAAAATTTTATTTTGAAATATTGGCACCATTGGATCAAATATATTGATAGCTTTCATATGATATATGATTTATAGTTCCAAAAAATAATACGATAAGCGGTGCAAATTACGTTCAAATGTGGGAAATACTGTCATACAATTACAAACTGGCTCTTGTCCACGTCCAAGAAACCAAAATGGCGGAAGAAAAATCTTTATATTCACAGACACAAACGGCTTCTTGTTATTTAGTCATCTGTAGTGTGTAAATAAAAACAATTTCAAAGCGACTCTCCCCCACAAGTCACAGCTAGATTCAGGTAAGTTAAAAATGTATTGTTTTCTCATAACACTAGGTTTTAAGCACAGCATCTTACATCGTACCCAGGTAAGAACAGGTGATATCAGACGATTGCTTAACCAGATTTTGGAACTATATTTTGGCAGGATGTGCGCTATCCAAAATTACATGATTCAGAATCCTAAGGTACTCACGCAACTTTAAGCAGTTTGGCTACGGACATATAATTTAAAGTACTCACCAACTACCTCTAAAAATTGTTGCGGAAGTACCGCAGGATTCTGAAACATGGATATTTGGATAAGGCACATAGTAATTCCTAAGTGAAGCCTTGACGCGACTACAGTAGGTTCCATAGTATTGGAGCTACAGTCCTTTCAAGTTCATTTTTGGAAGTTTCCGGCAGTCTATAATTGGAAGCATTTGTGCATCCAGGTTGGTCTGTACTTTTCGTCTTATTTTGGTGTCAGGCTCGATTGAGCAGTGTGAAATATAAAATATACGCATTGTTTCATGAAAATCGTGTAATATTTAGGGAAGTTATCATTAAGAAGATACTTTCACAAGATGGAATGAATTAATCTTACATTCGATTAATTTGAACCTTAAACAATAGAGTAAGTACAATGTTTTATCCAGTCTCCTCGATTTCGAGAGGAATCTAAAATTCCAGGGGGAAAACATAATCATCACCTTTGTTCAGCTTTGCTATAGTTATAGGATTAAGAAGTCAATATATATACAGGGTGTATCAAAAGTACAACTTTTTTATTAGTAAAGATACGAAAAAAATTTAAGAGAGGAAAATTTTTGAAAATTGAGTGTTTTCAATCTAAAACGGTTATTTTTTTCGAATCACGTAAGCCGCTTTTACCTCACACTAGTAAGGTCCTATCTTAAAAGAAAAATCAATGTTGCCAGTTCAGCAGGCTGCCCTCTTGGGTCCTCACCATACTAACAAAAACAGGAAACGGATTTGTATTGTTAGGAAACGGATTTGAGGTTTTTTTAATTCCCTCACACAACAACGTCCATTTCACTGTATTTGCATGCCCATTTGATCCGTTCGATTAGTCTGTTGAACTGGAAAAATTACTTTCTCATTTACCATAAAACACCTTATCAGTTTGGAGTCCAAACGGCTAGTGCAGTTGAAATTCCAACAACTTTCCCCTCTTTCCATTTTTTGCCATCTTTACTCATAAGGGAGTTTGCGTATGGTCCCGGACTTTTGATACACCGGTATATATAGTGTGGTTGTCAAAATAATAGAAACACCTGAAGTGCAAAACACGTCAGATATCTGAGTCGGTAACAATAAGACAGCGACCCTGGCGCCAGATTACTGGTGGTGGTGTGTTAAGGCGAACTATGCATTATGTGAGCAGCAGTAGGACGGCAATGTGCAGTGAACTGAGCGACGGTGATAGTGTAAAATGGGTTACCTCTGTAATTCCCAAAGAGGCCAAATTGTTGGCAGACAGTTCCATGGTGAGAGCGTGACGAAAGTGGCGTCTTTGTTTATTAGCTCGCGAGAGACATATCTAAGGTGACGAATTCTACAAAACACACAATAAAACCACATCGACGAAGAGGAATAATGGTCGGAAGAAAATCCTCAGTGACAAATACCGCCCAGCATTAAAGATTGTTACTCAAAAGCATCGTGAGTCCTCGGTGCAAGTGATGGCGGAACTCAAGCAGCATCTCTCACAACCTGTATCGAGAATACAATCTGCCACCAGTTACATAACATGAACATAGAAACTTGCAAAAGGAAACAGCTGATAAAGGACATAACGCTTTAAAATGACGCCACTGAACATAATTGAATATCTGTGATCCGTTTCGGAGATACGAATCTGGTGCAGATTTCTCCCACCATACTCTCTCACGAAACTGAATGATCCACTACATGTTGAATGATTTATTAAATATTCCACTTGCTATCACTCACAATCTCAGTGATTCGATTCCATGTCACATCAGAGCTGTTTTGCGGGCGAAAGGAGGTGCAATGCTACATTAATCTGGTAAATTGAATTTGTTAGGTGTTTGTATTATTTTGATAACCATTCGTATATATCTACTAGCCTAGTAGAAAATATCGAATTTTACAATGGAATTAAAGCAACGATTTTAGGCATCATGATAAAATGGAAAATATAGAAATAACACCATGAATGAAAATGGAAAATATTTGCGGGAAGCGAAAAGGAAAACTAGCTCCATAAAAAGGGGGGGAACAGAAAAATATATACCTCCATGTTATATCTTCAAGGTTTTGGAGAGGAATTCTACAACTTTTTTGGGGAGAAATTCCCCGGTGTTTCACGGAATGTGGTGATAAAATCCCAGGTCAACTAGACTGATAACTATTTGGAAAACTTAGTTGATGACTGATAAGATCTATACTTTTTGTTTTAAATTTTAAACGTTTTTATAATACGGATTTTAATGAAAGTGACATGCAAAGTTGCCCATTCATCCAAGGGCTTGAGTGCAAAGCCCTAAATTTACCATTCTCGCCCCATATTTGCTATTCTACATCCTAATTTTACCATCGTACTCCCGCAAAATTTACTTTCTTTGGTTTAATTGTACTATTTTCAATGAAACAACATGATCTCCAAATATTCTAATGGGTGCAAGTTGCATAAAACTCGAGCACTGCTGATGACAAGATAAAGACCCGGCTCGAGCCAAAGTTCTGTGTTCTAGAATTTGTTTCAAACGGTTCAACCGTTTTCATGTGATGATGAGAGAGACAACGTCGATTACATTTATATATTGAGAAAAAATATAGAAATTCCCGAGTTTTAATGATTAGTTTACACTAAGTTGCTAAGTTTCATATTCCTAACATGAAAGCTTCGTGATATATTCTACTCTCTCTTTGGTATAAATTTTGAATCCCCCTCTTCCTCTGTGGGATACGCATTTTAAAAATTCTAAATAGTCCAGTCTTTTCCCTACAGTTTCCTAGAAATATACCAGGCCATTAATGTAGATTTGTATAAAGAACAAATTAACATTTAGTATTATATGCACTGTATAAAATAAAATTATATAACTAAGTTTATTTTTATTTATTTATTTATTTTTAGTTGAACAAGAGAAGACAGCGTTTAGAAGGCGAACGAATCTACTAGTGAAAAAGACAGCGAATTTAGAACAGAAACTATTTACTAATATAAGAGTGCTGAGTACTAAAGAAGCAGATCTCAATGGAAAGGAACAACAACTGAAAATCATTCTCAACATTCAAAACGAATTAAAAGAAAACCTTCAGAGAAATGAAGACAAATTGGTAAAGAAGTTTAAGTTCCAAAGTAGCATAGGAACTCAGTCTGGGTGTTTATTCTATATTCTGAGATAGAATATAGTTTACTAAATACTAATTTCGATTTCACGTAAGATTCAGCAGTAAATTCCTCAATGAGAAGATAATTTGTAGAATTACTTCAAATTTTAAGTCCTGCAACATCTTGCTTTGAGTTAAGGATGGACGGGACACTCTTTCCTCCATAAAATCTGCCTACTTGTACGGAGTAATATGGTGACAACCTGTCCCATTGTGAGACAGTTCCAATTTTGGGTATTCAATTCCATTAAAAATACCATATCAGCTCGGTTAATATTTTGTCAATACAAATATTTTTGTCAATACAAATATTTTTGTCAATACAAATGCCCCAGAATTTTCCGTACAAGTTAGGCATATTTTACAGAGTATATTGAGTGCCTCACTAAGCCTTAAACTAAAGATGTTGAGGAATTTAAACTTTAGGAACACAAGAAATCAAGACTTTCAAACTTTTTTTTTTTAATTTCCACTCAGAAATTCCGAGTAACAAAAATTATAGATGCTATTCTTAAGCTACATAAAAAGATCCAAAAGTGAAGGATGTTGTTAAATCACAAAATATATGCCTATATTAGCACCATTCAACATTGTCAACGCACTTATTATTTTCGATGGGAAAAGTATTTCAGCAACTATTGAAACATTTTCTTAAGTTTTTTAGTACTTCCTGGTTTCTTGGTTTAAACTGTGAACGTTATCTTACTCTACACTTTCGCTCCTTAATACTGACAAGTTTTTAGAGATTTCAGTTTTTATTTATAGTATGCCCTCTCTTACTTGGGATAGTGAGATAAAGTAATAAAAAGGGAAAATAGATCAATTAATAGATCAACTTAAAGATTGATAAAATAAGGCGAAATAGTTGAATATTAATTGAAAAAATAGACTTTATTTCAGTGTACCAAGGTATAAATTATACGGCAGAAAGATTAAAAAATGTAATGAATAAGACAATATCGAGTGGAAAGTATACTTGCAGAGTCCAATTGACATAAAATTTTAAGAATATCATCACAAATCAATATTAAAATCCAAACTAACCTATAAACTGAGTTGTTACGACTTTTAAAAACTTAAAAATATAAGTAAAATATTGTCACTGATCAATGTCAAATACTAATATAGCTAACTAATGCAGACTGTACAACATTTAAGGATGCTCTGCTGTAACAGGAAAGACTATATCAACATATTTGACCACAATGGAAAGGGCTTCAATATATGCCTAATGAAAAATAAAGTACTCAACAGTGACGTATCGACGGGGTTTTGAAATCCTTTCCAATTGAGTCTTTCATATACTTTTGAAATGGAAAGGATTTTAGTTTCCTTCAATCTTGGGACTGTATCTGTGTGGAGGAGCGTTAATTTATAGATATAACATTAGATCAATTCTGAATATTTAGAAGATGTGAATGAGCTAGAGCACACACTTATCCAGGAAAGGCAAGAAAACGAAGAAACTTTTTATTGAAATTAATGATACTTATATGTCATTTGTAGCGATCTGAGTGATCATCTAATCGTCCGAAGAAAACCGAAGCTGGAAAAAAATGTATAAACAATTACTTGAGGCACGGCACCATAACTACTGTACATTGGACAAGAAATCTGGGTGAGATCTCCGATTGTAACTCATACATTTCTAGAGTTTCCCAGAGGAAGGTATGATATCGCATACTGCGCCACAAGTTCTTTTAAATGAGGTGGTTAAAAACTCTAAATGTTTTATTATATTTATGTAAACAAAAAAAACTACAATTAAACTGACACATTCTGATGAAGAGAAGAAATAGTAGGAAGATATAACACAGGATCTTATATTTGCAATCTAAACATAAAGGAATGGAGATATGCGTTTTTGTGAACAATGGCATACGCAGGCGGGAGCTGATGAGGCTTCAGCTACTCCAGAAATTGTTAGCAATCAATATTTTCAACTAAAAGTAGTAAAGAGTGAGTAAAAAGCAGAAAAATATGTAGTCGAAAAAATGCAGGGAATGAGTGAAAATTTTCCATCGTAGACTATGCAAGTAAATACATACTCAATTGGTCTTTCAGTTCGCTCTTTGTACTTTTCCCAAAGAATTAACTTCTGAAGTTAGTTAAAAATATACAGTATATATCAAGAAAGTAGAAGATTCTTTGGAAATCGTATCTATTATTGTATGAGTGAAAAAGCTTTTACTTTATTACATTCAACAAAAAAATTAGCTTCATAGCCTATTTGTGTTTACAAAAAGAAAAAAAATGCATATTATAAATAAATAGTACGTTCATGGAGCTTGGGCTTGATTTAGCCAAATTGAGAGGGCAACCAAAGTTATGATGGAGCTTCGTCTATGAAAAACGAATTCAGAAGTATTCAAACTATTTTAAAGTGATAATTTCTAAAAGCAATATACATCCTTGTGATCCACTGCATGCTAAGTTAAAAATTATGACTGCGATTAACCTGAACAATTATATGGTATTAATCGATGGAAAACAGAATGTTCCTACCAGGGGCGACTCGTGAGAGAAGTCACACCGGTAAAAAATAAAGTTTCTTCGGTTGAAAATAAAACTTTCCTAATGTACTAATTGTTGTATATAACAATCAATTCATTGTAACTTTATGCCCTTATTTCCAAACGATAAAACTACACTGCTCCACAAATCTTAAGCAACGAGAAAAAACCTGGGATAAGCAACGTGTGGAGCCCATTGAACACTGGTAGAAGGTATGCACCTACAAAGAGACGCACAGGCAATGCGAGAGCCCGGTATAGCGTGTGCATAGCACCTTCGTAACCGCGATGAACAGATTTTTGCCACGAAGCGCACACAACAGCCTAGATGTGTCCGAGGCTGCAAGCAGTAAGTTGGTAGTTTCTGTGTGGGATATCAAGCATAGGCACTTTGCAATGGTTAGCAGACAGCGTTTGAGCGACGTTGACTGCGGGCGAATAATTGAGCGTTTGATACTAGGTCGATCCCAAGTGGAAGGATGCAGGAATTCGACGTGAAGGAAAGTGTTGTGTCAAAGCTGTGACGTCGCTTCCAAAATGGACATACATTCAGAAGACGTCATGGAGGAGGTCGTCCGTGGAACATGGCATTTTGACGGCATAACGTTATCGGGATAATATTCTCCATACACATGTACGCAATTTCCGTTGAGCATTTGGTCCGGATTTCCTGTTTATGGATGACTATGCCCGCCCACACCATGCACATTTGGTGTCCAAGTATCTGAAGAGCAAAGCCAATACGCGCATTGCATGGCTTGCATACTCGCCGGACTTGAATACAATCAAACATGTGTCGGATGCTCTTAGGCGGCGAATAGCCCAGCGCAATCCACCACCGTGAACTCTTCCTGAACTGCAAATAGCTCTCCTCGAGGAGTAGCATCATCTGCCGCAATACTTGATAAATACTCTGATTTGCAGCATGGAGGCCAGATATCGTGCCTGTGTATCTGTTCATGTAGTCATACGCCATATTGATTGTCTATCCCCTCGCAGTCCAGTTTTACATTTTGAGTATCGTAATTCTGAACTTTCTGGCAACTCTGTACATCCTAAATGTATTGTTGTCCTTCATTTGTGTTGTATTGTGAAGACTGTACCTTTTTCTGTTGATCATAGTTGGTGCACTGATCTTGTCGTTTTATTTTCTGCTACTTTCTTTGAGTTGCTTAAATTTTATGGAGCAGTGTATTTTTATCCGTATAACTTCCTTACGAGCCGTTTCTGATTCTCACTATGATGTAAAGACAAAATACGAATGTATACAATATTGGATCGTGTAAACCATTTCTAGACAATCTAAAATTAAAGGCTGTTATGTAATTGTAGGTATAACATTTATGAACATGTTACCAACCTACACGCATTATTTGCCCATAGATAAATTTAATTTATTGATTGAGGTTGAATGGGGAAATCAGCATTGAGGCTATTTATCTCCGTCTATGGTAGACAAATTTAAAACTAAATTATATGATAGTCGAGTGTGAATGTCGTTTTACAACATTAATGAATTCGTTTTACAGAACCTCGAAACGTATGTGCTCATTGGTGATACCATAGAATGTACATTTTATTGTTAGCAAGTTCGTATAAAGAATGATAAGGTAGTATATAATGACTCATAAATCATGTATGCATATTCCAATTGTCATTATCTATTTCCTAATTATAGGCTTAACGACAATATTAGTATCTAATACACTTAAATTTTAGACTTAAGAAATGCTATAAGCTAAATATCAGAGGCTCATTTTTTTGAGTCAGTGCAAAACGTACCTCCAGTTTAGAACAGAAAATTAAAGAACTCAATCCAAATTCGGAGAGCACGAGAATGAAAACGCTTTAAGAAATGAGATAGTGAGATAGGTATGTGTTATTTTTCAAAAACATGGTTATTTTAATTGTCACAGCTCTTGAGTATATCAGCCAACTATTTGGTGTACACACAAACACACAGAAAAAGCATAATTTATTTTAAATAGCATAACAACAATGTCATTCATTTCAGCTCTGATTGTCACTTTAAAGTTACTGGAGTTGACCTACAAATTTTTACCACAATTCCTACAAACGTGACTTTCTTATGATACGAACGTGACTGCATGAGAAAAATATGAACCGTTAAGTAGCAGATTGCATCTATTGTTATTTGATTTCTTCTAACATTGATACTACTACCGCTTGTAAACTATAGTACATAACCTAATACAGACTACATTAATTATTTCATTTAATTGAGAGATTAAGCTTAATGTAGTACTTTTTGTGTTTAATATATCTTATTTCTTTAAAAAAATATTTTACACGAGTATTAACAATTTCATACATCTTTTGATGAGAAAAATATTTATGTTAAAACACTAACTGATTCAATATCTGTACTTTCGCTCATTTAACGGAGCGTTTTCTTTTCTTTTCTTTCTTTCTTAATTTTTATTTTAGGGGCAAAACGTATTTAACTCCTGACAAGGTTTAAAAAAAATTCTACATTTTTTATCTTTGAGTTGCCAGCCGTCTTGA
This sequence comes from Thermobia domestica, assembly GCF_964235325.1. Lineage (NCBI taxonomy): Eukaryota > Metazoa > Arthropoda > Insecta > Zygentoma > Lepismatidae > Thermobia > Thermobia domestica. Next base: position 322,005,346 of record NC_137455.1, read on the forward strand.
CTGAGCGACTTTTTTATATTTAACATCAAAGACTCATTTGATTTTTGAGGGATTTATTATTATTTTATTTTCTCTTTATTATTGAGTCACCACCTTACTTGACTGAGTGACAATTTAAGTCTCAGCCCGAGAACTTATTTGATTCTCGAGTGGGTCAAAAAGAGAAAAATCTGTATTCGACTGTTAAAGTAGCTGTTTTATATAAATGTTACAAACATATCAAGTCAAAATGGTCAAGCAAGTATATCGAAATACAAGAACAAGAATTTCTCTTCATTTAAGAGAATTTTCTTTTAAATGTAGCTAGTCATCATTTAACCATTCGGGTAAATCTAAATAAATAAATAAATAAAAAGAGACAGGAAAATTGAAGGATGGAGATAATTGTGAAGCATTCAGGTGGACGCCATCTTATATTGCAGTAACTATTCTTAAAATTCTTATCTCAGACTTCCATGTTCCACAAAAGAAAAAGGAGACACTTAAACTAGCATCCTATCCGCGAATCACCCTTCTGATCTGAAACATCTACACTTACTACATTCACTTCGTTTCACGTACACCTTTTTTTTAAAACTTCTTTCCTTTTTTTCATTTAGCAAATACCTTTTCTTATGTTTTATCTCTCACTATTTAGTTCTTCTATTCATAAATATTGATCGTTTTATCTCTTATTACTTCATTCTATTTATAATTACCATTTTGTTGTTACCAATTTTCCATTTTTCTTTTTTTTCTTTTTTTTTCATTTTTACATAAATTCATTTTTCGCCTAGGGCTATCTCATGGGTATATAGTTAGCATACGTGGATTTAGCACTGGACACGACACCCGGATTTGATAAATTGAAACTCACGTTGTTGGGACTCCAAGTTAAGCTGAGGTCACCGAGGAGCGCACGACTCCTAACCATCATCGTATTTCTTGCCTGATCTATTTGGCTTTTTCTCTCCAGTACTCTCTTCGACTAAGCACTCTTATTAGTTTTATCTTCTTCCATTTTGCAATGTTATCACTTAACTACATTCCAAATGGCATCTAGCTCGATGACATTTTAGAGCTACGCTTCTGTTGTTCATTATTCTTTCTTTTTTTCTATCTGATAAATAATTTAGCGAAAACTGTTATAGTGATATTTCCAGTTTTTTTCAGTGGTAAGTCATAACATTTTCACTCTTTTCAAGTAAGTGATTTCTTAGATATACAGGGTGTATCAAAAAGAACTTTACAACTTTGAAAACTCATATTGATTTATTCATTTGTCTTACAGACATGGTTTTGGTGTCGTTTTGTAGCAAAATACATCAAGTTTTGACTCACGTAGTACACTAGTTCAAAAACAATCCACTGTAAGCGCTAGCAGCAGTTGCACCAAAGATGGCTGCCTTTGCTGATCCCGAGCGTGCTAGTGCTAGCTGTGTGTTTTGGTTTGAAGAATCCAAGTCTGCGACAATTGTGCAACGGAATTTTCATACAAAGTATGGTAAAGATCCTGCCAGTAGGTTTACTATTCATCAGTGGCATAAGTGTTTTATTGAAATTGGATGTTCAGTAAGACACAACATATGTTCAGGTCGTTCCCGTATGTCTGAAGATGTTGTAGAACAAGTAAGACTTCAGATGTGCCGCATCTCCAATAGAAGCCACATTGAACTTCTTTAGGTATAAGATAAAAAACTTACCTTATTGGTAGAGATAACAAATGATGTAACATTATTTATGGTTTCAGTTGGAATAGTAGTCTGAAAAAGGAAGTGATATACTTGCAAAACTGTAACATTTCTAATTAATTTATAATAAAAGATTATAGACATCCTTGTAAGAAAGTTGTATTTAGTTTGTGTAAAAAACTTGTAGTTTGCTACAAAATGGCACCGAAACCATGTCTGTAAGGTAAATAAATAAATCAATATGAGTTTTCAAAGTTGTAAAGTCTTTTTTTGATACACCCTATACTATATGCACCATAAATCGCTTGAGACTAGCAGCTATATTGAGTTCTCAATTGACTAGAGTAGCAGTGGCTAATTCACGTAAACAATACATTAAATAATATATTGTAAGAAGTAATTTTATAGAGGACCTAATACTTGTTACATTTGTAATTGAGAAAGTTTACAATTAATAGAAAGTTATTAAAGGATGAATGTGTGTTCGTAGTTCAAAAGTGGTGCTTAAATGACCACAATCACCAAGATGTAATTTGAGTTATTTGTGTAGCGTTTACCAAATACTGCATCTTCATCTCGACAAGCAATTCATAACTTTAATAAGCGTTTGAACACGCTGAGTCTGTAGCGGATTTATCTAAACAGATAGGCGTAAACGTGTGACTATAAAAGAAAATCTTATGACTGTAGTGCAATATTTTGTGCAATTTTATTGACAAAATAGTGGAAGGCACTTTAACACTTGATTTAGCAGGGTGTCTACTGGTCATGAAAGTCATGAAAGTCATGAAAAAGTCATATATTTTGCTTAGTGGTCATGAAAGCCATGAAAAAGTCCTTTATTTACCCAACTGGTCATGAAAATCTGAAATCTCAGAGTATATTTTTATACTTCATACTTTTTTTACCTCATACTGCATGTACTGCATACAGTTTTATCAGGTCAGTAATTGTGAGAATTTCCCCCACCAGTTAGTGCTGGCTAACTGGTACTTTACTGTCTTCCTAACTGCTCCCCATTTCATCTTCTAGTCTCTGTAATATAGTAACAACTTTTTACTGTCCAACTTTCTGATCTGATATTCCTTTACTTCTAAGAAATGTAAATTGTGTATTTTTTGGCCTTTAGACTTATGCAAATAATTCGTTTGAGTTTGCGGATTTTAAATTTGATGATCTATTTTTTTTAAAACGAATTTCTTTTATAATTTGTTTTGTCTTTGGGCAGTTCTCTGAGTGCTTAATTTCAGACAAATTTCTGCTAGATGGATAATTATACTCAGAATTAAAACTTCAAATACAGTATAGAGTGATTCACTGGTAAGAGCAGGCCCGTATTTAGGTAAGTGCTATTCTGTGCTCGAGCACAAGGCGGCAGAATTTTAGATTCTTTCTTTAAGATTCACAATAAGTGATATTTAAGACTAGCAACCCGCATAGTTCCGTGCAAGCACGAGAAAATATGTTAATGTTTTTAATTCGCTCTAATTACAGTAGTTACTAATTAGCTATCTTATCTGAAAAAGTCATCCTCTCCTACCCCCACCCCAAGGGGTGACGATGAACTTGAACATCATGAAAACTGATATCGTTAAACTCATATACCTCGAAAACTATGAATTTAACACTAATATCGGTCGTTTTTGATTACTTTTAAAATCTCGCCCCCCTCCCAACCTCACTCCTAGAGAGTGGAGTATGACCTTGAAGTTAAATTGGATTAAAATGTCACTATTTATCTGAGCGACCCCTAAAATTATGAATACTTTGGAAAGAGCTTAAAAGTATATGACTAGCTTAAAAGCATATGAAAGTATCCAGACTCTATGTAAACTAATATAATTTTTTACATATAAAGCTTTATGAAATGTTTTTTTTACTAAACTCACTATGATCTTTAATTGAGCTGAGCGAAGCGAAGCTCTTATACTCGGGTTAGCCGTTTGGTTGTCCGCGAACTCCTCCTAGACCGTTTGGCCGATCTCAACCAAACTTAGCACGCTGATAGAGTATGTCGTGGTGAGTGACAACATAGATCGAAATCAAAAATCCGATGTACCATGGAGGAATAATCACCGAAAAACGCTTCCTCCTAGACCGTTTGGCCGATTTCAACCAAACTTAGCACGCTGATAGAGTATGTCGTGCTGAGTGAGAACATAGGTCGAAATCAAAAATCCGATGTACCATCGAGGAATAATCACCGAAAAACGCTTCCATAGACTTAACATGGGGAAAAAGTTTTCACGCGATTTTTTTGTCAACAATTAAAAATGGCATTTATTGTTGCATAATGGCCAGGAATGATTACGTAGTTTAAGCTCGCTCAGTTCATTTCATTGCAATCGGGTACATCCATTGCATTCCTAGTTATGTGATAAGTTCAGTCTTTAATTATGTGATAAGTTCTTTAATTATGTGATATTCAATCAAGATGTCCATTTTTGCGTTCACTTTTTTTTAAGTTTTGATGTGATACTAGTATACAGACTGTGATTAAAAAAAATATTTGTAAAAGTACCCTTGAAAAAAGAGAAGAAAGAAGGCATCAGACCCCATCCAGGATGAAGGTTCCATTATGAACAAATTCAGTAGGTCTTATCAGTATGTTTATGTACGCTAATTTCAAATATGACACGATGGAAAAGAATTGTATATTTACGTAATCAGTCTTTTTTTGTAAACGAAAATTATAAATTTAGAATTCAGAGTACATAAAATGCAGATAAAAAACCTAGCTGAATGTAAAGGGGCTGTTCACAAGATTTTTATAAATCTGTAGAACCTGGTAAGCCTTAAACCCATACTTGAACCGCAATTAAAAATTTGTTTACTGCCTTTTAAATTGCTCTTGCATTTTAAAATTAGTTGTCAGCTAATCGACATTATGTAAATTAGACAAATAAGAACATAATGTGATCATCTTAACCGATGCACCACTGATGGTAGGGGTTTATTATTACTAATGGTAAATTTTTATCGCCATGGTCATGAAAATTTGAACAAAAAGGTCATGAAAAGTCATGAAAAAGTCATGAATTTACTGTCTGGTATTCCAGTAGACACCCTGTTTAGGTAACCTAGTTTCCTATTGTAACTTAATGTTCTGATACAACTTGTCAAGTGACTTATGACCCATCTTGTATATATAAAGACTTTTTTTTTAATTATAGGATGAGATGAGGCGAAAAGTGTACTCTCAGCGAGAAGACTTCTGCATGCTAGCCCAGGCATTTGCTGATGAACACGGATTGCTAGCGATGAAAGAGAAAGATAACGAAGAAAATGACAAAAGGAATGATCAACAAGAAACAGGCGATGTTGAAACTAAGGATTCTGGTATCTACTTTTTAAGTAAATTGTTCTATTACTTAGTCATCAACCCCTCAAACCGATACTTTATAGACGCCCTTGGACATGAAAATTTGTCCACAAGCAGGAATGTGAGGACATATGTATTCGGCATATGGCTATCTTAGGAAGAAATTCTTTGTCATCTCGGTTTTTCGTAACACTATTTAGAAGACGGATGTTGGAGACCTTGCGGTGTCTCCTCAGTTAAGCGGTACACAATTGAACAGTAAATTCTTAAATACCCGCTTGAGGAAGTTATTATCTTAATAGGTGAGAAAAAATTTGAGCATCCAAAGCATTAAATTCAGGTGCCCACGTTTCTGTTAGAAGTATGTTGTAAATGGAAGTGATGATCGTAATGATTTTATATATTATTATTCAAAAGTTTTAACCATGTTTTCAATATCGAATGAAGGAACATGAAGATTGTAATGTAATTTCGTACTGAATCGTGCAAATCACTTTAAATTGAAAATATAATGCATCTTTTCATATATTATTATTCAAAAGTTTTAACCATGTTTTCAATATCGAATGAAGGAACATGAAGATTGTAATGTAATTTCGTACTGAATCGTGCAAATCACTTTAAATTGAAAATATAATGCATCTTTTCATATTTCTTTCTCCTATTTGCGGGTGCATTATTCTAGGGGCAGGGATGTCGAGAGGAAATGGTTATAAGTACTTTGGGGCGAGGAAAAATATATCTATAAAATATTTTATAATTCAATTTATCTTAATATGTAACATGTTCTAGTATTGAACAATGGATAATTAATGTACATAATTGCAGACACATAATGGTAAATCTTTGAATCTACTGATATTTAACCTCTGCAAATAATTAAAATATTACGGGAGATACAATCGTTTTCAAGAAAATTGATGGTAGCTTATGTTCCTCTCCTGTCTAGATATCTTAAGGAGAGATACATATTTTCTCAACGAAACCATTAGAGGTAATAATTTCTGAGAAGATTCCCGCATCATTACTGCAAATTCTTCCATTGAAAATATTTTACTATTCAAGGGGACAGAGTATTCTCAGAGAAATTATTAGAAATAAGACAATTTTCTGAGGACGAGTTCTTTACTTTTTCAAAATTTCCCTTCTGCAAATAGTTAAATTATTCAAACGAAGACATTAAAAAAGCAATAATAATAAACTAGTGGAGATTTTCCAGGAAGAAGTGCTCTGCAGCACTGTATGTTACCCTCTACAGCACTGTATGTTACCCTACTTGGAATAATTATAGTTTTCAAGAAATACTATTCGCAAAGTAATAAAAAACTAACAATTTTCCAAGAAGAAAATTACTCTTGCAGTATTTCATTAGAAGTATACTCAAAAAGCTAGAGGAATTCTCAAGATAGTTCCAACGAGAAAGTCATCATATAGTTCCTACTTTTCTCTACTAGGAGTAGTTAAATATTCAGGAAGAAAAGAAATGTTTACAAGCAAATTAGTAATAAAAATTTTACGAGAAACTCTTGTATTTGAATTTTCAGTCTTTGAAGTGGTTAATTTTTGAGTGAGGAAATAAATAGTTTGAAGGAGATTAATAAAACGAATAATTTTCTTAAAAAAATCTTGAAAAAACATCCTCTAATATAATCTTGGAATGGGTGTCCCTTGTACCTGACGGTATCGGAAAGGACTCATCACTAGCGAACTACGTGAAGAGGTGTAGGACACCCTGCTCGACTGCAAGCAGAGGGGGTGGAGGTTAGGTTCCCGACAAGTCTCCACTGCAAGCTTGACTGGGCTACGATTAGGATTCTCTCACTGCTCCATTGCAAACAGAAAGATAGGTGAAGTCTCCCAGAGGGCTCCACTGCTAGCCAGGAGGAGACGGAACCGTTAGCTCCACTGCAAGCCCAGAAAGGGAATCTGACCAATCGCAGACTGGTGATTGTCCGTGAAATCCTTCGTTATATAGGGGCTTCGGGAAGCGGTGGCGCTGCTGATCCCTCGTCATGTGATTGTAGGTATCGCTGAAGTCCGTTGTCTGCAACTTGTAGTACTGCAGCATAAGGTGTAGTTCTCAATCGTAGAGTACATGTGGTTATTGTTTATAAAAGAAGCACGTGTAGAATGTTGGGTATAATAATATACAATATTATTATATATTATGGTGAAGCAAAGCGACCCAAATTGGTTTGCCAAACATCTCATAAACACAGAAACATTCACTCAATGACTGATGACTGACTTACACACGAAATGACTGGTAACACAGAAGGAACGAGATATAGCTGAATTTAGTTTACACATTCCCATTGAAAAACAATTTTATGATTTAGTAGTCTTAAAAATAGATATAATGTTACGTTATATAAATAACTTCAGTCAATCGGTAATTATATATTTAGAGTGCTTGAGAAGGAATCTGCAAATACTCTTGTCATTCTTTCTTTAGTTTAACGTCTCAAAATTATTGAAATTTGAAATGAAATTGTTTAGTTTAACGTCCCACGATTATGCCTTTTAGGCTAAAGGAGACCAGTCTCACAATTATGCATCGAGGCAAAAGGAGACTATGATGGTAAGAAGTAGGAGAAAACGGAAGAACGCTGGAAAACCCACGCAAAGTATTTGTCCACTACAAAGTCCCAAGCTATGGACTCTACGTATCAGAGGTGAGCGCTCTACCACTGAGCCACCGAACCTCTGGAAAATGATAATGTTGGTGTTTCTAAGCATTCATTGATTTGGAACTACGTCCTTAGTAGTAAAGTTATATAGGACGAGTCATATAGTTTAAAGCTGAATTTGATCCACACTATTGAGTGGATAAAGATTACAGCTCATCACAAAATGATAGAAATCTTTTCGAATCATATTTTAACAGAACAAAAAATCATTTCCTGAGTGTGTGTAAAGGGAACTTAGACAAAATATGGGCAGTATAATTATGAGCATACAAAAAATCTACAATGTCAATAACAAACAATTGTGTATTTTTCTCAATCTTGGCTACATTTATTTCAGCTTAGAATTTCTACAAGAAGTTCAAGTTACTATGATCACATCTATTTCGTTTGGTTTAAGAATGGAAATTTTGTAGCTAGAAAACCAACCGCCTAGTATTCTTCTTGATTTTGAAAAATTCTATACTGTGAAATAAATTAAATGAAATCTTTCAGTTTAACGTCCCAGGATTATGTCCTGTAGGCAAGCGAATGACGATGGAAAAATTTCTGGAATGAAAATGTGAGAGGATGTAACTTCTTTACTTATTGTATTGTATGTGATTGTGTCTACTGTTGTTCTCAGATGTTCGCTTTCTCGGGACCAAGGTGCGTTTGAGTATATCACCAGTTTAACCAACTACCAGTCTATGTGGCCATCACAGAAGAATAGCTCGCAACCAGAGATGGACTCACTCGCTCCATAGTCATGGGGGAAAGAATCGGAACTCAGAAGACCTGCCCTACAAGTGTACTATCTGAATGAAGTTTTTTTACCCAGCTGAAAAAAAAAAACTAATCTATAAAAAAAATAAACTCGAAATTTTGAAATTAAAAAAATCAGGATTCGTGAAATCCAATGATAGGTTCCCCGTAAAATTTCCCTTATGTCATTTCCCTTCAGATTTTATTAGCACGACGGATAGGAAGACGAACTATTATGCACTGACTGATCAAGCTGTACTATACCAAACCAAATAAAATCTTTATATTCTACTGTACATTTTCTCAAGTACGAAATAAAACAGGTACGAATATACTGTCTAAACCTTTACTTGTTGCCAGAAAGCTGTATAGTATTCTTACAAAGTCATTTTTACATACGATAGGGAGCAACGATGCGTTCTCTTTATGCTCCTATGGCTAATCGGTTTCCAAGTACAGATCACTACTCGTGACTAAGCATTTTTCCTTAATTCCGCATACATACATGACATTCTTAATTTTTTTCACAAACTTCACATTATATAAGTTTGAATCATTTGTTTCACTTACATGCATGTGCCTTCTTCATTTTGTATTACTATTCTTAATCATAAACAAACAGATTCTATGGCTGTATACTACAGCTCGCATTTATAGGCACCACATCTCGAGAAAACCTTAACCTAGCATGCACAAAAAAGTATACACAAAATTATGAAAACCTTGATCTAATCTAACCTAACGCATTCACACCTCACACACACACACAATATATATATATATATATATATATATATATATGAAAATTATTCTTGCGTAAAGAAGTTTAGTCGGCACAAAAGGCCAATGTTAATTTGTTAATTTTGTAAAGCGATTTTGCCGCTTACGGTATCTCTACATCTAAATGCATAAACGCACGATACGGAAAACCAGTTGCCCCTATCGAAATCATAGAAAATAATAATAATAATAATAATAATAATAATAATAATAATAATAATAATAATAATAATAATAATAATAATAAAAATCAGCTTTCAGCCAAACTACAGCTTTGGAATCAACTTTCATACAAATACTTTAGAGGGAAAAAATCTAGGTATATTATATAGATTTGACACCAGAGAACGTCACTCCTATCTATTCCATATTTGTTTACATAAAAGTCGAAATACTAAGTAGCCAAACAATTGAAATCGTAAAAAAAAAAAAAAAAAAAAAAAAAAGACTGCATATCTTAGATTTGGCTGATTTTAATTTTGTTATTGTTATAGGATGGTCGTTCTTAAATGAAATTACGTTAAAGGAATCTATCCTTACGTTATATCCATAATTTATTATATTTCCCCCTTTTTTCTAAATAAACTCAAGCCGTCACATATTGTCGAAGTAATTAGGTAAATCATTTGGGAATAGAAGGGATTACGAATGCATGTTTACACTATATTTTAATATTTTAATTTACACACCATAGTGACACTGTGTCTAACTCGATTAATTTGAAGGTTAAAAGTAAATATTTCCACTGCAGGTATCGAGGCAAATTGTGGATGCGTTAAAATATTAAATAATACTTTTGATAAAGCGGATACTTTCAAATATTTGGGATCAATATTAACAGACGAAAATCATATTCACAAAGAAATTAAATGTCGACTAAAAGCAGGGAATTCGTGTTACTGTTCGGTTCAAAATCTCTTGTAGTCGCGAATTCTGTCGAAGAATTTGAAGCTTAAAATATGTAAAACGATAATCATGCCTGTTGTTCTGTATGGTTGCGAAACATGGTCACTTACTCTGAGGGAAGAACATAGACTGAAAGTATTTGAGAACAAGATCCTGAGACGGATATTCGGACCCAAGAGGAACGGGAATGGGGAATGGCGGAAACTTCATAATGAGGAACTACATAGTTTATAAGGTTTACCCAACATTGTTAGGGTCGTCAAGTCTAGGAGGCTTAGGTGGGCAGGTCATGTAGCTAGAATGGAAGAAAGTAAGTAGGGTATGAATGTAGGTTCTAGGACACTTTTCCCCTCCAACCCCTAACTGCCAAAAAAATTATGAAGCCACCACTGGCTATAGTACTTTAACACAGAGGGATACCCCAAAGTGAGATTGAATATGCTTTTATGACATTTAAAATCATAAAAACTTATATCTAAAATATTACACTGGAATCCTACACAAAATATATTTACTGCGTCTTAATCTCCAGTTTATAAGCTTTCATTTGACACTTGAATCGTGAAAATCCGTTAATAATTAGCTTTAAAAACTCAATGAGAAGGAATACATACAACTCCGGAACAGATGATCTGTCACTGATTTATTTTGAACGATTCCAGTACCAGCACAGAACCTTCCAATCTGATTCTCTTTCCTTCTCCTCACATCAACATATATACACATCAGCCTCTTCCTTCAACACAACTTCTAGCTAACAGTTTAGATGGCGCTGTCAATGACGCAGTCTCCTTCGGGGAGAATCGTAGCCACCGATATAAAGGCCTGTGGGCGAAAATGTGACGTCATCATCGGTAGGGCTATTTCATTACAATGGAGGAAAGCTTGAAAGCCCATTATATTAAAAACGGCTCAAACGATTTACATGAAATTTGCTGATGAAACGTTTCTTGATACGGGAAATGAATCTACCTTGGTTTCAACTTTCGAAAAACTTGTTCAGTGGCGTTTTTGGGCGCATCAATTAGGGGGCGCCTCACTTCCATTACAAAAACAACAAAGAATGTTCACCAATTTTCTGAAAATGTATTGTCTCGTACAAGAAACAATTTAGGTATGGACCAATTATCTACAATTAGATTAGCGGCGTTTTTGGGCGCTTCATTTTAGGGGCGCCTTAATTATATTCCAAAAAGAACAAGCTATATATACGAAATTTTTCTCAAATGCATTTTCGCATACAAGAAAGTGTTTCAGCTAAGTTTCAAGTTACGCAAATTAGTTCAATGGAGTTTTCGAACTTCATTTGGGAGCGGAAATATTTTAACTTAAAATAGGTCTTAAGATCATCATGAAATTTTGTAAAACTACGTTTTTTGAGTGTAGTAAAGAGATTTAGCTTAGTCTCAACTTTCGACAAAACTTGCTTACCGGCCTTTCATCTCGGAAATGCCTAAATTATATTTAAAAAATAAAGGATCTTCAAGAAAATTTGTACAAATGCGTTGGAGCGTATAAGAAAGCGATTTAGTCATGGTTCAACTACCATAAATCACTTTATGGAGTTTTCTAGCGTTTCCGTTATACTTCAGAATGAACAAACTATCTTCACAATATTTTGTGCACATGCGTTTTCAGGTACAAGAAAACGATTTAGCTAAGACTCAAGTACCGCAAAATTAATCCAGCATCATTATTGGTAGGCTCAAGATTTCATAAAAGAGCTCTTATGATCATAGTTTAGTCCCAACTTTCGATAAATTAATTTGGATATATTTTTAAAAAAAGTACTAAAATTTTTAGCTTAGAAACCGATCAAAGTATCTTCGTGAAATAAAAAGTCCAATTTTTTGCGTGCGAGCTAGCTATTGGAAGGATCAAAATACATAAATTATCTATCGTGAATATTTCGGCATATAATGAGACTATCTGTCGATCCTCCTAGAAAAGAACTTAATGTACAAAGCTTCAGCCTTTTTATTAAATTTAAATACAAAATTAGCTTTGATTCTATTTATATAATGCATCATATGGAAACGTAGATCTAAGAAACATGTTATCAAAGGAATTACATCAATAACATCCAAAATTCGCCTATTACCTGGAGAACAAGTGTCTTTTACAAAGTGAGTACTGGAGATGAAAGTGTAGTAGGGTAACAGCTCCGACCAATGAAATTGTCATATCTGTTACCTCCTCTCTTTACTTTTATTGTAACACTGATACCAATATTATTTTTTTAATACGGCATTTTTCTTAAATTCTCAATTTATTTTGCATTATTCGTTTTATTTGGTCTTTCTTCACCAACACTGTTTTTAACCGATGATAACAAAGTTTCTATTATTTTAAAAATGCAATTCACATCTGTGTCTGTATTTACTGCGTTCTCTATTGATTTCAGTTTATCAAGTATGTCCTGAATTTGTGTTATATTGGTAACTTTACATGGCAGTTTCCCAAGTCCGTGCATCGAATTCAGGTTCACACTTCCAACATATACATTAACTTCCATGATTTCAGAAATACATACAGACAATGTTACTTTCGGACAAGGCATTAACTCCATATGATAAAAAGTTGCACTCGCATTCTGAAAATGACATAACCAAAATGATTGTAAATCCAGTTTACCAAGTTTCAGTTTCAGTTGTTCTACCGATGATACAGTGGTTTCTTTCTCGTGTCCGAGAAACTCCTCTTCACTTTTCCGAATGATCTTCGATATTTGTTCTTCTTCTTTTCTTAGAAGTCGTTTGTTTGGACTTTCCCTTACGGCCACTTTACCACTCAAATAGGTTGGGCAATTCGGTAGTATCGTGGGTACTACTCCGTGTGTAAGCTGCGGTACAGATAGTTTTGCAGTAATCCACCTGCCCGTTTTCTCATCAAAAGCCTGAGAATGCCATCTGATAGAGTTTGGTGCAAAATGTAGTTCACAAATCTGAAAAATACGAAATAAAAAACAAATTAAAATAATGACAATGTTAAGATGAACTATATACGTAAATACAGTGATATTTCGAGACTTACTGAAATGACGGGGAGAGAAAGCTAAAGCCCTTAGTATAAAATCTCACAGTTATGCTCTGTAGACAAAATGAGGGACGATTAAGGGATTAGTGAAACGAGGGAGTTATTAAAAACGGAAGGATCCTTAGAAACCTATAAAATGATTTTATCCATCAGAACATGGGGACATTGCGTGTAGTAGAATTGAAGCGAGCTTTGGAAGCAGAGTTCTGTACTCCACTATGAAATCATGTCTTCCTCTTCTTACGTGAACTAAATCGTATGAAGTTGAATTGTCCTGATTTTTATAATGTGACGAGAAACAAACCAGGAACATAGAGCCGTTAAAACAAATGCATGAAACGTTAAAGTATTTATCTTTATGTGCTTGCATATTAACGTAAAATAGAGTAAAAATTAAAATACCTACCTTAGTATGTTGTTTTCCTTTTAATCCTGATATTCCTACTTTGATAAAAGTATCAGTTAAGAGTTATTGAAATACCGGGATAAAAAGAAAAACAACACGTATTAAGGTAAATATTTTACCATAGAAAAATTTAAGGTAAATATTTACATGAATATTGCATTTCATAAGTAAAGAGGAAATTGGAAAATTAAATCAACAGACCATGTAGCGCCAGACCTAAAGAAAAAGATCAATTTCGGCTGCTACCTACATGGAATGATCTGAAATTGATTAACTCGTTAAACTCTAATAGTTATTTATTTTACAAAAAAGTAAATTTTGTGTGGAAAAAGTAACATACTGCGATCTTTACACTAAATAACTATTATTAGAAAATATTCTAGAATATTTCTGATGACTAGTCAGTAATAATACGAAAAAAATGTACCAAGTAAACGACTTGACATGAACGTGGTCGAACATCGAGTCGTTTCGATGTTTTGCTGAAAATCCGAAACAGTTCAAGCTAAGTGGTAAAAGATTTTTAAAAAACTCAACATTTAATTATTTTGCAAGCTTAAAATAATAACTAATAGTTATTTTAAAGGTAACGACATTATCATAACCATATCTCGTTTACAACTCTAAGGCAGACAATTTTGAAAATGTCGTAGCTTATAAAAAGAGTTCCATTGTCCCATGAAAGTAATGCATTATTATTCGTATATTCAATAAAATTAAATAGCGATTAATCTCTCTTATCATTAGCAATTTTGGCAATGAATATCCTTAACCAGAATTCAAACTCGAAAGGATCAACATAGCAATAAGTGAATGGAATCATTACATACCTATTAATGATGAAAAAAGATATGTCAAAAGATAAAGGAAAATCAAGGTAGAAAGATGAAATTGTAGCGAATTAAGCTACATAGAGTAATACTTACCTTGCTATATTTATTTGGCACATAATTGTCTCTGTGAATGTTTCGTAGCCATTTAGACTGAAGATCCGCATCTTTCGGAAATGAAAAAACATGAACTTTTGGTCCATTCTTATAATTACTATTACATCTTGGTACACAGCAGGTGTACGGCGTATCTGAAATTTGTAACAAAACTTGAATTCACTCAAAGAATATTGATGCGTTAAAAATAGTGACACAGTAAGATAAAAATTAGTACATTAGTAAAATCTACATAGTTTTCTACAATCACAAATTCAGAACAGTCAAAAGCCCAAAACTGCACTTCATATTTACACCAAACGAAGTTGAAAGCTACTATATAGTGCATCTTTATCTTGTATTCTACTACAGGGACGTACACAGAATTTATTTTCAGGGAGAGATTAATATGAGTACGAACTGTATTGAAATATGTATAATTGCTCCTAAAATTAGGCAGAATTTAGAGAAAAGACGTGATTTCTGGCCTTAACGTTCTTGTGCAATAGCGGTGCTATTCAAATAAACGGACAATTTCAAAAAAAAAAACTACAGAATACAGATCAAAATTAGTCCCGAGTTAGTTCACTAGTTGGAAATGCGTTTTAATTTAATTTGCGTATCAGTTCAAGAAGCAAGTAAAGATACGAAAATTTGACTTTACTCTGGCTTTGAAGCACTCATCTTATAGTTTTGATTTAAATTAATTCCATGAGAAAAAAGTTTAAAGCAGCCAACCCTGTCCAGGACCAACCCTCTGCGTACGCCCCTGCTGTACTGTATAGAACATAATACAATATCGAATCTAATTTACTCTTCAGGCCCCTCCACACACTGTGCAAATTGACGAGAGGATGCCAGGAATCCCCCCCTGGCAAAATTATCCTCCCTCTCGAGAAGATAATTTTTATCCTTGGTAGGGAGAACTATCCCCACTCTCTCTATATAGTTTACGTATGTGACAGCTGAGTGTGTATCTGGGTGAAATTCATCCCGCTGGGAAAAATGATCAATTTGCACACTACCGGTATCTTTGTAAATACAAAAAATAGCACTTACAGCCAGAGCTGTTATATAAACAATTTAATGATTAGTAATTAACAATCTGTATTGTGATTAGTATTTAACAACTCCTATGTTCACTAGTGAGTATAGTGACTTACTATTAATATGATTACTATGTAATTAAATTATTTTGTATTTGTATAAAAGTATTAATACTTATTCCAATTATACTATAGTAATAATAATTAGTTTGGTAGTAGTAGTAGTACGTTGAATTACTTTAAATAATCTATTCTGTTCTATTAAACAATCGCGGTCATTATTTCATCACGGAAGGTAATCCGGAGAAATGCCAGCTACGGAACTTTACCGAAAGTAACTACCTTCCACAGCTTCGTGGGTTTTTTTTTTTCGCATAAAAGTGATTTTTCAAAGTAATAACGCTTATGTCTTTCTGCAGCGAATTTGTATTGAGGAGAGCAACACCGCATATTAAACACAATGTTAGGTACTAAGAGTGTCTCTTGGTGAAAAAGGAAAATTATGTAATTAAAGTGAATTTGGAACGAGGTTCTATACCTGCACACAACATAATGAACACTGCCAAGTCATGAGAAAAATTAAACTAAATACGTACTCAAAAATGTAAATAACCATTATATGTACAGATGAAACACTACAATAATAGTGCTTTTCAACCACTTACATGTAGTTTTAAAATAGTTGATTTCCGAAGTGCATTCACATAATTGAGTATATGTATTGTACAAGGTGTAGTTATTTGTAATACTTATAATGTACCTTATGCACTAAAAAGGTCTACACAAATTATTTGCAGTGTTTCATTGTGCACACTCCATGAAAACGCATTTTTGTAGGTGTATGGACGTACCATATTCAATTAAAGCCTATTTCGGAACTTTTGATTCATACTGACAGTTTACACACTATAATGGTTACTCTTTCTTATCCTTCCAGGATACAGTATACATGTTTTATTTTCCAGTGCAACAATAAATAATTATTGTATCACTTATGATTTTTACGACCCTTATCGATAAATGACAACAATAACAAGAGGAACAGATGTTAAAATTAAACTCTTCTATTTATACTGTAGATAGAGGTATGAAATCAAAGATGCTGCTGAAGGTATTAACTTTATATTATATTTAAAGATTAAACTAAATATATTGACTTACCTTCCAATTTTAACGTGTCCTCTAATACTTCTGTCACAAAATTGGTGTATTTCTTCCTTACAATGATGTGTTTTATCTCCAAAATTTACAATAAAGCATCAAACAAGCATGCTTATAATAGTAAGTTTGCCCTACAGGATATGACGTATGAGCTTCGTGACGTCAGCGCCCTCAGGCCTTTATAACGGTGGCTACGGGAGAATACATCACACATGACGTCATTGAATCCGTGACGTAGTCTCCTTCGGGGAGAGAACGTAATACAATCCTTTAGAGAGAGCATGAGTATAGAAGCGGTAAATTCAAAATATATAACAATAAGATTATCTATATCTTGGTTCCTATTGAATATTTTGGCAATCTGATTGCATTTTTGGATAGCCCATATATGTATTGCTGGTTGCATACTTACAGGGGCAAGTATTGCTGGATTGCATAACTTCTGAAATTTCAGGGGCAAAAACGAAAAATGCTTATACCATCCTTATTTATTAACCGATTTTCAAAATTCAAACGACAATCGATAGAGACTTATAAGTACTATTTTTCATGTATAACTGGTTGCCTACCTTTAAGGATACGATTCAAATTTTTAATAATTTCACTAATTATTGTTATTTTTGAAAAATAAAAAATACTACCATAATCACAATAAAATTCTAAGACTTTTTTAAAGAATAACATTTTCCCGAAAACTCAAAAATAAACCCGTAAAAAATTCTCGAAATTTCGAATTTGCTATAACATCATCAAATATTAACCGATTTTCAATATTCAAACGGCAATCAATAGACAAATAATTTTCCTATCTATCGAATGTCTTATAAATTGCATAAATCTAAGGATATAATTATAAAAAACTCAAATAAATCTCTTATTTATACATGTATCTTTAAAATTTAAATGACATTATGTTCTGTATATCCAAAGGTCTTAGTTTTTATAGTCTTGATACTATAAAAACACTTATAGAGTTTCCTTATATGTAAATGTCGTGTGAAATTTGCTTTATGGTAAACACCATCAAGTCTTGGGGGCATGTTAAGTTAGTTGCTTTATGGCGCTTACCATCAAGCTTTGTGTATAAGTGTAAGGGAATCTAAAAATCTTTGCGTAAACCAACAAACATACTAACAATCTTTTCATCGTTGTCATCTTCATCGGTATATGCTTCAAGGTGTGAGCCGTACCATTTGATTGTCTTTGACTCTAGCTTTGATTCCTTTAGTCTGTTGTACAAGTTGATTGAGTTGGGGTCGTCGGTGTTTAGAATGACTTTGAGGTGTGGGTACTTTGTTTTGAGCTGTTTAAGTCTTGAGCTAACGTTGCATTGTTGAAACCCAATAAGAATAAGACTCGTAAACAATTTTCCTTTCTCTAGTTTCTTCATCATAGGGGTCAAGTATCAGTTCAAGTTGGTGTTCGGTTAGGTTCTTTTTGATTACGATGAGTCTGTGGACCTTGTTTGGGTCTTCTGTGTATGGCGCTGCAATGAGTTTGAGTGATGCGACTTGAGTTGTTAGGTCTAGTTGGGCAACTCGCTCTTCGTACTTATTGTTTGCTTCTTGTAAGCGGTCTGTCTGTCCTTGGTAGTGTTGGATGAAGCGGTTGGCTATGTAACTGTTGAATCTTAGAGATCTTGAAAGCAAACTCTTTTGAAACCCATGACGCAATGTGAACTATGATGTCTGGGTGGTAGTATGTGCCTGAGATAAGAAGATCAAGCTTGTTTGTGCCTTTTGATTTGTTAAAGAACTCTAATCCTTGGCCCTTCACATGTGAAGGGCCTGAAAGTCTTGTAAACGTTTCAACTGTTTCCTTCGCATCTTGTAATCTTTTTCAGTTAAATAGATCCTTCCCCCATCTTTACAAAGTTTAGTTGCGTTCATGAACCCGTTGCGGTAGTCGTCGCTCTTAATCATGATAACGACAAAGTTGCCGTAAAGAGCCTTGTGGAACTCTATACCATCTTTTGACTTGATGAATTGAAACGCTGTGTCTGTGATATCTAGGGTTGAAATGTCTTTAATAAGTGAGTCCATGGTGAACGTATTGGTCTTCAGTTCTAAGTAGAATGGTAAGAATGGTAAGAAGTTATCTACAAGTTTTATAGTATCATTTGCACCAAATGTTCCTCCAACTGATGCACCAACAACTTCAAAAGTCATATGACAATCTGCTTTGTGTGGATGTATAAAGCCATCGCCCACATCGAAATCAAACTCAATATCTTTGTTAGCTTCATTCAAATTATTAAATGTTCTTGTGTTAGCTTTAAAACTGTAACTCGTAACTCTCAACACTATCCATTTATTATAAAGAAAATCTTGAAACAACGCTTTTATGGGATATACCCATAAAAGAATCATACATAATAACAATTAAATACTTAACAGATAGGGAGCTCCGATCGGTGCGACCAAAAATATACATGTTGAAGTCTTGGACTTTCTCTCGACCTTCTTATAATCCCCATCCTAACTTAACCTTAGCATTCATAGCAGTACCAACCCCAAAAGCAGCTAGTCGTTCACCAATTGACGCATCACTACTAAATGCTCTTTTCCATGCTTTAGTTTCTAGTTCCTTATCTGCAATATGTCTTGACTCTGTATCTTTATTGTCTCTGTAGTATATATCGTGTTCTTTACAAGCCTCATCTAATGGGTTAATACCTTCATCACCTCTCTCTAACCTTTCTTGAAGCTTCGTAAAAGGCCCGCAAAATCTGAAGCCTGGTATATGTAACTCCGGTATCCCCTTCATGTTTAAAATCTTAATCATTAGTCCTTTTCCAAGCTTCTCATCATTCCAGAATCGTGATGGTAATGTATTTAAGATCTTAATCAAATAACCTATACCTTTTGGATCATTAGAAATAAATTGTGAAAGCTTGTTATTAATCATACTCACTATACCTACTTTCTCATTATAAAAGTTATAATTTCCAGCCTTTTCTTCTCCATCTATAACTATTAGCCTATCTATAAGCTTTCTCACATCATCCATCCATACATATTCTTTAGACATCTCGGTATATTGTTTAATTCCTTCCCCAGACTTTGGTGTTTTTTTTTCTTGGTGGTGTTGGAGGTAAAGATGGTTTAATATAATTATCCCAAATAGGCTTGATAATATTAATGTACTTAGAACCTCTGCTAGATGCTACTTTTTTTATCTCGATTATATTTTTGGAAGGCAGCATCTGATTCTATTATTATTTCCTTGTACTGTTCAAAATCGACATCATCATAATCTTCAATGATTTTATTAGTATTCGTAGTTAACAATTCCCATAGACCTGTTCCTTTATAAGTTTTACCATTAATTATCAAATCATCACCATTCACTTTAACTTCAGAATTTCCTATCTTATTTATTAGTTTTCCATCTTCTTCTACAGTTCTTATTCCAAACACAGTATCATTTCTTTTACTATAATATTTCGTTGCAATCTTACCAAATGACTGTGCTGTTGTTAAAGGCTCTACTTCTTCCACTTTGTCTTTAATTTGTTTTCTCATTTGTTTTATTTCTCCCGTTATAGGCGTATCACTACTACTTGGAGAACTATCATAAGTTATCTTTTTAGGTGTTTCTAGTAGACTAGGATCTATTGAAGCCGTCTTATGTACAACTGGAACAAGTTCAGTTATTAGATTTTTATTTTGTTCTGCTACTTCTTTGATCTCACTTCCCAAGTTTTGAACAGCATCAATTACAGGCTGTTCTTGTGTCTTAAATTTATCATATATACCTGCTCTTTCTTTCTTCCAAGATTTGAAGCCCTTTATCAAGAACTCCTTCAACTTAATATTCTTATTAATTTCTTTCTCATCCATTTATTATATAGAAAACGAACAAACGTCAATAAACGTCAATAAACGTGAAAAAACGTCAATAAACGTCAAACGTTAAAACGAACAAACGTGAAAAAACATCAAACGTTTATAAAGTGTTTTATCTTGTTCCTATACTTACCATTGTTTACCTTCCTTGTCATATCAATTACTATAAAACCATAATCTTCTTGCCAACATTTTGAACATATCTCTTTAAATTTATCATAAGACATATGTCCTCCAACAAACTCATTATACACATGTTTAAGATTTGTATCATCTTGTCTGAATATGCATAGGAAGTTAACGTTATCTCTTATAAGCTGTTTAGGTACTTTTGAATGTTTGTGCAAGATAGAAACAGTCTAAATGTCTATGCCTACCTCTTGTAAAGTAATTTCTAACAGTATCTTGATTCTCTAAAATGTAATCATCAAACACAACGACAGAGTATTTTTCACATTCATCAATAAGTACAATAGAATCATTACCGCTTAAGAACGTTGCTATTTGTTTATTGAACTTTAGTTCTGCTTTTTCAAATCGATCTTTTAATTGCTCATACTTTGGCTGATTCATGCTTTTAGAATATATGTAGAAGTAATTATTGTTTAACCAACCTGGCTGTAATAAGAAGTTAAACAACAAAAAAGTTTTACCACACCCAGATGGACCCACTATAAGACATCGAATATCATCAGGTATAAGCTCTCTATTTCTTTTCTTAGCTGTTGTTTCTTTTATCATCTCTTTTACATCCCAATTAATAGTTTTTTACTCATTTATTATAGAGAAAATCATCACCTTTTATGATCTTATTTGTCTTAGAGTATTCACAACCTAGAAATGCCATCCAAGATCATGTAGACGAAGAAGAGACGAGTTTCTGAAGTGGTCGGAATCCTGACCACATCCAATCTTCATTAACGAGTCTGGACTGCCTTCTTGTAAACGTATGTGCCTGATATGGTGTTATTGATTATCTGCTAATTTGACCTGATATGATGCTTGTGTAAAAACCCTCGGAATTCCGATGATTAATTTTCTACTCATAGTACTAATACAGAACCGGTTCTTTGATGAAGGTTGTGTGAGGTTGTTCATTTGGAAGGGTGTCCGGATTACGGACGCCATTTGTAGTTTCCAGGTCTTCAAATCTACTCTGTTACTAAGCAGTGTTTGTTATATGGTCTCCACCCTTGACCTCATAAAGCGATGACCCAAAACCGGGTCACCGTTTTTTCTCTTGTAATAACCTGCTAATTTGACTTCATATGATGCTTGTTTGAAACCCTCGGAATTCCGATAATTAATTTTCTGCTCTGCTGGATTTGTACTTAACATTTTGGGCCTCCGAATACAGCGGGGCACCTTTTATGATCTTATATCTTTAAGTTGTTCTCTGATCTTAAGCAACGTATCTTTTATATATTCGTTGTCCATTTCACCATTTAGTGTTATTATCATCTCTAACTGTTCTTTAAATGAGTTAATACAAGTCACAATGGCTTTATATTCATCCTTTCTTTTGCTTATGTTCAACTTAGAAGACAAACCTGTTATAATAGCACTTCCAGTTGCAAGAGACGTTGTTAATATCGAGTAAATTGTTACAGGTATAAAAATATTAATAAACCCAGTTGTTGCAGAAAGTATAACCGACAACGTGATCAAAGTGTAGTATGCATATTTAACAATTCGTAGTTTTCTCTTTTTCTTCTTTAAACTATATTCTAACTTTTGAATGACATCTTCTATTAACTTGATTACTTTCTCTCTTGGAATATCTCTAGGTAAATCAAACTCATTCATTTATTATATAATAAATGGCTAAGGTATTTAAGTTAACGAGTGATACTTCAGTTTTAAAGAAGAAACTCCATTACGAATTAGACAACAGTAACAACAATTTAAGTATAGGACTAGTTGGGTTTTACAGTACATATCTGACACCAAACGTTACACATAATGCGTGGTTTAAGTATGGAGGTGAATTTGTTCATATACAAATGGACAATACAGCTTAAACAGTCTTAATGAGTATTTAAAATCTCAATCCATCAACATAACATTATCAGATCATTTAAGAAACAGAGTGAAAATAGAAACTGATGGTAATGATGTTACAATTGGGGGTATAGGTACTGTTCTCGGGCTTAATGTTCTTGAAGTTTTAGAAAAAAACAAAACACATATTGGAAGTAAGTTGCCAAAGTTTCATCCGTTTGATACTATAAATGTTCACTGTAATATAGCAGATGGCATGTTTGTTAAAGATACAGAATACACACATAGAGAAACAGGGATTATAGCGTCATTCAAAACAGATGCTGAGTTTAAACATAGTATCATTTACGAGCCTACTTATCCATTATTTTTCCCTATATCCAAAGACAAGGTTGACAATTTTGAGATAAGAATAACAGATGAGAATGATTCCTTAATTGATTATGGTGGAGCTACAACAACTGTGCTTTTACAAACCAAGATTTTCTCTTAAATAAATAGGAAGATGTGTTCTATTAAAGGTTGTATGTTTAGCGTTCCTTACAACGAACTAAAGGATTTAAATATTGATCATGTATTAACAAAGAAACAACTTAGTGATAAATCTAAAAAGATTAAAGAAGGTAAAGTAATGGATTTAACTTTAACTACTGCACAAATGAAAAAGATTAAGAAAGAGCATATGGGTGGTTTTATCTTTACAATTCCAGCCATTCTAGCAGCTTTAGGAGCAGTTGGCTCATTAGCAGGCGGTGCAGCAGCGATTACTAAAACTACTGGATGCTAAGAAGAATAAACAAGAACTTGAAGAACAAAAGAGACACAATATGGCTATGGAAGAAAAGCAGGGGGCAGGTAAACCAAAGAAGTCAAAAAACTAAAACCATTGACCAACTTCGATATAGAGAGGTTGGCTAAAGAATTAAAGATAAAACGATTGAGAGGTGTATTTATGAGTGATGAACTTCCGCAAAAACCCTATGTAAATGAGTGTGGTATAGTTAACCTCGATAAATCAGAAAACATTGGTACTCATTGGATATGCTATTGGAAAGATAACAACATAAAGTACGTGTTCGATTCTTATGGTGGTGTTCCTCCTAAACAACTAGTACAATATCTTGGTACCAAAAACTTATTTTACAATAACGAACGAATACAAGACTTTAATTCAGTTATATGTGGTCATCTTTGTGTTAAGGTTTTAAATCTTCTAAATCAAGGGTATTCTTTTAGTGACGTTATGTATATGATTAAAAATGATTAAGTGCTTTTATGGTTTGTATCCATAAAAGTTTTGTTTAAGATAAATATGGAAGCTATACACAATAGATTTTTAGATTATTTTGAGAAACATCAGGATGAACTCGATGCACTAGATAGATATAATTTTTATCAGTATTTTGAGTATGTTAGTGAGATAGACTTAAAAGATAGAAACAATGTATATGATGTTATTGATTTTTGAAGAATGTTAATACCTAAATTTTTGTACACAGAGGAAGAGTTGGTAAAGTTATATCCAATAATTACCTTAAAGGAGTTGTTGTCAAATTATAGTTCTAGACCATTAAAATGCAGTAATTGTGGTAGTAAGTCATTAACAAAAGGTATGAGTAGGTACATTTGTGATGATTGTTCTGTAGAGAGTGGTTGGGTTTACAGTACTTGTGAAGAAGTGAAAGCTACCTGCGTAAAAAAACATGGTATGATACTATAAAAAGATTTAAGTTACAGTTATCTCGTTTGCAAGCTTTACAGGATAGAATTATTCCCAAAGATGTGTTCAAAGTGTTAAATGATGAATTTAGAGATATACCAAAAGATTTAATATCAACAAAAGATGTTCTAGAAGTACTAAAGAAAAACTAAATACACAAAATATTATGATGATGTATATTTAATACACTATCACCTTACCGATCAAAAACCATTAAAATTACAACATATGGAGGAAACACTTATAAATGAGTTCGAAAACTTACACGAGGTCTTTAGGGAGCTGTATCCGGAAAGAGCATTGTTTATTAACTTAAAATGTGTATTGTACTATCTGTTGAAAAAGCATGATGTTCATGTTGATATTGATTTTAAACACTCACCTAGACAAAGAGAGATGTTAAAGAAATGTTTTGAAAAATTAGGATGGGCATTTTCTGTATAATAAATGAGTATGGATATATTTGGTAATGTTAAAGATAGAAAAGATAATGTTGATACTAGTGAAGAAAAATTAAAATTGTTTGAGAATTTAAATGATATTGTTAGCGTAAGTCAACTTAGATCAATAGAAGCTCACTTAGAAGACGATAGAAAACGATTTGAAGATGCATTAGAAACGTTACAAGACACATACATAAAGAAAGAAGATTTTGAAAAGGTTAGGATGGATACTACTAAATTGATTATGCAGAAAGAAACCATGCCTCTATTATATCGATTAAGAGCTAAAAACGTTAAGGAGCCAATCTATAGAATATTTAATCTTTCTAATGGTTACAAATTTCTCTATAATGGGAAAATAATGCACATGGAATTAAGTTTGGATAAATACTTTCTAGATATATATTTGGGTGATACTTTGACTAAAGAGATACCTTTTGACTTTAAGAAGAACAATATAATTACGATTAAACCAAATAGAAGTTCTGCTATGGAAGAAGGACAATTATTGTTTGTTGTAATGTACATAGAAAGAGAGCTTTCTTAAAGACGTTTGCTATATAATAAATATGGATATCTTTGGTAATGTTAAAATGACATCAGAGTTAGATAATAAAGTTGTGAGAAAAGATATTGCTATGTTAAAAGAAGATCTTAACTTCATCAAACGGAGTTACGTTATAGAGCTTCCAAGTCGATTGATATCAGAAAATGTTGAAAATCCGTTCTTTTTAATACATAATCTATCTACCGCATACAAATTTCTTTATAAAGGTAGGATAATGCATATAGAATCATCTTATAATACGTATTTTATAGATATATATTTAAATGGTTCTCTAATTGAAACTTTTCCATTACGCTTTAATATAAATGATAAATTAGCAGTTAGACCATCTAAAGATTCTGATCTGAAACATGGTAAATTATTATTGCTTATTATGCATGTAGAAAGAGAAGACGAAGATAGTGATGATGATGGTGAGAATGTTGATAGCATAATATTAAACAGCGATAGTTATTGATTTTCTATATAATAAACAGGATGTATTGTGTTAAGTGTAAGAAGTTAACAGATACGGAGAAAGATACCATTAGAATTGAACAAACAAAGAATGGAAGATATCTAAAGAAAGGTATTTGTTCTGTATGTGGTGTTACTAAAACTCAATTCGTTAAAAGGCCTGATTGACTAGAAGAAGGTAAAGGTGTTAGAGAAGACATAAAAGAAATTCACAAACCATCTAGAAAAAACTTTGACAGATTAAGTGTAGTTATAAAAGGTATCGATGATCTTTGGCAAGCTGATCTTGTAGAAATGGATAGTGGAGTATTAAAAGGTGTTTCCAAATTAAATAAAGGTTATAAGTATCTGCTAACGGTTATAGATGTGTTTTCGAAGTATGCGTTTGCTGTTCCTGTTAAAGATAAGAGTGGTAAGAATGTTACAGAAGCACTCGAATCCATATTAAGAATGAAAAAACCTAGTAACTTACAAACTGATCAAGGTAAAGAGTTTTACAATAAAGAGTTTAAGAAGTTAATGGAGGAAAATGAGATTAATCATTATTCAACCTATAGTGGTAAGAAAGCTTCCGTTGTTGAAAGATTCAATAGAACACTTAAACAAAACATGTGGAAAAGATTCACAACACAAGGAAATTATAAATGGATAGAGATATTACCAACATTGGTTAGTGAGTATAATAATAAAGTGCATAGAACAATTGGTTTAAAGCCTATAGAAGTTAATAAGAAGAATGAGCGAACAATATTGGAGAAAGTGTATAAGAAAGAATATAAGCGTGTTAAACCCAAATACAAATTAGGTGATCATGTTCGTATAAGTAAATCGAAAGGGTTATTTGAGAAAGGATATACACCTAATTGGTCAACAGAAGTATTTGTTATTAGTGAAGTTATTCTATCTAATCCACCTACATATAGAATTAAAGATTTAGAAGAAAAGGATGTGCAAGGTAGATTTTATGAACCAGAACTATTAAAGACGAATCATAAAGATGAATACTTGGTGGAAAAGGTGTTGAGAAAGAAAGGTGATAAAGTATATGTTAAATGGCTAGGATTTGATGATTCGCATAATAGTTGGGTAGATAAAAGTAATGTTGTAGTGTAAATATAAATGTTTGTCTTTTATGGCTATTATTCCATAAAAGGATAGTTTGAATGAGATAAGGGGTAGAGAAACGCTACCCCCATAGCATATATTTCTTCAATGCTACCAAGCTGTGTCAAGACGGTGGTAAAGAGTTTAAACATTGGTTAGAAAATAAAGGATCAAAAAACTTATTAGATTATTACAACAAACTTCGAAGTGGTCGGGATTCCGGCCACTTCAGAAACTCGTCTTACACAGTAAAACTAGCCGGTAACGAAAATGAAGTTAAAATAAAGATTTTCTATATAATAAATATGGGTACTATGGATAGTTCTCTTAGTTTAAATGATATTTGCTACAAACAAATTAAAGATGATTACTGGTATGGTTTGTTTGGTGACTTTAGACTGATTATAGATAAGAAGACTGGTTACTTCAATGCTACTAAACTGTGTCAAGACGGTGGAAAAAGGTTTGATCACTGGTTAGAAAATAAAGGATCAAAAGAGCTCATAGCATACATTTCCAGATCCGGTATACCGGGTCATGAAATTATCAAAAAAGTAGCAGGAAGTAAAGGTGAAACATGGAACGAAATAAGAGGAACATATGTATGTAAAGAGTTGATTTTGGATATATCTCGATGGGTCTCTCCTGAGTTTTACCTTAAATGCAATCAAATCATTATCGACTATTACACAAAAGACTTTAAACAATACAAGGATGAACAGGAACAACTAGAAGCAAGAGTGCAAGAGATAGAACAACAAATGAATCAATTACGTATAAACAATGAGAAATTAGAAACTGAAAATCAACACCTTAAATCAATCGCAGCTGAACATACAGAAGATCCAGGGAAAGTACACAAACTAGTTATTATTAAAAAGAATCTCTCCCCTATTCAACTACAAAAGATATTAGAAAAGTACGAAACAGACAAAAGAGAACAAGTGAAGAGCTATGAGAGTTACAGATATTGGGTTGGAAGAATTCAAGAGTGTAACATAAAGATAAGATTACAATGCTTACAAGAAAAATACCCCCATATGACTGTATTATCTAAAACCAAAGACCCAAACTCGATTAACCTCCTAAACAAAGTAAAAGAAAAGTATGATTGTGTTATTTCGCATGGTTGTCATGTAGACCTAAAGAATGCGGATTGAGAAGATGATGAGTTTGTTATTGATTTGTTTTTAAGTATAAGAGATTCGTAAAGTTAAAAATAATGAGTTTCGGACGTCCTTATAAGAAGAAGATTTGGTTAAAGAAATTGATTGCTTGTATGATAGGTTATTGTCTAATAATTAAAGTTACAACTGGGGTCTACCGGCACTGGACCCCTTTCAAACATACAACCTCATACAATTTTCATCAATGAGTCCGGTCTTTACTCATTCTTATTACAACTTTTATGGTATAATATGGTATAATAGCCATAAAAGATAATTAGTTAAACAAAAAGCATCTGCTGCAACATCGAATGCTAAATTCAACATATCACCTAAATCGGGATGATTATGATATTTTCTTATTATAGCTCTCCAATCCACAAAATATCTATATGCATATATAAACTCTATAGATAGGTCTTGATAAATTGAAATGTTAATCCAATGAACTCTGCCTTCGAACTCTGCAATAAATTCTTCTGTTAAATTTTGAGACATTGAAATCATTTCCCAATCTACTTTGTCAGCGTAATCTCTTATAAGGTTTTCTGATAATTAATGAGTTCCAGATAAGCACCACCAATTAACTCTATCTGCATGTTCTCGTATAAAGGCTTCGGAGAGTTTGTTTTTATAAGATATAGCATGAAAATCAACTTTATCTATAAACTCATTAATAAATTCTTCAGATAGCTTTTGATTATACGATACTTCTTTCCAATCAACTCTATCTGCAAATTCTCTTATAAAGTCTTCTGATAAGTCTTGGCTTCCTGAAATAATCTCCCAATCAACTTTATCAGCTAATTCTCTTATAAACTCTTCCGATAACTTTTTCCATAAACATATTTCAGTCAAATTAACTTTCTGTAGATATTTGCGTATGAAGTCTTCTGTAATGTGATCATAGTTATATTCCCCCTCATAATCATCATAACCTATAGATAACCATTGTTCATCAGTCAGTGAATCTAATATCTCATCAGACAAATTCATAACGTTTGCATAGAGAATGTTTTGTATAAGAAATGAGTTGTTTTCTTTAGTAGCTTTCTTGAACAAATGATCTAACATACCTATGGACACGCTAAAATTTATTTTGTCTTCATCATTATAACCACCAATATCTAAATATTTACATATACAATCAAATACAGGTTTGTAAGATAATATTTCCTTAGCACTAGTCATGTTCGTTTTTATTCTTAGATTTTTTAAATTTACTCATTTTTGTTGATTTTCTATATATTAAATATGGAGAAAGAATTTGATTTATTACATGATAGACTTAAACTAATTCATCATGATCTTAAACTCTTAGCAGCACTACTAGAGAAGCAAATACTGTTAAAGGAAAAAGGATTATTATTAATGCAACAAAAAACATCTGATTTGAGTAGTGATGATGAATATAAATATGGTAGTGATGATTATGATGACGATGATGAGTAAGTTTACAAAAATGATTTAATTTTAATATGTGTATATGTGACTTTGATGGGTTATTCCCATGAAAGTCGTGTTCTAATACAACGCTTAATATGTAGACAATGGCAGGAGTGTACAATGTTAAGTGTTGTATTAGGATATATGGGAGTAAAAATAGTATGAAAATGAACTGAAATAATCCGGCGAAGATAAAAATTGAAGAATAATAAAGATTTTCTATATAATAAATAAGATGAGTAATTATAGTAAATTTACCGTAGTAGAGTTAAGGCGACAATGTAAAGAGAGGGGGATCAGAAGATATTCCCGATTAAGAAAAGCAGAACTGATAGACCTTCTTGAACAATATGACGATGAACAAAGCAGGAGGCAGATTAGAAATATATTCCCATTTAAACAAGAAGTAATTGAAGAACCGAAGCCAGCACGTATACCAATTAAGATAGAATTAGAAGAAACAGCATTCAAGAAGCGCTTACAAACCATTAAAGTTGAAAACACAGGAGGATATAAAGACCCAATAAAATTTTTAGATACAAGTGGAAGAGTTGCTATTAACAAAATCAAAGAGGAATTAAAATTTCACCCTGTTAAAGTTAACCTTGTTTCCATTTGCGACTATATTAAAGATAAAGAAATACAAGAGCGCAATTTTAAAACATCAAACGAGAGAATATTAGAATCAACTGACTTAAGTGAATATATACATCATGCAAAACAAAAATTTCGTAGGGAAATGGAAGAGTTTGAGGGTAGAGGATCAGGATGGACACTACATCAAATTAAATACTTACAAATCAGATTAAACAAGTATGTACCATTAAGAGCTTCTTCCTATATTGAACTTCCTAAACCAATTCAAGCTAAGAAAGCAGTGATTAATGTTAAAAATAAAGACAATAAATGTTTTTTGTATTCTATTGCAAGCTACTTAAAACCTGTTGAAATACATCCTGAAAGACCTTCACACTATAAACAGCTTGTTAATGAGTTGCAAAAGAAGTATTGTTATAACATTGAATTTCCTGTACAATTAAAAGATATTCCAAAATTTGAAAGAAGAAGTAATATTTCTATCAATGTTTACGGCTATGACAAGAACTATAATGTATATCCACTTCAAATCACAAAAACAAAGCAAGAAAAACATGTTAATTTATTATATGTAAAAGATGAAAAAAATAATAGTCATTTTTGTTGGATAAAAAACCTATCACGATTAATAAGAAGTCAAGTGACAAAACATGAGGAAAAACTATACTTCTGCGACAGATGTTTAACAAGACACTTTCGAAATGAGAAGCAGTTGCAAAACCATGAGCTATATTGTAAAGAGAATGAGGCTGTTAGAATAGAACTTCCTAAACCATATGACAATCAAATAAAGTTTCAAAACTATAATCGATCATTAAGAGTTCCATTTACGATAATTGCTGACTTTGAATGTATCTTATGTAAGTTAAAAATAAAGCATAATTGTAGTAAAACAGTAAAATATCAAAAGCATGAACCAATGAGTTTTTGTTACTATGTTAAATATTCAAATGGAGACTATAAAGCCCCTGTTAGTTATATAGGTCCAGATGCTGCGAAAGTATTTATTGAAATGTTACAAAAGGAAGCAATAGAAATTAAGAAAATATATAACAGGGTAGTTGATGTGACCCCGCTTAGTGAGGAGGAAATAGAAGCTTATAACAGTTCGGATACTTGTCATATATGTGAGAAAAACTTGAATGACTTACCACCAGCTGTTGAGAAAAAAATAAATATATTAAAGGGGAAAATACAGTTCTACAAGGATAGAGATGATATGAGTGAAAAGATAGAAGAATGGAAGCATGACTTAAAAAAGTGTTTGTATAAGATAAATAAAAATAAAGCAAAAGTAAGAGATCATGATCATTTAACTGGAAAGTTTAGAGGTGCAGCTCACAGTTATTGCAATTTAAACTATAAAAATCCTAACTTTGTTCCTGTATTTCTTCACAACTTAACTGGTTATGATACGCATTTGTTTATTAAGGAGTTAGCTTATGATACACAGAAAATTAAACTGATCGCTAATAATGAGGAAAGGTACATAACATATGAAAAATATGTAAAAGCAGGGTCAGAAAAAGATGGAATAAATTTAAGATTTGTTGATTCATTTAGATTTATGTCAAAGAGTTTAGCAGAGTTAACTAGTAATTTAAAACCAGAACAATTTCGAGAAACATTAAAGTTTTTCCCGATTGATAAACTTGATCTAGTTAATACTAAAGGTGATTATCCATTTGATTATGTTGATTCATTTGAAAAATTAGAAGAATCTGTTCCATTATCTATAGACAAATTTACAAACAGATTAACAGGAGAAAAAATGAGTCCTGAACGTCATAAGCTTCATGTACGAGTTTGTAAAGAATTCGATCTGAAGTTAGTGAGGGACTTAACTGAACATTATAACAAAACAGATGTCCTCCAATTAACAGATATATTTGAAAACTTTAGAGATGTGTGTTTAAAGGCATATGGATTAGATCCTGCTTGGTATTATACAGCACCGGGTCTATCGTGGGATGCAATGTTAAAGATGACTAAAATTAACTTAGAAATGTTGACTGATTATGATAAAATACTAATGCTAGAAAAGGGTATACGAGGAGGTATCTCACAATGTAGTAAAAGATATGTAAAAGCTAACAACAAATATATGCAAGATTATAATAAAGATGAGTGTTTAACATACCTAGCATATCTAGACGCAAACAACTTATATGGATGGGCTATGAGTCAATACATGCCTTATAAAGACTTTAAGTGGATTAAACCTTACATAGATATAATGAACATTCCAGATGATTCAGAAACTGGCTACATATTAGAAGTAGATTTAGAATATCCGAAGTATTTACACAACAAACATTCTGATTTACCATTAGCTCCAGAAAATATGTGTCCACCAGAATCTAAACAATCGAAACTACTAACAACGCTTTATAATAAGGAGAGATATGTAATTCACTATAGGAACTTAAAACTATATATGTCGCTTGGAATGAAATTAAAGAAAGTGCATAGAGTATTAAAATTGAAACAATCAGACTGGTTAAAGAAATACATCGATTTAAATACAAATATGAGAACGCAAGCTAAAAACAAGTTTGAAGAAGATTTTTATAAGCTCATGAATAACTCGGTATTTGGAAAGACTATGGAAAATATTAGAAAGAGACAGCCCATACAATTAGAATGTGATCCTTAATTGCAAAACCAAATTTTGATTACAGAACAATATTTACAGAGAATTTATGTGCTATACATATGAAAAAAGAGCGAATAACATTTAATAAGCCAATATATGTTGGTATGAGTGTATTAGAACTATCAAAACTATTAATGTATGATTTTCACTATAACACTATGAAGCCGAAATATGGAAACAATATAGAATTATGTTATATGGATACTGATATCTTTATATATGAGATTGAAACTGATGACTTTTATAAAGATATAGCAGAAATAGTTTACCAGATTGATACGAGTGAATACGGGGAAAATAACATATATGGACTGCCACTAATAAACAAAAAAGTAATAGGTAAGATGAAAGATGAGAATAAAGGTAAGATAATGACAGAGTTTATTGGATTGAGATCAAAGATGTATGCTTATAGAGTAGAAAATAAAGAAGAGAAAAAAGCTAAAGGAGTAACTAAAGCCGTAATATCAAAGGAGTTGCAGTTTAATGATTATAAAGAAAGTTTATTTAAAATGTTAAAACGTATAAAGACATAAACCTCATTAGAAGTTATAAGCACGATATATATAGTATAACCGTCCATAAACTAGCATTAGATTCTTTAGATGATAAAAGATATATAGCGCGAGATAGTATAAATACATTGGCTTGGGGTCATTATGGGATAAAAGAGGAGTAGTTGTAGTTTTACTTATAAGTTTTAGATGTAAGTTAGTTATAAGTTTTAGATGTAAGTTTTTATGATTTTAAATGTCATAAAAGCATATTCAATCTCACTTTGGGGTATCCCTCTGTGTTAAAGTACTATAGCCAGTGGTGGCTTCATAATTTTTTTGGCAGTTAGGGGTTGAAGGGGGAAAAGTGTCCTAGAACCTACATTCATTCCTACTAAAGTAGAAACGCTTTCAAAGTCTTGACTGGAAGACCAATCGGAAAACGACCATTAGGAAGACCTAGGCGCAGATGGGAGGACAATATTAAGATGGATCTCACAGAAATAGGAATACAAAGTAGAAACTGGATGCAGTTGGCTAAGGATAGAAATCAGTGGAGTGCTTTGGTGAACGCGGCATTGAACCTCCGGGTTCCATAGGCCATAGAGTTAGTTAGTTAGTTAGTTATCAGGTTTCGAGGTTCTTTCACTCTGTTTCACTCAAAATCAAGATCAAAACATTACTTACAGTTATCCAGACGGAAGAAAATTACGCTCCTTGAAATCTGAAGTACTGTCCTAAATCAGCATATGACATTCTGCACACAGGCCTGAACTTTCTTTTTTTTTTCCTTTTTTTTTAAGATTAGACTTTCAATCATTCCAAAAGAAGATTTCACAAGACACAGAATAAAGGATATTTTATGATTTAATGGTTTATCTACTGATAAACTTTGTCGTTCCCAAAAATTAGTTAAAATTTCTTAACTTCAACACTTTAGCTTATATCAGCATTCGCCATGCTGGCAAAATCAACAAGAAGCTGCCTCACCAAAATGTTCACTGTTCGTTCCGTTTCGTCCAGACGGCAAACTTGTATATCGCAAAATTTTCGGCTGAATAACTTTCAAATTAATTTCGCAAAACTCTGTTCTGCAACAATGTTTTAACCACTTTATTTTCTTTGAAGAATCGACGGGCAGTATATAGTTATTGCTCTTCTGGAACTGACGCCATTCAAGACAATAACAATGTGACGTAATAATACGAAGATCGGCTAAAGAGCAAATTACAAGATACTTAAAAGGAAAGCGACCAATTATAGATAATTTTCGTAATTCTGTGCTACTGACGTCATACTAGACAATATTGAAGATGATGAACTTAAAATCGAGTAATTTGGACGAATTTCTATCAAGATGGCTGATGTTTAAAGAATTTTTATGAATGATATTTTAAATTAAAATTTGAATAAAATTTCTAGGAGGGCATTTAGGATGATCTGAGATAGGAAAGGCGTTCTATGATGAAAATGAAGAGAAATATGTTAATTTTTTAAAGAAATATAATAAATCGAGGCAGAAATGAATAAAATATATATAATAAATGCAAAATAAATCCTAACCTATTCTAAACACTTCCTAACCTAATTCTACCTCTAATATTATGTAAGAGAAATAAATCTCAATATTGTACCACTACAACTTCTACATCTTATCTGACATTGTTATACGATATTATACAGGGTGTACGAAAATTCCCTAACATGATAACTCCATGTTGGGAGGTATCAAGGAAACGGGAGTACCGTGGGAAAACTCGCGGACGCGATGTTGTGCATCATAAAATTACTTGGCCGGAAATCGAATCAGGGACCAACGTATTAAAAGTAAGCACTCTAGCGCTGAGCCATCGTGCTCCCAGTACTGGAAAACAGAACGAAAGCATTGAATTCTTTGAAATATTGTTTATTTATTCTATCTACAATTTTTTATCACACATCAATGGACAATTTAGGTGGGTAAAATCACCCCAATGTCAGTTTTTTCTAAGTATAGTTTAGTGTTATCAGTTTTTAGTGTATCTCAATTTAAAACATGAAATGAGTGGCTGTTGTTTCTGAGCAAGCAGAAGAGTATATGCCCGGAAAGATAATAATCTAAAGAGTATGTTGAGTTTATACTACGACATTCGGTTATAAGATCGATAAGATGAGAGTTTTGTACATCTTATCATTTATATAGCAGTCTAGTGCGCTGACCGAAGAATAGTGAGTGCTCGGAAACAGTTCTCAGGATATACAATAAAGTTATGCAAAATTCTAATGTAGACTGAGAGGGTGACGAATTATCGAAAAGCACGGGCTTTACAGATTATAATGTGAGTTAATCGCAACTAATAATATTTTACTGTATATTACTCTAATGAAAGTTCTAGCACAATACAGGACACAGTAAAGTACAATATAAACTAAAATAATGGTTTAAAAAATGCAAACAAAACAAAAGAAATGACTAGTTCTTTGTAGAAAAAAATATGATGCCAGACTCTTTCTCATACTCATTTCGTCTTCGTTTGCACAGTATAGACGACTTATGAATTACTACAATTCAGCTATTAACTTCTTAAATATCACAGTTCCCATTTGACGATTTAGCTTTTAACATGCAGCAGTTCAATGTAATTGCCCAGGATCCGAAATGTTTATCATTTGTATTGATTTTTGTTCTGTTGATTCTTCTGAAAGCTAATTCTTTGTCTTCTGTTTCATATTTCGATATCATAATTAAATGTATTGGTATTGTGTGGTAATATAAGATGCACTTTACATATTTAAAAATCAGTTTTAAAAATCTGCACTTAATGGGTTAATGCACCACCACATTATCTGAAAGATAATAATCTGCTTGACTAGCATAATCATTTAACGATTTAGAAGGAAAGTGATCGTAGAATTGTACAAAATGCCGAGTTATCGAAGTCGAGTAGTTAGTGGGATTCTATTGTATTTTGCTAGATGCTTGAGGATTGCTTTTTCAACTAATTAATATATATCGTATCATATCGTTAAATAATTTTGAGGGAACTTAGGCGGAAGGCGTGGACAAGTGTGCTGTTATAATGTTCTGTGTGTTTTGGGATAGATAAGAGAGTGTGAGCGTTACAGAAGTACCGGATGTTCGTTGATTGAAAGAAAAGGTAGAATCTCGCCAGGGTTAGCAAACGTTCTCTCCTTTTTTTCTTTCTTTCTTCGTAGAAAATGTGTCCAGGCGGCTATTTAAAATATAATATGTTCAGATTTTTAAAGAAAAATAATCAGAACAAGGTTATTTTTATGTGTTTAAACTAGTAGTGGTCATGTAGTGTTTTAAGGCTGATACTTTCAATGACATCATACGGCTTTGGTTGTTTTGTCTTTCACTTCCGCAGTGTTTGAATTAGTGTTGTCATGTTGGTGGATACATTTCACGGCGTAGGAATATTTCCCGTGAAGAAGGATTGAGATATTATATAATCATTATCCCCAAAGACCGTCGATCTTTTTTTGAAGTACCTCCTTCAAGAAACAGTAAAATTTTACCTAATATCTTTATCCAAAACTGTAAGAATGATTCAGAATGAGAAATAAATAGAATAAAGAAATCTGATCTGTTGAAGAAAGTAGAATAAATTGGAAAAGATTTTCGGTTATCAACAGTAGCAGTTAGAGCATGAAAGGGCAAAGACTAACGTAATAAAATGAGAAAGCTATCTTTGAACTAGTGATCCTCTTCTTTTAGTTTATGTGAATATTTCAACTCCTGTGGAGTTACGTTTGCTACCATTTGTTACTTTCTGCAGGCCGGAGCTTGTACAATACCATTGTTGACTGCTTATAAAAGTCCTGTGAAGATAATAAATCAGAATTTCCAGATTGCACTAATTTCTTTAACCTTATTCACTTTAACACTTCGTTTGTGATTATTTCCGATTTGTGTCTAATGGGCCGAAAATAATCACAAACGAAGAGTTAAAGTGAATAAGTTTAAAGAAAACTAGGTAGTCCAAAATTCGGGTTGATTCTCTTCACAGGACTAAGTAGACAACGATTATATTGTAGGAACTCCAGTCTGCAAAACAAGTAACAAATGTTTGCAAACATGACTTCAAAGTGAGTCAAAATGTCAACATAAACTAAAAGAAAAGGGTTACTGTTACAAAGTAAACTTTCTCATTTTATTAATTTAAGATATGCCCCATAGCATCTATCAGCTAACTAAAGTAATAATTTTGTTTTGCATAGGTACTTGAGGTAGTAAATTTCTAGTCTTAGTGACGTGTCATAATTATATAACATTTATATAAATCCTTTCTCAGAACGTTTTGTTTCAAATGCCAATCCGTGAAATGATGTGTCTTTTTAGTTGTACGAAGTTCGGTAACTGAAGTTTGTAGAAGACTGAATAGAGGGTGCATTTAAAGATGTAAATAAGGTTGGAGGAGTTTCAACTACCGAAATGGGGAAAGTATATATTATCTTTGTGGTAGAATGTTGTAAAGTGAAATTGGTATCAAGTGTAGGATAAATTTTGGATCTGGATTTCTGGCATTTCAACAAAAAGACACTAAATGTTCCAATGAAAAAGTTCTCATAGTGAGGGTGTCAATGGACGGGATCAGGAACTCTTGACGTAATCAAAATCTTCATGTGATTATAAATTCAAAATTGTTACAGTTATGTTAAATATGATTACACCAATGTGTTTCCTTTAAATTCTAGCCCTGTTCCATATTCCACATAACTCCCTTCCCATTTAAACTTTTTCAGAGAGATTCAAAATGACAGACAGCAAGATGGCGGCCGTTTACCTGAAAAACACCATAATGGTTTCCCCTTGGCCTAATGTGTCCCTACAATTACTAATTCCGACTATCTATACTCACTTTCAGTTTGTAAGGGGTGGTAAGGAACTTGCCCTATAAGGAACTTGTGAAAAACTTCACGTTATTAACTACATAACACAAATGATATTCCTAATCGATTCGTCATTCCTCTTCAAAACTAGAATATAAACATCTCCATATCTTCTTTATCCAATTACGTGCTGATTCCATCTGCCTTTCACGTGACATTTAATTCTCCTTCATACCTATATAAGGTGTCCACAAAGTCTCTTTATTACTTCAATATTTTATTATGGAAACAAATGAGTAGATACATCGTAGAAATTGTTATAAAGTTATGATTTTTTTGCCTCATTTAATACACGTATATATATGGACACTATTAGTAGCTGAAACACGCATCAAGACAGTGCTCGATTTCTTATGCTTTCCGTAGGATAGCGTCAGTGAACCTTTAGTTAAAGAAATTAATGTTCCGTATCAGTGTTCGATACTCGATAAGTTTAATATAGCCCCCCCCCCCCCCCAAAAAAAAAAATAAGTTCATGGGAGTGATATTTGCTGAACAAGATGTCCACAGCTTTCGATCCAGCGATCTGGAAATGTTTGGTCCAGTAACTCAAGCACACAGTCCCCAATATGGTGGCGCAGCATCTTGCTAGAGAATGTCGGTTGGTTGAAGGTATCCAGTTTAATGTCAGATTTAGTCTAAAAGTCAAGGTAAACATTTAAAATATAATAATTGATCTCTCGTAGAAGAAAAATAGACTGATATTTCAATTACACAGAAGCAAACCCACATATTTATCTTTGGACTATATTGATAAAGTTTTCTAGTCATATCGGGAATTTCTGAGATACACTGTATGCCCAGATATACACTGAGATACCCAGATTTTTACACTATATGTGTTCAATTTCTTCTGAAACATGGAAGATTGCCTCACCACTCGGATGAGGAACATTGCATTCTCAGACATTCGTTCCATCATGATAGCTTCAAACTGTTTTCGTCTTGGTTTACCATTTGGCTGAAGTGCCGATGAGAGTTACACTTACAAGCACAGAAGTTCTATCTCTGATATTCTTTGTCGTCTATTCCTGTGTATATCCAATACTGTCCCTGTGCCCATAAATTTCTTGTACTATGACGTAACAGTGGATATTTTCCTAATTTTAATCATATAGTTTCACTGAGTCTCCGTATCCGACTTTATTTCAATAAACCATGATACATGCTGTGCCTTTTCTTGAGAAGTAGTCGTTTTGGCTGAAGTTTATCTAACAGCCTTTCCTTCATCAACAGATTACCTAAAATTACATAAATGTAATGTGATTACAAACTAATAACAATTGAGTACATAGAATAACTTTGATTAACATATATGTATTTTACCAATTGCCTTTATGGTGTTTTTTTTTTTTAAATTGTAAACATACTTTATGGACACACTGGATAAAACAGAAACTTTCATTATTTTTAAATTGTTGCATTCGTATAGTTTAATGTAGGTATAGTATTTATTATATTTACTTACAAGTGATTTCTTTCTTTCTTACACTTACAGAATTAGAAGATTTGTTGGCTGAAATTAATGATTTAGAATCGAAAGATAAAGCTATTCGGAAAAAAATCCAAGACAAAACACAAAAGCTCGCAGAAGTTGAGAAAGCTAAAGAAGATCTATCAAAAGCACCAACAGATGGCATTGAATTTCTTCGGTAAGGCTTTTGTTTAAATCGTCTAATTATAGGGTAAGAAAAATTAGGTATACATTATGGCCCAACAGTAGGTATACACTCCTGTATTGAGCAAGTATAACATTCTAGCTTATGGGTTTATTTGCTTTGTCTGTTCCGAGTTTAAGATATATGTAAAAAGACATTAAGGACAAATAATAAGGAAACTATGGATAACAATAAGAAATTATATAAAATTCAGTGAGCTGATCAGTACGGGACTGTATACCTACTTTTGGGCCACCCTGTATAAACTCACTAATGTATGATATATTTTCAATTTTTGTGGCTAACAATTTTCTCTTACAATCTGGCACTTTTCTAAGGCTTTTTTGAAAGAAAAAAAAAGGATCTGATCAAGATTTAAGGATTACAGAAGATAAAAAATAAGTAAAAAGAACTCTCTTACTTCTTGAGGACAAAACCTATGCTTAACGGAACAAAATTTTTTCGTCTTATTCGATATTTGATATTTATTGTTATTTTTT
The DNA here is from genome assembly GCF_964235325.1 of Thermobia domestica. NCBI lineage: Eukaryota > Metazoa > Arthropoda > Insecta > Zygentoma > Lepismatidae > Thermobia > Thermobia domestica. The sequence continues at coordinate 322,045,580 of NC_137455.1, forward strand.
TTTCATAGTTTTTATCAGTATTGCAAAATCATAGAAATTTAAGTGATTAACCTTCTAAAAGTGAAGGTAACTAATGTTTTTTTTTCAACAAAATTACAGTTATTATAGAGATAAGTAACACCATTGTGCAGAAAGGAACAAATTTGAATCATATATAATACATACAAAAAATAAACAACATTCACCAACATGTATCAAGCATTACTTACGATGTGCACTTCTTGAATAAATACTATTATTAGATAATGGCACTTATCATGATAATGGTAGTATGATGATAATTATTAGATAAGTAGTATCGTAAAATTATCAGGTATAATGATAGTCAAGAAGATAGTAGCGACTTGAGGGAAATGACAAAAGCATGACTAAATAAAGGAGCCAAACTTGAATTAATTTATGTTTGTGTTTATAAAGTTAGTTGTTTGACCAAAGTAATAGAATGTAACTTTGCAGCTATTTTTTGTAGATCAAATAGCCTACAAACTAAAATTATTTCATATTTGTAAATACGCAGTTTAGTTGAAAGTTATGTAAAATTTTTTAGTCTTTTCTTTTGTGAATATTTGAACGAAATTAACAATACATTTTATCTGTGAGTAAAAGGCAGAATCAATGTAATGGAATATTAACTCACAATTTCAAACTCTAGTAGTATTTCAAAATTAAATCTGATCATAAGTAACAATAGAAATATCAAAATAGAATTAACAACAACGACTTCATCACTTACACATTTGACCCATAATATATATAACGTGACGTTATTTTCCATTTTATCATTGATTACCAGTATCCTGAAATGTTCCAAAATATTGTTCTCTCAAGTACTTGGTAACTGATTGTTATTTCTTTTAATTGTTGGCAATAACATATTCATTTCCTATGAAGCATCCACATTTTGATAAAAATTTGTAGATATTGTAGAAATACTTCGCAGTTGCCCATAATGACAGTGTATTCTGCATTTGTATTATAGATTGATCAACATTAATGAAAAATATACGAGAGAAAGAAACCCAGGTAGTTCTGTACTGTGTATATAGTATCTCTCATTATTATTTTTAGTACAGTAGATGAGAGACTGTTTAGATCCTATTTGCATTCAGATAATGCCAATTAAATATTACAAGTAATATTATGTTTCTATATATTTAATTTTTAGGAACTAAACAGAACTGACTCCTCCTTCATATGAGAGCAGATTTAATTTCCAGAAAATGAAATAAAATAAAAATGACGGGCCTCGACACTAACCTTTTGCGCTATAATTAAGTAAATTAGATTATTAAAGCTGCATTTATTATGTGAAGTATGAGCACAATTATAAGGCACTTTCAGAAAACTTCTTCAGAAGGAAACTCAATCACCCCATGCATTTTTTCATGAGAAATGATTATGTTAGGATTATTAATGAAATATTTATGAAATACCAATAAAATTTCATAAGTTATATTTAAAGAATATATATATATTTATATAGGGTTGTTAATGAAATATGTTTTCTGAAGTGTCCAGTTCATACTTCGTGAATGATACATATGATAAAGGATGAAAATAAATACAATACAATACAACGCAATTGATATATGAAAAATCAACAAAATCGTTAGAGTCGGTTTTGAGAAAATTACAACTCTTTATGTTTATCATTCAGTAAAGATTATTGAGGGGGTAAGAAGAAAATTTTAAAAAATAGAGAATCTCAAGTTAAGCTTATGTATATACATTAAATCGTATGGTCTCTACGGGAGTGTACATACATCGAGACAATCGAATGAACGAACGGATGGACAGATGTTTAAAATCACTGCTTCGGCATGTGGGGGCCAAGAAAATGTAAATATATTGAAATCTTTCGATTTTTTTTGAATCGATTTTTTTTCGCTATCATTACACTTTCTTCTTTCCTGTCGTTACTTACAAGTAAAAATATAAAGAAAGTAAAATTTTATCTAGTTAGATTAGAGAATACTTGTCATGCATGTAAATGTTGTTATGTAAATGTTAGTGTAAATTTGTTTTTATTTTTAAAATCCTAGTATAAATTTGTTTTTATTTTTAAAATCCTAGAAAATATAGTTTAAACAAAAAGCTGAAATAAAAAATAAAAAAAAATAATATTTTCACAGTATTATAATTTTCACGGTTTATTTACATTAAAGATGTCAAATAAACGTTCTGCATTCATGATTATTTATTTTGAAGGAGAATACGAGACTGTGAATTTACACAGAGGGAAAATTCTAGCGATATATCTTAATGAGAGAAATTTGAGGGAGAAAGGTAATATTTCTTAAATTGAAAAAGGGAATTCTATCAAATGTAAATTGTGCTCTTCTTCATTTCTACAGTCTGCTTTACATTTTATATAACGTAAGTAAGCCAAAAATGCATAGACTTAAAACACCTAAATCTTACATAATATTTCATCTTATTGTCGAAGAATCCCAATTACAGTATTCAATAATTAGTATAACCTAAGTACAGTAAAACGTTATTATATCAACATACTCGTATTATAGATAAGATAGATACTACATCTGAAGACAATTCATCCAATCTCTGTACAGAGGTTAGTTTATTGATATTTAGCCGAATTTGAACGTGCCATTTACCTAGAAAATGCCGTGTTTCCATCACTGGTTGTGTTTGATCTGCAGACCACCTCTATTGACTATTGCCCGGCATCGAAGTTTCCATTTCAATAGATTGCATTGCAGTTGGACTATGGCCCATGACTCTGTACTGCATATTTCTGTATAATACTACGATTCACAGTGGCACGACCTACACGATAATTACGCACTATACACATTTCCGACGCCGTGAACATAGCGTCGGAAAGAGACACAATAAATTCATCCCAGACTCTCTTCAGTTTCGGCGGCACCAAACTACGATCGACTATACCGCTCTACTGTGTGACTTTGCTTTCCTCATGGCATTCTCACGGCGATGGTTTGTGCATCTGCGGTACAGTTGCACGTTGATTTCTGCTCAATATAAATGAATCAACCTTTGTACAGACCCGTTAATCAATGTGTGTTTTAGCTGTTTTATAAGAAAGATAGAAAGAGAAAGAAAACACTAGTTTTCAATCAAAGAGATCAATAATTTTGAAATTAACCTTTCTTAATAAGAATTAAAAAAGTTCAATCGCCTTATCAAAATATTTTACTTACATAAAAACACCCTTTTATTTATATAATTGTGTATGTTTCTGGAAATATTTATTGCCATCCTTGGAATAGATCCTTTAAAAAAAAAAACTACAATAACTTGAAACACTTACTATTGATTATCATCTGATTGATTTCCAAGGTCTTTTAATTAAATTCTCCTCTGCCAAAGATGGCAATTACTATTTACCGAAACATACACAGTTGCATAAATAAAAAGGTGCTTTTAAGTAAGTAAAA